>NC_083369.1:146519942-146822973 GCF_030254825.1 Meriones unguiculatus
CAAAGTGAAAAATTAGTTCTGTGTTCCTTTATTTTCCCCCATGCTCACATTCTGAGCTAACTCTTACCCTCAGTCACAATACTGAAAAAGAAATTCACAACCCTTGATCTCCCATAACAGAGAAAGTCATAGGGTACATCTACATGCAGACTATATATATATATATAATTTTATATTAATTATAGTTTATTCACTTTGTAACCCAGCTGTAACCCCCTCTCTCAATCCATCCCAATCCCACCCTCTGTGACACTCATCTCCTCCCATAATTTTCTCCAAATCCACTGATAGGGAAGGTCCTCCTCCCCTTACATCTGATCCTAGCCTACCCAGTCTCATCAGGACTGGCTGCACTGTCTTCCTCTGTGGCCTGGTAAGGCTGCACACCTCTGAGGGGAAGGTGATAAAAGAGCCAGCCACTGAATTCATGTCAGAGACAGTCCTTGTTTCCATTAATAGGGAACCCACTTGGACACTGAGCTGCCAAGGGCTGCATCTGTGCAGGGGTTCTAGGTTATCTCCATGAATGCTCCTTATTTGGAGTATCAGTCTCAGAAAAATCCCCTGTGCCCAGATTATTGGGTTTTGTTGCTCTCCTTGTGAAGCTACTGTCCCCTCCAGGTCTTTCTATCTCCCCTTTCTTTAATAAGATTCCCTGCACTCTGCCCAAAGTTTGGTTATGAGTCTCAGCATCTGCTTTGATACCCTGCTGGGCAGTCTTTCAGAGGCGCTCTTTGGTAGGCTCCTGTCCTGTTCCCTGTTTTCTCCGTAGTTCAATGTCCTTCCCATTTGCCTTTCTGAGGGAGCATTGATCATTTTACCCAGGGTTCTCCTTCTTACTTAGCTTCTTTATGTGTACAGATTTTAATATATTTATCCTATATTATATGTCTGATATACTGGAATTATATGTCTGGTATGTACCATGTGTGTCTTTCTGCCTCTGGGATATGTCACTCGGGATTATATTTTCCAGTTCCTACCACTTGCCTACAAATTTAATGATTTCCTTGTTTTTAATTGCTGAGTAATATTCCACTGTGTAAATGTACCACAATTTCATTATCTTTTCCTCAACTGAGGTACATCTGGGTTGTTTCCAGATTCTGGCTATTATGAATAAAGCTGCCATTCTGAAGCGTGTAAGGTGAAATCTCAGGGTTGTTTTGATGTGTGTTTCCCCGATGACCAAAGATGTTGAGCATTTCCTCAAGTGTTTATTAACCTTTTTATATTCCTCTGTTGAGAATTCTCTGTTTGGCTCTGTACCCCATTTTTTAATTGGATTACTTTATTTGTTGCTTTTTGAATTCTTGAGTTCTGTACATATTTGGGATAACAGCCCTCTCTCAGAGATTGGGTTGGTGAAGATCCTTTCCCAATCTGTAGGCTGTCATTTTGTTCTGATGACAGTATCCTTTGCTTTATAGAAGCTTTATAGACCTTTTCATGAGGTCCCATTTATTGATTGTTGATCTTAGAGCCTGTACTGTTGGTGTTCTCTTCAGTAAGTTGTCTCCTGTGCCAATGAGGTCAAGACTCTTCTCCACTTTTTCTTCTAACAGATTTATTGTGTCTTGTTTTATGTTGAGGTCTTTGATCCACTTGTACTTTAGTTTTGTGCAGGATTATAAATACGGATTTATTTTCATTTTTCTACATGTAGATATCCAGTTAGACTAGCACCATTTGTTGAAGATGTTGTCATTTTTCCATTTATCATTTTGGTTTCTTTGTCAAAAATCAAGTATCCTTAGGTGTGTGGGTATATTTCTGGGTCTTCAGTTTGATTTCATTGATCCACTATTCTGTTTCTATGCCAGTCCCTTGCAGTTTGTATTACTACTGCTCTGTAGTACAGCCTGAGATCTGGGATGGAGATACCTCCAGATGATCTGTTGTTGTCCAGGATTGTTTTGACAATTCTGGGTTTCTGAAGTTGAGAATTCCCATTTCAAGGTCTGTAAAGAATTGTGTTATTTTGATGGGAATTGCATTTGAATCTGTAGATTGCTTTTTGCAGGATGGCCATTTTCATTATGTTAATCCTACCCAACCATGAGCATGGGAGATCTTTCCATCTTCTGATATCTTCTTCAATTTCTTTTTTTCAGAAACTTGAAGTATTTTTTAAATAGGTCTTTCACTTGCTTGGTTAGATTCACACCAAGGTACTTTGTTATTAGTGGCTATTGTGAAGGGTGCAGTTTCCCTTTTTCTTTCTCAGCCCTTTTGTCTCTTGTATACTGGAGGGATACTAACTTTTTTTAAGTTAATTTTGTATCCAACCACTTTGCTGAAGGTGTTTATCAGCTGAAGGATTTCTCTGGTTGAATTTTTGGGGTCACTCATATATACTATCATATCTTCTGTAAACAGTGATATTTTGACTTCTTTCTTTCTGACTTGTATCCCCTTGATCTCCTTTAGTTGTCTTATTGCTCTAGCTAGAGAGATGGGGAGAGAGTGGGAGGCCTTGCCTTCTCCCTGTTTTGGCAGAGTGCAGGGAATCTTATGAAAGAAAGGGGAGATAGAAAGACCTGGTGGGAACAGGAGCTCCATACAAAGAGCAACAGAAACAAGAAATCTGGGCCCAGGCATCTTTTCTGGGGCAGATACTTCAAGCAAGGACCAAGCATGGAGAAAAACTAGAACCCTTGCACAGGTGTAGCCCATGGTAACTCAGTATTCTAGTGGGTTCCTAGTAAGGAGAACAGGGACTCTTTCTGACATGAAATCAGTGGCTGGCTCTTTGATCGCCTCCCCCTGAGGGGGTTGCAGCCTTACCAGGCCACAGAGGAGGACATTGCAGTCATTCTTAATGAGACCTGATAGGCTAGGGTCAGATGGAAGAGGAGGAGGACCTTCCCTATCAGTGTACTGGGGGAGGGGAAGGGGAGAAGATGAAGAAAGAAGGGTGGGATTGGGAGGGAATGAGGGTGAGGACTACAGCTGGGATACAAAGTGAACAAACTGAAATTAATATAAAAATAAAAATAAAAGAAATTGAAAAGTCTATAGAGAAGCGCTTATTCATTGTTTTGCTAAGCAATGTAAGAAGTAGAGACTAAAGTAGACAATATATTTTTGAGACCCATTACACATCCACTGTGCTTCACTGTAGTTTCTTCTTCTGAGATTTTCTTATTTGAGGATTGCATCCCTAATTTTCACATGGTTTTGATTTCCAAAATTTGCTACCCTGTGCACACAACCAGAAGGACCAAAAAAATAAGGTATTCATTACAATTATGGATCTTTTTTCCCAACCAGGTTGTTCCAGTTGTTAGTGTTAATAAAAACAGCCTCTCCTGAGAGGCAATTTTTAGGCAAATGTTTTGTACCATAGACCAGTATAGGCAAAATCAGACACACTCAGAAAAATGTCTCATTTCTCCCCTAACAGCAACTATTACATTGGATTTTAGTCCACAATATTGAGGTTTTTCAGTTCATACCTGGTTGGTCTTGTTTCTCCAAGGAACACATATTATGGTGGTCATATGAATTTCAGGGCATTGATTTTAACCAATATAACACATCTATGTTGTTACTTTTCTCTTTTATATAATAGTGATAAAAGCATCTTAAGAAAGATCTTGTGAGGGTACATGTTCATCATGGTGAGGGAAATCTATGAAGCAGTTGGTTACATTGCATTCAGTCAGAAACCAAAGAGAAATGAATGTTTCTTCTTAGTACTTTTTCTCCTCCTCACACTCTCTCCCTCTCCCTCTCCCTGTCCTTTTCCTTATGGCCCCCTCAAGTCCGGAACCACATTACATTGGAAGGTACTTTCTACACTTAGGGTGGGTCTTCCCACCTTTGTAACCTTGTCTAGAAACTCTCTCAAAGTTGTATGTGCTAGGTGAGTCTAGAACCTGGCAATGTGACAATCAGTATTAGCCATCACAATATCTTAAAATGTCAGGAAGTGCCCTTTAATAGAGATGCTCTTTGGGAGATGTAATACAGTTTCTGTGTATGTTTCACTCACCCTGTACTTGTCTTAGGCATGAAGGCACTGGTTCAAAGGACTGACTTACAGGTGAGAACGTTTCTTACTAAGACCAAAACTGGAATCAACATGGTGAAGGAAGAATTGCAGATTTTATAATGCATACCTTATTTGTTAATTCAATAATAATACTAAATGATGTCATTGGAATATTAAGTTCACTTTGAAAAAGCATTGTGTATACTGCTCTTTAATGGCAGAAAGTACTTCTCCAAGGTACTTACTTCAATAGCATCCAAAATCAGCGTTTTGAGACATGTGTGAGACTGAGTGGTTGGGACTGCCGATGAGTCCACATTTTCAATCTTCTTATGCAGTCTCTTTAACTGGAATAGGACTCAGTTAATGTAGGATATGACTAACAAAAGGAAAGCATGAAAGTAGTATCTAATTGACAGAAGATTTGCACTAGACTTAATATGTCTTCCAAGTGAGAAATCATTCTATCTACAGAGATTAACAATGAAAGAAGCTCTTTACTAATAGCATGCATCCAGCTCTGGCTAATTCTCAAAGAGGAGCTGGCCATGAATAGAAGATCTTACTAATTCAGACACATTAAGTTAATGCATTTGACATATATATTCATTCTTAAATCTTTTTCCATTCCTGGCCTCAGGTTAGGCTTTGAGCAATTTAAGTAGAGACAGGAGACAGCAAGTCTGACCACTTGGGCAGATGAGAAATTGCCACAGCAAAGCTATGACACTTTGGCAGTTATAGTTCCTAGTGGCATTTCAGCTTGAAATAACCAATGTGCCAATTCTGTATATTTTGCCTTAGGTCCTTCACGGTTTTCCTTTATGTTCTCTAGTTTGAGGCATAATGGAAATTAGGAAGTGGTTCTTCTAGAGATCCCAAAAGAGCAATCACCTCAGCCGCACATGATGAAAAAGATCATATCTGGTTTGGCTTGAACAGCAATAAGTGAAACACCATAAACTTCCTTTTTCCCCCAAACTGAAGCCCTCTGTAACCACAAATGAAGAGAATTTGATGCAGGCTATTTACAGCTATCTGAGTTATTTTGTAAGACATTAAGCTAATATGCTATAGTGTTAAATGATTAAATAGGCATGGATGGATCATTTGAGTTGATATTATTTAAAAGCAAAGGATGTACTGTGTTCACTAGTACATCCATAATATCTTAAGTCAGAACAGCACAATACACTTAGCATGAAATTTTTGGCAAGACAAACGTATTTATCTTGCACAAGGGTGAATAAAAGGATCCATTTACAAGGAACTTACAGTGGGGGGTAGACTGCTCCATTGAAATTTTAGTGGCTTTTAGAAGCACATGTGTTTGATCCCTAACACTGTGTGCTATTGATAGATATAGAACACTTAGGGGATAAAATCTTGTGGGAAGTCATTAGGAACCCAGAGAAACAACTCTGAAGTATGTAGTGGGACTGCAGTTTCTACTTATTTCATTTTTTGCTTCCCAGACATTAAGTGAAATAATTTTAAGTCACTGTGGTATGCTAGAGTCCACTTTGCTGAAAGCCTCAGGGCTAACCAAGAATGCGGTGAACCTCCAACTGTGATCAAAACCCAACTTTTCCTTTTTGTACATTGATTATCTCAAAAATTTGTTATGGTATCAGAAAGCTTTCATCGTTTTACGCTTCTACTAAAATACTGTGGTTTAAATAGCACAACAAAAAAAGCTAAGAGAAAACTATTTTTCTACCTTGGTGTTCAGGTGGTCCGTGATGTCAAAGTAAAAGTGAATTTTGAACACTGAGTCAAGTTCATAACTGAGGAAAAGGAGGAAGGAACCAGCTTTGCAGGCAAAGCTGATGCCTTCTTGCAGTGTGAATGACTTCTTCAAGGAGCAACAACATGTCTAACATCATTTGAACCCATGATGTGCAAAGGGGAATAACTCTAAATGGAATAAAATTAAAAGATGTATTCTAAATTTCATATTATGAAAGCTTTTTGCTTTCTCCCTTCTTACTCATCAGGGAACATCGCATAAAAAAACATGGGAAAAACCTAGCATGAATAAGTGATACAGATGATGGATATATATTAAACAAGACACATGTGCATAAGCAGAGAGTGTGAGAATCACTTCCAGAGTGAACACATTACATAACACTTTGAGACCAGAGATGAGAGTTACAAGACTCCCAATACCCCTCCACAGGACAGTAAACAGTAAACTAAGGGAGATGAGGCCTTTGATGACACTGCCTGCAATTTAGGCAAGGAGCCTAGAGAATGTAACTTTCATGAGTCATTACCTACCTTGGGCCACCTCAGCTGGTGATGAAGCTGACTTTGAGTCCTTTAAATTAAAACAACCTCACAGACATACGCACAGCTCATGCCAATGTAAACATCTTTCATTGAGACTTGATAATCACATGATTTTCAATTGTGTCAAGTTAGAAGAGCTAATAATCACAGTCTTCAACTTAGAAGTGGGGTATTTGAAGGTGACTAGGTTGTGTGGGCTATGGCCCTAATAAAGTCAATGGCTCACCAATTAAACTAGATTATTAGATGTAATTGGTCTATTGATGCCATTTCTAGGATTAATACACATGTGGTTTTTTATTCCAAGAAAATTATGCAAAAGCCAATTCATAATTCTGTTCAGAATTTAGAGGCTACTTACTATCTCTAATTATAGAAAAATGTTAGTCTGATAGCATAATATATCATGACTGAATGGAGCATTTTTACTGAATTCAGAAAGGATCTTTCTTACATGAAATTTGGCAATAGGGAAGTAGGTAAATTTTGAAATTAGTTTAGATAATTATTTGCTGTTAAGTTATCTTTTCACCTAACATACAATTGCTGCAGTATCCAACACCTTATTTAACTCAGAAAAGAGTCAAGATTTTAATTTTCCTGAAGAGACTAGGTACTCTATTTTTTTTTTTTTTTTGGATAGCTAAAAGATAGATAAACAGTATGTGCAGTTGGTAATCCACACACAGCAGAAAGGATGATGGAAAATATAAACTTTCCAAAGACACAGTGATATGGAGATCAGAATCACTAGACACATTAAGTTAGTGCATGGAAGAGACAACGAACACTTCAATGAAGGAAATTGCCAATCTTTTGGTTTATGGGATGTTTCAGAATCACCTTCAATTGTCTCCAGACCCTTATTCTCATTTGAACCATCCATCAGTATTTTGCTACTGATACAAATATACCATGTTTACAGCCTGCTTGGTGATATGTAAAATATAACTCATATCTATTCTTTCAATGTAATAGGAAAATATTAGTTTAGACTCATAAATCTGCTTAAGCAAGAGTTCAAAACAACAGGAAATTTATTTTCATGAAGAATTTTGTGATATTAACTCCATAAGTTCCAAAGTAATGTAATTTTTTTGAGAAAGGAAATAGAATTTAAAAAGCTGTGAAGCAAAGGATTATTCCAACAATGTTTAGAACATAGTCCAAGCAGTTTGAAAAGCATACAAAAAATCCTTATACAAACTTAATAATTTTTGAAACAAAATAATTAAATCCATGTTTCCATAAATTTCAAAACTGACTTACTTTAAAATTTCAATCTGGGTATAGAGGAGGAGTTGGTTAGGAAAAGAGTGACTTATCAAACAGAAGTAATTATGAACATTTTCTTTGGTGCAAATTAGTTTGTGGGATTTTCTTCTTCTATGGGATGCTCCATGTAATTGTGAGAAGGAGAATTTTTAAAAAGATCTAGAAAGGAGAGGCTTGGAAGTACACTGGTGTGTCAGTGGACAGAAAAGTAGTCCTGCAGGAAGGCAGAGTGCAAAGGCTAAAAATAACAATACTGCAGAGGCAGAGATTTATAGGTACTTTCACACAAGTTTATAATTCTTCCCATGATCATGATCTTTATCATGATCATGAGCCTCCCCTGTCTCCCTCACTATAAACAAGTGCTTAAAAATGTTGAGTTAAAAGAATTTCCAAATTTCATCCCTCCTAACTCAGTGTGTGACCTGTGATGAGGCAGAGTATCACGGCAGGAGGACATGGTAGCGATAGTACAGAGAGATTGAAAGGGATGTAACCTCTCAGAGTTCCAATAGCTAGGTCTGAGCTACTAAGTTTCTATCACCTTCCAACAGCCCATTTAATTATGAACCAATCAACACCAAGGCGAGAGCTCTTATGAATACCACTGCATTGGGGAGTGTAATGGTTAGTTTCTTAGCTTGTCACAGCCAAGAATCACTCAATCAGAGCGTCTCAAAGAGAAATTGTTGATACTTACTTGACCTCTGAGCATGTCTATAGGATTGTTTTAATTAAGTTAGTAAGTATGAAAAGACCCAGAGTATGGTGGGCAATACCATCCCCGCGGCAGTGGATAATGAAGTGTTTATCAGTGGAGAAACTGATCTGAACACAATCAAGAAAGCAAGCATGTGTGTACTTGTTTCTCTCTGTTCTTGACAGTAGTTGCAATGTGGCTGTCCATTTAAAGTTCCTTTCATGACTGCCCGACATGTTTAATTGAATACTGGAACAGTAAACCCTCTTCTTCCCTAAGTTGCTTTGGTCAGCATAATTTATAACAACAGTAATGAATCTACGTAAGGGAATCAAACCTTGAATATATAAGCTTCCAGGAGATATTGCAGATAAAAACTTAAACAAGCAAAGCTTTTCTAGTGAAGAAAAATAATAGAAGGATAATGTGCCACAGGCTCACAAGGCCTTGCAAATTTGCATAATTGGGGCTCAAACTAAAACTCTGGTATAATAGCGCACAAGGAAGGAGTGATGGAAATATATCACAGAAATACAAGTGCTTAAAATATATTAAAATACAGAAGAATTCAAAATACTATAACCCAGTGAAGACTGGTCACCTTTGGAAGAAGTTTGAAGACCAGATATTTGTTTTGAAATAGATAAATACGAAAGAAAAAAAAATAGCACAAATTCACTGTTCCATTTCTATTAAGAAATTTGATGTTGGTAGAAGATTCACACTAATAAATGAGAAATGTTAGAATGAGAAATTATGACATTTTAGATCAAGGCAATCATCATAAAATGCTGATAATAGGAATAGCACTTCCTCAAGATCCAGCCATACCACTCCTAGGCATATATCCAAAAGAGGCTCAAGTACACAAAAAGGACATTTGCTCAACCATGTTTGTAGCAGCTTTATTTGTAATACCCAGAAGCTGGAAACAGCCCAGATGCCCCTCAACTGAAGAATTGATGCAGAAATTGTGGTACATCTATACAATGGAGTATTACTCAGCAATGAAAAATAAGGAAATCATGAAATTTGCAGGTAAATGGTGGGATCAGGAAAGGATCATCCTGAGTGAGTTGTCCCAGAAGCAAAAAGACACACATGGTATATACTCACTCATATAAACATACAACATAGGATAAACCCGCTAAAATCTGTACATGTAAAGAAACTAAGCAAGAGAGGGGACCCTGACTAAAACACTCAATCCCCATCCAGAAAGGCAAAGAGGATGGACATCAGAAGAAGAAGAAAACAGGAAACAACCTAGGAATCTGCCACAGAGGGCCTCTGAAAGCCAGAAGAAGAAAACAGGAAACAACCTAGGAACCTACCACAGAGGGCCTCTGAAAGCCTCTGCCCTGCAGACTATCAAAGCAGATGCTGAGCCTGATGGCTAACCCTCGGGCAGAATGAATGGAATTTTGTGTAAGTGGGAAATAGCAAGAGCTGGAGAAGACAGGAACTCCACAAGGAGAACAACAGAGCAAGAAAATTTGAACACAAGGAACTTCCCAGAGACTCATACTCCAACCAAGGACTATTCATGGAGATAACCTAGAACCCCTGCACAGATGTAGCCCATGGTAGTTCAGTGTCCAAGTGGGTTACATAGTAATGGGAAGAGGGACTGCCTCTGACATAATCTGATTGGCCTGCTCTTTGAGCACCTCCCTCTAAGGGGGGAGCAGCCTTACCAGGCCACAGAAGATGACAATGCAGCCACTTCTGAAGAGAACTGATAGACTAAGATCAGAAAGAAGGAGAGGAGGACCTCCCCTATCAATGAACTTGGGGAGGGGCATGCATGCAGAAAGGGGAGGGAGGGTGGGATTGGGAGGGGAGGAGGGAGGGGCTTATGGGGGAATACAAAATGAATAAAGTGTAATTAATAAAAGTTAAATAAAAAATTAAAAAAAATTATTGGAGGAAATTCCAAATGTCATGGCAAATTTGGAATAGGAAAAGACTCACTCATCCAATACTACACTGCACATCATATAATATTTGACAGGTTTTAGAAAAACATTTGGACAATTCTCAGGCAATATTTGGCCAGTGCTTGGGTTATTTATTCTAAAGAAAAAACCAATGCCACATTTACCATAAAAAGAATGTTCATCAATTAAAACACAGAGGTAGGGCTGGGGAAATAGATCAGTGGTTAAAGTGCTTGTTAAGTAAGCAAGGAGACTAGAGTTTGGATACCCAGAACCAATCCAAATGCCAGGTAAGCATGGCTTTCACTCTGTAATCTCAATCCCAGAAGTCAGAGACAAAGGAAACATAGAGTAAACTTGATAGTGAGACTAGTTGTGTCAGTGAGATATGGGTTTGATTGAGAGATCCTGCTCAGAGAATAAGTGTAAATGGTGAAGATATAAGTCTGAGTCTCCACACGTCCATACATGTGAAAATCCTACAGGCCCCTTATACACATGCAAATGTACATTCACACATGCACACTTATATGTACACATAAAACGAATAAAAACAGGGCAAAACACAGTGGTATGAGGAGGTTGTCAGTCTCCAAATATTTTTTCCTTCACCATTGAATATAAATTGATAGTGTATGGATTTTTGCAAATCCTTAGCCTCATTTAAGTGTGACTAAGCAAAAAGCCAAGGAAAACAATAAAACTTGTTTTAAACTATGACAAAAATCATCTCATGAGACAAAAGTTTTCAGAAGGTGTCTCATCTAGAATTAGTGTTTTCAAACTTGTCACATTTCTCCATCCAACATGTTTGTGCTTCAGTTCTCATTGGCAGGGGCAGGAAGGACTTGTCTGTCCTCTGTACTCTTCAGATTGATCCTCTTTGCCATCAAGATGCCTATGCTTCCATTCTTGTTATCTATCAGTACTATTCCCAAATCCATACACTAACTAAAATATGGAATCTATTTCAGTTGCAAAATGATTCAAAATACATTCCATCATAAATATGCCAGATTTTGTAGAAGTGATATGAATTATTCATTGAAGCCAACAAAACCCTGGGAGAGGAACTGTAGGGATTCTGGCCATTCATTAAGAATAGCAATCTTTGATTTATTTTCTTCTGACAACAGAGTCCATTAAATGTAACAGAATGCAGCCCCTTTCCACAATGGCTTTCAGGTAAGCACAGCTAGATTTTGGCTTCTTGAGGATCAGGAAGGAAGTCTGTTGATGATAATGAAAATAATTTTGATAGTAAATGGTCATGATGATGGCCCAACGCTTGTAAACTTACTTATATGTACATTCAGGACTTACCACTTGGTATTGAATAAACAACCTGGGGTTCTTTCCTTAGGAAGATTACTTCTCCCAGTCTCAGTATTCTTTAGGTGCTTATTCTCCTTTGTGTAGTTGTAGAGCTCTGAGAGATTACTCTCTTTCATGTTAGCATGCCTACTGGCATCATCCTTGATTAGGTCTTGTTTAGGGTTAACTTTATTAAATCCTATGTACAGAAAGTTCTTGAATCATAGATGTGTGCTAGGGCTCAACTACACCAAAGAAACAAGATTTTACAGTACAAAATTTTGGGGTTCACAATGAGATCAAACATCCTGCAAAAAGATACAATTCTTTGGCGATAATTTTCAACTCTAAATGCATGTATCCAAGATTTTTTTTTGAATGTGTTTGAAAATACTGTGGCCCTTTGTTTATGAGCATATGGATTTTCATGTAAAATGTTGTGATTAGCATATTATGATCATCCATGGTCAGGGTATAAGGCTCAACTACTAGGAAATAATTTTATTACAGAAACAAAAAATATATTGCATAAACCATAATTTACAAGTATTATATGCTAATTTGAACATTTTAATATTTATTAAAATAACTTGTTCTCTTTGTCCAAATGGATATAATTTTTCTATCAATAAATAAATAAAAGACAAATATACTTGAAAAGATGGGTTGCATACTTAAAGCCTAGAGAGAGCTCTCTGATGTAACCACATTGTGTCTGTCACCAATACAGATTTCAATATTCCCCTGAGCTTTGTCACCCAATGGAAAGGCTGGTGTGGGTATATATTCTTCATGCCTGTGTGTATATGAGAACTACAGTTGGACACTGTCACCTTGCATCACAGTGCTTAAACATTATTTAATTCTTTCTTTTGTCCCCAGAGTATTTCTAAGCAGAATTTTTTTTTCTCTAAAATATTTCCAAAGCAGAGGCTGAGACTCTTAGCCAAACTTTGGGCAGAGTACATGGAATTTTATGAAAGAAATGGGAGATAGAAAGACCTGGAGGGGACAGGAGCTCCAAAAGGAGAACAACAGAACCAAAAACAAAAAACAACAAAAGAAAACAAACAAACAAATAACAACAATAGCAAAAAAACCAACTGGGCCCTAGGGTCCCTGCAGAGACTAATACCCCAACCAAGGACCGTGCATGGAGAAGACATAAAACCCCTACTCATGTGCAGCCCATAGAGTCAGATTCTAAAGTGGATACCCTAGTAAGAGGAATAGTGACTGTCTCTGGCATAAATTCAGTAACAGGTTCTCTGATCACTTCCCACTAGGAGGTGCAGCCTTGCCAGGTCACAGAGGAAGACAATGCAGCTAGTCCTGATGAGACCTCATAGGCTAGGATCAGATAGAAGGGGAGGAGGACCTGCCCTATCAGTGGACTAGGGAAGGGGTATAGGGGGAGAAGAGGGAGGGATTGGGAAGAGACGATGGAGGGGACCACAGCTGGGATATGAAATGAATAAAGTATAATAAATGATTAATAAAAAATAAAAAATAAACACAAACATTTCTATATATTTTGATCACATTTCCCCCTTCCCTGATCTTCCCAGATCCTCCCCTCCTCTCTATCTACCCAACTTTATACTCTTTCTCTCCTTCTAAAAATTTCCACAAAAATGAAAGTCAAAAGAAACAAACTAAAAAGGTCATAAGACCAAAAGATGCCGAAGCAAAATGGAAGAAAAGCACGATCTGCTCTGGATTATCATTGATATACTCAGTGATACTCTATCGTAGAAAACTGATTTCCTAGCAGGTGTTGGCTGCAGATAGCTTTATTCTTATTTAGGAGTGAGATCATTTATCAACTTCCCATTCTCAGGGCTGGGATTCCATCTGACTAGAACCTGTACAGATCTTGCTAACACAGTCTCTGTGAGTTCATATGTGCATCACTCCTGTTGTGTCTGGAAAACACTGTTTCCTGGAGGGTCATCTGCTACCTCTGGTTCTTACACTCTTTCTGCCTCCTCTTCTATATAGCTCCTTTAGCTCCAGGAAAGGGGTTTTTGGAAGACATCCCATTTAGGAATAAATGCTCCAATGTCTTACTTTCTGCACATTTCCAAGTTGTGGGCTCTGTGTTAGTTCCAAACTACTGCAAGAAGAAGATCAGAGAAGGAATTTAGATGTAAGCAAATACATTATTTTCTTTCCCAGAGGAAGGGGGGGTATAAATGCAGGTAAAATTTACTTACCAAACATTCAAATAAAGATTTGGGAAATATTTTTGTGTGATCACCTCTATCATTGCAGAAAAGTTATACTTTCAGACTGGCAACACATTTCCTTTCATTTTTTGTTGATATCATCACATCAAAATATTGTGTGATTACCCCAAACGTTGGACAGCATGATTAAGAGTTTAGTGTATGACTGGCAAGCTTATTGGACATGAAAATGTTCAGGTCAAAACACTTTGGGATTATAAAAGATGCAAAACAACAAGTAGCCTTACAATTAGCCAGCTGTCTAGAGAGCCATTTAAAAAGAAATTGGAAGAGGCTCAAGAAATGACTCAGCACTTAAGGGCATTGGCTGTTCTTCTGCAGGACTTGGTCTTGATTCTCAGCAGCCCACATAGTGGCTCCCAGCCATCTGAGTCTCCAGTCCCAGGAAAGATGACCTCCCTCTGGCTGCCACAAGTACCAGGCATACACACCGTGCACAGACATGCATGAAGGCAAAATGGCCCCACATGTAGAACAAAAAAATATGTATAAAAGAAATGAGAGAGTGGGAAAACACCTATTTACTAAGTCTGGGATCCAGGGTTCAATCCCAAATGACAAACTGCCCAATCTAAGTATCAAAACAATACACAGAGTATGTAGATTTAAGGGTCCCTTAGCCAGTAGTCCTACTTAGATTATGCTTGGGGAGTCATTGGATACTAGACCTGAAATCCACTCTGTCAGAGGAGAAGATCTTAGACCTCTTGGTCTGATAATTCTTGTCTGAGTCCCCACTGAAGAGAAGGGGAATGTCTAAGGTCTTTGGGGGCAGAAGAAAAACTATCAGAGTGAGGGAAGTCCCACAGTGAGCTGGGCCACATAAGAAGAGCTCAAGAGCTTCCCCCTTTTCTTAAAGAAAGCCTCAAATTCTTCAACTCTTCAAAGACCTTATACATGCTCTTATTCTCAGGGAGTTTGATATCTACCCCTTATCACCAATTGGTCCTCAGACCTCCACCTTCCTGAAAGGACCTTATAACTTTTCTATTGGCTGTAAAGATCCCAAGGCCTTCTACCTAAAACTAAAGTGACTCAGACTTTCCTATTTGGCCAAAGGACCTAAGACATTCCTACTGTAACCATTAGTTCCACATTCCTTTCTTCTATGCTCAAGAAGACCTCAAACCTCTTTCTGTACTGAAGGACCTCAAACTTATCCAATGGCCAAGAGGGATTTAGACTTTCTCCTATCTATCCAAAGGAGTTTCAGCCCCTTTTCTCTGCTCAAATGTACTCCAGAACTTCTTTTCTTCCCACAACGTCTTAGTTAACCCCCTCTACCAAATGGGGCCTTAGACCTTTCCATTTGTTCAATGAAGCTTCAGATTCAGTCCTCCACTCTGCCCAAAAGGGACTCATATCTTTAACCTCTAACCAACAGGACCTTACATACCATTCTTCTTTGACTTAATGGGCCTCAGATATTCCTACTAAAACCAAGGGGAACTCAGACCTATTCCTCTGAACAAGGAAGCAATGAACCTTCTTGCTCCATCCAACAAGTTCCGATACCTATGCTCCATTGCCAAGAGGTCCTTCAGAGTTTCTTTACTAAATCATGCAGTCTCACATCCTTTTCATTTACTTAAGGGGAGTTTTGAACTGCTTTTTCCTCAGAAGTCCTCAGAACCAGGGTTACTTTTTTGAAGGTCATCTGAGATCAAGGGGCTTCAGCCTTCTCTCTCTTCCCAAGATAGGGTGTGGCTTGTGACCTAACCCTTTGACAAGGTGCTCTCAGTCTTGTTCCTTTTGGCCAAGAAGGCTTCAGACCTTTTTCCTCTGTCCTTAACAATCGGAAAAAGATGGCCTTTGACATACCATCTCTGACTAAGGGGACATCAGAGCTTCAATCTATACAAAGAATAGGAAGACCCCAGGCATCCATGGATTAAAGTTGAAAATCCATGGCTACCTTCTGCAGTGGAAGAAGATCTAAATACTGATTTCCTGTTGTGAAGTGCTTGGTTGAGTGTGGAATATTCATATCTGTGGAGAGTTAGCAGTATATCAGGAAGTATAATAAGCTTTCTTACAGCAGGCTGGATGGCAGTCTGTAGCTATATCTCTTCGTGTATGCTCTGGTACCCACGTCTAGATAGGATGGATGGGGCTACTCTATTTCCTGGTGAATGACTCACTTCTGGACTCTAGTTGCTAAACATAGCATTGGAGACCTAAAACAAAAGTGGTCAAAGATTTGCTGATTGGAAGAGGATATACTTGGACCTTGTGATCACACAGAGTAAATTGTAGGCCTCCTTTGGTTATAGCTGTTATTTCTGAATCTTCTGGGGCATCAGGGAAATTTTCTCAGGTTCCTTTTGTCATGAGGTGATTTCTGAGGCTCCCCTGACAAGAGATAATAAGTCTGAGGTCCCATGGGCAAAAAAGGAAAGCTCAATGACCCACATGCCCTAGGAAGAGCCCTGAAGCTCCTAGAGAAAGACAATTATGACAATGATGAAGGCTTATCTGGGCAGTGATGGAAATCCTTGGACACAGTAATAAAGTCTTTGGGCTGAGAATATAGTTCTGAGAGAGTCCTGGACAGAGGGGCAAGACAATAGATCCCATTATTGTGAAATTTAGATGTATATACCCCTTTTGTCACAGAGGGCACCTGTGAACCCCAGCAGAAAAGAAAGAAAGATCTTTTGGTGGTAGGGGTTGGGCCATTTCTGAGGCCTTCATTGATGGGAATGGGGGCTGCAGTTCACTTTGTAAAAATGTGTAAACCTTAGTTCCTACTGGGAAAATAGGTGAAGATTAATGTTCTTTGGACACAGTAGATTGGAAGCACCCTTGGCCAGAGAGAAATGATCTGAGGCCAAGAAGACCTTACACATTCCTTTTCTTCCATAAACGGCTTGGAGCCTTCTTAAAAGAACCAAAGGGGACTCATGCCTATCTCTTATGAACAAGGAACCAGCAGAACTTTGCCTCTGATCAGAAGTTGGAGGTCTGATGACTTCTTAGGCCTAGCGGGAGTGTGTTAAGAACCCCCTTGTATTAGGGGACTAAGTATCCCTTGGCAGAGGAGGTAACTTTGAGGTTCCCTTTGTTCGTTAAAAAAGTCTGGCATAAATTCATGAAAGAGGAGATGCGAGAGGTCTAGTAGGAAGAGGGAAAAATCTGAGGCCTGTCACATGGTGAAATACTGAAGTACTCTTTAGTAACAGTTTATGTCTGAATCACCTTATAATTGGGAAAATTTCCTGGCTTTGCTGTGGGTTTCAACCCCATTTGGGGTTGCATATCAGATGTCCTGTATATCAGTTATAGAGGACACAGTTACAATTCATAACTGTAGCAAAAATTACCGTTACGAAATAGCAACGCAATAATTTTATGGTTGGGGTCACTGCAACATGAGTGAACTGTCTTAAACAGTCTCATTATCAGGAAGATTGGAAACCACTGAAGTCTAGTGAGTTTTCTGCTGCTGGTTAAACTCTGGCCCGTTGGTTTTGTCACAGTAACCAATCAGTCCCTATGCCTCAATGAATTATTCCTCTCCTGCCAAGATCCTGCATATCAAGACACACCCTGGTTCCATTTATAATATCTCCATATGGCTTTGATGCCACAGTAAGTTCTTACTACTTCCTCTGAGACTGTGGTCAGTCCTGCTCAGCCTATGAATTTCATCTCAGCATACTTTCAAGAAGTTCAAGTGATTTCTTTACCCTATCAAGCCTACCACTTCTCTTCATGTGCTCTGCCTCTGTGGTCCCACCTCAGTATTATTTCACTCAGTCCTAATGTCCACGATTCATTTGATAGAGTGTCTTTGTGGGAAAACAGAATTCTTATGAGATTATAGAGGACTTTTCTCAGCCTTATCAGCCAAGCACAGAAATGAATTTCTATGCAGACAGCCTGTCTTCTGTCATTCTTTGGGTAAACATTTTCAGGAAGGAGAGAAACATGGGCTGCAGTTTCAAGAATTTCCTAATTCTCAAGCTCCTCTCCCCACTGCTACAAAAGGGTCATAAGCAGCTTTTTCCCATCGTAGACCCCTCAATTTCCCACAGGACAGAGGCTGCTCCTCACTGTTAATAAACACAGTCCTCTCTGTTGAAAGTCATACTCCTGTCTCTTTCTCAGAAATCTAACATCATTCAATTCCCATCAAATCCTGTCGCACAGAAAAGTGATTTTCTCATAGGGTAGTGTTTCCCAACTCCTGGGTTGTGACACCTTTGGGTACAGGGACCACATACCAGATATCCTGAATATCAGATATTTACATTACAATTTTTAACAGTAATATAATTATATTCATGAAGCAGCAACAAAATAAATTTGTGGGTGGGGGTCACCACAACATGAGGAGCTGTTTTAAGGGGGTCACAGAATTAAGAAGGTTGAGAACCACTGTTGTAGAGGAAAGGTGCCCCATAGCTTTAATCACAAAAGGCGGATCTTACAATCAACATTGGTGAATGCAGAGCATCATGGATCACAAGATGCAGAGAAAAAGCACTAATATGCTCATGTCTGAACAAGGCATTTTAACAGTCTTCTAAAGCTTAGGGAACATTGCAGAAGAGGGGAGAAGAAGTATGTAAGACCATAAATTAGGTGAAAGGTGTATGACAAACACCATTCTCTAGATACAATACAGCTATCAAGTTTACTAACTTACTACAACTCTAGTTACTATGCTGAACCCATACAAAACAAACACTAGTAGCAAGTTAAGTATAGAGGAAAGACTCATGGGACCCCACATTTGACCATTAAACTCCTGGCTTTTGAAGGACCTTGAGTGATTGAAACTACTATCTTTAGTTGTGTAGCCATTTCTAAGTCCACCAGGTTCTAACAGATATACCTAAACCATGGTCAGATAGATAGTCCTGATTAATAATAGTGAGTCTCAAAATAAAAACCAGTCATGAATGTGAGAAATCTTTGTGGGAAAGAAATGTGACACCTTAGGGAGGTAAGGGTGAAAGTGGTTATTTTCTGCTGCTTACTGGCACAAATTTCTCTTTAAACAAACTTAATAAAAATATTTTAAAAACCAGAACCAGAGAAAAGTTGTGGCAGAGACTACAAGGGTAATAATAGAGTGATGCAGAAAGTCAGAGGAGAAATCCAACTGAGGTTATGTACACAAGAGGTGGCAGTCTGTGTCCCCATTATCAAAACAAATATATCTGAGGCACCGTCGGCTTGAAGGGACATTATTAAAGCCCTCACAAGTAAAGTTTGATGCCTGTAATGCACAAAGTCAGAATTGCGGGTTTAGGACTCCATGGGTCAGAAGTAAAAGGCCTGAGGCATGCCTAGGGAAGGAATGAAACATTTTGATCCATGGGGAAAATACAAAGCATTAGTGAGAGAACAGAAATGTTTGAGCACCTTTTGGGCAGAAGGTGCATATCGGAGGATACTTTATAGAGGGGAAGTACTATGTCTGGAAAGGCAGAGTTAGAATGTTCTATGTTCTTTCTTTGTTACAAGATAAAGGTCCCAGATCACCATGTGCAGGACAGTGCATTCCATGCATCACCTTATCAGCTTCTAACTCTTCATCTGAAATTAGAATGTCTGTACATTGCAATGAATGTATTCAGGTCACACAACACTCATTTATCAATTTCCAATTCAAAATCACAATGTAAAATACACATATCTTCTGAACAACCATACCAGATAAGACAGCAGTTTTAGAATTCTTGTAAGAAACTGTATGGCAGTATCTGGCTCAGGGTTCTCCTCAAGTTTATGTTCATCTATATAGTTCACAATATGTAGGACAGGGCCTCACTATTTGGGGTGGCAAGATTGAAGGCCTGAATTACCCTTACCATACTACTCTTATGTTCTTGGGAACTTTGGTCCAGAATGTTCTGAATCCTCTTTGGTCAGAAGAGTACTTTCCAGGCCACTTTAGAGGTTGTAGATCTGAAGTCTGTTAGGCAGGTAATGAATATATGACATTTGCTTGATCACACAGGCAATGTGTGAGATCCTCTTTACTAGAGGTAAATGTCTGAATCTCCCTAGATTTGATGGAAGAAAGACTGAGGTACCTTTAGGCAGAAGGGGAAGGTCTGGCATACTGTTAATTAATGAGGCAAGGTGGAAGACTCTTTTGAAGTAAGGGGAAGCATTGAAGCACTCTGATTATGAGTGTGTCCTCTGATTATTCCTGTCAAAGGAATAAAATATTTGCTATTGTAGGCAAAATAAGAAAGCTCATTTTCCCTTGGGCAGAAAGTGAATACTTTGTAGATCACAGGAATGTCCCAGGACTGCTTGAATATTTATGTCTTTTGTGGGCTGTATGGGAGGTACAGCAGTAATCTTTGCATTCTTCTAGTTGAAAGGTTATTCTCAGTTTGAACCCATTCTCAATAATGTGTTCATCATCTGTGCATAAACAGGAAGGTTGGGGCCATTTCATTTCTAGTTGTCTGTATTAAAGGGAGATGTCCTGAGTTTCAGGATCTGCTTGCTACTTTGGGGCTTAGGAACTGCAAACCAGAGTGGAACAAAGTCGTCTTGGTCACACAAGCCCTTGGACAGAGTGGAAAGGACTGTGGCTCCATTTGTCAGAAGAGGTAAGTAGCAAGGAAAAGTTTGAGAAGCCCTTAGGTCAGATGAGGTAATTTTGTTCAGAGGAGTCATATTTTAGACTATAGGTACTAGGTAGATGACTGGAATCAGTCCCAGACAGGTGTGAATATCCGAAGCTCATACGGTCAGTGCAGCAAGATCTACACTTCTTTATTCAGAGATAGTAGGGATGAGCACCTCTTAGACAAAAGAGGGAGCAAGAGTGAGTCATTTTTGAATGTAAGTGAAATGTCTGAGGCTTCAATGGACAAAGGTACGGTATCTAAATCTCCCTTTATTAAGCAAAGAAAGTTTCAGATTTCTTGGCCAGAGTGTGTGTGTGTGTGTGTGTGTGTGTGTGTGTGTGTGTGCATGTTTGAGAATCAAGAAGACAAAAGTAATATTTCTGATAACCCTTTCAGAAAAGGTGATGGACTGGCGACACCTTTAGGTAAAAGTGGGATGTTCAAAGCCTCTTTTTAACACAAAAGTGTAAACATCAGAATCCACCCTGTTTAGAGAAGGTAATTTTTTTCTTTTTTATTTTTTATTAAGCATTTATTACAATTTATTCAATTTGTATCCCAAATTTGGCCCCCTCCCTTGTCTCCTCCCAATCCCACCCTCCATCCTTCTTCTCTCCCTATGCCCTTCCCGTAGTCTACTGATAGGCAAGGTCCTCCTCCCCTTCTATCTGACTCTAGCTTGTAAGGTCTCCTGAGGACTGGTTCTGGCTTAGAAACATTGTAGGATCAATAGAATTGAACAGAGGACCCAGAAATAAACCCACACACCTATGGACACTTAAAGAAGCCAAAATTATACAATGTAAAAGAAAAATAAAAAGATAGCATCTTCAACAAATGGTGCCGGTATAACTGGGTGTCTACATGTAGAAAAATGTAAATAGATCCATATTTATCACCCTGCACAAAACTGAAGTCCAAGCGGATCAAAGACCTCAATATAAATCCAGACACACTGAATCTGTTGGAAGAAAAAGTGGGGAATATCCTTGAACCGATTGGCACAGGAGACAACTTCCTGAACAGAACACCAACAGCGCAGGCTCTAAGAGCAACAATCAATAAATGGTCCCTCATGAAGCTAATCACATTTCTTAAAGCCACACATTGCCCCTGATATTTTGGCCTCTGTCCATGGAACTAGGGACACATAGATCTTCTAACTAAAGTTCTTTTATCTGCCATTCATGTTTTTCTTCCTTCCTTCCTTCCTTCCTTCCTTCCTTCCTTCCTTCCTTCCTTCCTTCCTTCCTTCCTTCCTCATTCTGTATCCTCTTTCCTTCGCTATTCCTTTCTATACTTTCTTCCTTATCCCTCTCCTTTATCTTTTTAAATTTTTGTTCTTTCTTTAAAAAAAAAAAAAAAAGCAAACAAACCTTGCTTTGTCTCTAATATAGCTGCTGGTGGAATTCAGGCTGCAGTTTCCTGTCAGACAAAGGTTCTGCAATGATACCACACCATTATTGCAATCTGACACTTTTGTGCTGTCACTTGTCAGTTTACAAACAACTGGATGGAATATTTTTCTCAGCAGAGGACCAGGGTGCACAAACGGGGTAAGTGTAGCTTTTCATTTTTTGAAGAATTTTACACTGAAGCTATGTATCTCACTGACTGATGCACTCAACCTATCCTTGTCTTTTTATCTGTTGTGCTTTTTATTTTTTTTATTTTTAATTATTTTTATTTTTATTAATTACATTTAATTCACTTTGTATCCGCCCTGAACCTCCCTCCCTCCTTCCCCCTCCAAATCCTACCCTCCCTCTTCCCCACCCGTGTCCCTTTCCCAGTCCACTGTAAAGGGAGGTCCTTCTCCCCTTCCCTCTGACTCTAGTCTATCAGGTCTCATCAGGAGTGGATGCATTGTCTTCTTCTATGGCCTGGTAAGGCTGCTCTCTCCTCAGGGGAACAGGACAGTAGCTTTACTACAGAAGGCCTCTGAAAGGCTCTACCCTGCAGGGTATTGAGGCAGATGTTGAGACTCATAGCTAAACTTTGGGCACAGAAGAGGGAATCTTATGAAAGATGTAGGAGATAGTAAGACCTGGAGAGGACAGGAGCTCTACAAGGACAGCAACAGATCCAAAAAGTCTGTGCTTAGGGGTCTTTTCTGAGACTGATACTCAAACCAAGGACTGTTGATGGAGATAAACAAGAATCCCTGCACAGAGGTAGCCTATGGCAGTTCAGTATCCAAGTGGCCTCCATAGTAATGGGGGCAGGGACTGTCTCTGACATGAACTGATTGGCCTGGCTGTGCCTTTGAGTTGGTAATTTACATCCCTGTGAAACAAGGCAAAAAGTCCTGAAGTTTTAGGAAGCCTGGGAAGACCCAGAGTATATCTAGCCAATTGTGCCCTAGAACAAGGCAAACTCCTAAACTGGGCAGGGCTCCAGGTAGAGAAGAGTACTCTCTTATGTCCAAAGGCAACCCCATCTGGCAGGGATGCAAGGTACTCATTAACAATTAATCTGCAGATTGTTTCAGGAATGTGGTAAAATTACCTGAGCTTTTCTTTTCTTCCCAAGAAAAAAAAAAGTCAGGATATTTCCCAAGTGCCTGGAGCCAACCAATAGGTCCCTAGCTCTTTTCTTGTTTCCCTACCCACACCTCCATCCCCAGCTTATCTCCAGGAATTACACTCTGCCTTTTATATTCAGGCATCTTCTCATGGGACTGGGAGCACACAGACCTTCTATTCAATGATTTTTAAAATCTGTTTTTATTCCTTCTTTCCTTACTTTCCTACCTTCCTTTGCTCCTTTTCTGCATCAGTCCCCATTTCCCACCTTGTCTACCTCATTTCTCCCTCCTTTTCCTTCTTTCTGATTTTTCTTTTTTCATTTTGACTATATTTTTTTCCTCCTAGTTTACGTTTCACCTTTGGGCCTGCTGCAGTTGAATTTAGGGAGGCCCTCACTAACAGATATGGATTCTGTAGAAGACACAAATTCAAACCCAGCCCAAGGGTGTTCGGAAACATTGAAAAGATGGTATGCATTTGGAGAATCTGAATTTATGTAACTAGTGGGTGTGAGCAATAAGAATCAGAGGACAGTGTCATTTCTTAAGGTGAATATAAGTTATACCAGAGGTCATAGTGTGAGATGAGTGGTGCCCCAATGTGGTGAATTTGCAATATGCTATGTGGCTTCTGTAGCAAAATGAGTGCCTACAACAGCTTGCCAATGCATAGTTGTTGGCATTAGATGGTACCTCTTTATTTATCCACATTCTACAAGAACATGGTAGAACACATGAAGTTGATATTAATAAAGCCCTTCATTTTGCTTCTCTCAAGTCATGATGACCCTAGGTATGAAGGTGCCCTGTATTTAGATGTGAAAAATAGGATAGGAAAGGACTTTAACTTTTCTCACAAGGCAAATGCTGTGGTTCACCAAGAATTCTGTTTTGTGCCTCATAGAAGATTCAAAGTCTCAGGGAACCAGGTAGCCTGAAATGGGTGGTATATGTGTAGGATATGTGGAAGTACATTTGTAGTGGAAGTTTTGGTTGTGTTGTGTGGATATGTTTTTGTTGTAGTCCCAAGTGTGAGATTCAGGAATGCTTATTCTATAGCTGATAAAAGCCTCTTGAGAGGCTCCTGATCTTTGTCAGCTGATTAACAGACTCCTAAGAGGGTATATCATCCTTGTCAGCAGGAAACTGCCTCCTGCAGTGCAGGAGGTATGGTTTGGGCCAGCTGAAAACATTTTGTGTGGATTTTAAGAAGGTGTAATTAGGAGACCACAGACAGAAAGAATGCTTCATTTCACTACTAGAGAGAAAAGCTCTGGAGAACTCTTCATGCCCCTTTTGTTGAATCCTGTAGCTTCTTATGAATTGTCCTACTGCTGCTGAATTGTGCCACTGCTACTGATTCATGTTACTGTTTGCTGCTGGTTCCTGTTTGCTTTTTGCTGGACTATTGGAATCCTGACTATGAAGAGAGCAATTGCCCCACGGAACTAATTCTAAAAAGGTCAACATCCCCTATCCCTGCTAACCTTTTTTCTCTCTTACCTAAGATTGGGAGGTTGATAGGAAGTAGAGGCAGTTAAGAACAGTAAATAAAGTAAGTTTTACAAAATCAAAGCCTAAGGGGAGGAGGACCTCCCCTATCAGTGGATGTAGGGAGGGGCAGGGAGGAGATGTGGTAGGGAGAGTGGGATTGGGAAGGAATGAGGGAAGGGGCTACAGCTGGGATACAAAGTAAATAAACTGTAATTAATATAAAAAATAAAAATTTAATTTAAAAAAACAAAAACAAAGCCTGCAGACATCCATAGGCAAGGATGATTTGTATATAAAAGAAGCACTTTCGTGACGTCAACCAAAGCCCAGGTGGCAAGTAGTGCTGGCATCCCAGAGGCTCAAGACATTAAGTCTTGTCACATTGTGGGCATCTATGGGAAGGCCCAAAAGTTTGCTAAAATCTATAAGGACTGTGGTAGGTCAGTCCATTGGAATGTATGTCCTGGTGTTGCTGAGAATTCAGAACATGTTGGCAGTGAGGAAGTTTGAAAGACCAAAGAATTAAAAACAAGGTTTTTGGGATACTGAGCTAAAAAGCTTAAAACATCATGGCAATTTACCTTGCTGCTTCTAGGCTGATCCAGCCAGCTGCAGATAATCGCTGACCTTGCTGCTCATTAGAGGTACTGTTGCCAGGAAACCGGCCTGGATGGCCTTGCTCCTAGCCTTGCCCCGTCTCCCTTAGCAACAGTCTAGCAGTCCAGGACAGGACTGAAACCCAAGGCCAACAAAGGACAGGGCTGAAGCCCAAGGCCAGCCGTTTCCCCTCATCCTCCGGCAAAAGAGAATAAAGAAAGCTGGAACCGTTCCTGGTCCTAGCACTTTTCTATAGCAAACAGTTTATGAAATGTAGCATCCCCTTTTTTATATTTTAACCAATAAAAGCTAGCTAGGCTAGAATCCTCTACTTTGGGTGCACTGGGAAGTACTGGGACCTATAAATCACCCATAATTCTGAGCTCAGGGATCTTTCAGCTGAATGCCAATGCCAATGCCTAAACATCTGTGTTTGTCCCAGTCCTGGCTGCGAATAAAGATCCTCATGTGTTTTGCAAGGACTCAACTCCTGGTGGTCTTTTTGGGGTCTTGAGAATCAGGCACAACAAGTTTACATGCTAGCAACAGAAAGGCTTGATTTTTTGGGTTTGGTAGAGAGGGAGAGCGGGAAAGCAATGATGTGGCTGTCTCCAGGCCACAGTGTATGTGTGTGTGTGTGTGTGTGTGTGTGTGTGTGTGTGTGTGTGTTTATGAGGGACTGGAGGACAGAAAGAGAGACTTGGATTGTCTCCTGGTTGTATCAGTGGTTCTGGGTTTGAATGTACAGGTGCTGGTGGGAAATCAGTTTATCACCCACCATATACCCTGACTTTGTCCCTTGACTATGAGGTTAAGCTCTCTGAGAGAAAACTAGAGGAAGCAAACTTGTTAGTGTCCTCTGGGAAAAAAATAAGTACTATGATGGAAAAAGACCAAGTAATGCAGGAATGAGGGTGTATGGCATCATAAATGGAAATATGAGGACTGGTGTCTCTGAATTTATCCAGGTACAAGGCAACCTACTTGAATGTTATCAGAGTGCCGTTATTTTCTGTGAGTGTGAGGTTGTAGCTGTAGTGGAAATTTTGGTTACGTTATATAAATGTGTTTTTATTGTATTCCCAAGTGTGGGATGTGGGAGTGCTTTTAGATAACCTTATAAGAGGTGAGTGATCCTTGTCAGCTAGAAACTGTTTCATACAGGAGGCATGATTTTTGCCAGCTGAAAAATATCCTGCTGTGAACTATAAGAAGATATAAATAGGAGCTCAGAGAGAGAGAGACAGAGAGACAAAGAGAGAGGGGAAGGGGAAGCTTTGAGAAGCTCCTAGAGAGAAACACTTCAGGGCTTGAGAGATGGCCCATCTGTTAAAGGCTAGGCTCATAACCATAAATATAAAAACGCTTTAGAGAACACTTCAGGGAGGTTGCTGCTGGTGGTGGTGGTGGTGATCATTGTTGCTGCTTTTATGATTACTGGATAGGTGGATTGCTGGATTGATGGTTTGGTGATTTGTTCTGAACCTATTGGTTTGCTGCTTTGCTGGACTGCTGCATATCCTGACAATGAAGAGTAGAATCACCCCAAGTAACTACATCTTAAGGGGTCTACATCTCCTGTCCCTACTTACCTTTCTCTCCTACCTAGGGTTTGGAGTTGGAAGGGAGGCACAGGATTAAGGAACCCCAAATAAAGTAGGCTAAAAAAAAAATCAAAGCTTACAGGTAGCCATGCACACGTGGTAGGTCACAGAGGCAAATGAAAATTAAAGGTCTTAGAGGGCCCTAGGATCCCCTGGAGAAATGGATATTTAGGTGTAATAAGGTGGTGGGGTATAGACAGCAGGGAGATCATCATGGTTGCCTGGCAATACTAAGGGACAGACTGAGATTATGATGGTTGCCTGGTAGTACCAAGGAGATTTGTTAGGATCAATGTTCATGCCCAGAACAGACAAGCACGTAGCAGCTGAGATGGCTTGTTTGTTCTTTGGATGTTTTCTTACTCCAAAATTAGAGTCCTGAATATCCAGGTCAGGGTATGAAGTGGCTGCTTCAGGCTTCATATCCCCTGGTGCTAGGAGTCTCACCTAGGGTTACCTCCAAAGACTCCTGGGAGTTTTCCCTGTGCCAGAGATGCCCATACCCCTCACAAATTTCTATTCTCTTTCAGTCCTCTCTACCTTGCTCTTTTCACACCTGATCCCCACCCCAGTTACCCTTCCTACCCACAGCCTTACTGTATTCTTTTCCTGCCCACTAGAGATACAGTTGCTTGGAAATGGGCCCAGATCGCCCCTCTCCCCTAGGACAGCCAAACAAAAGGAAGCCAGACAGGTAATGGTTTAGGGGCCTGCCTATAGCCAACCAGTTCAAAATGCAACATCCCCTTTTGTGTTTCAACCAATAGACATGTACCAGGCAGGAATTCACTTGCTTTGGGCATGTAAGGAGGGATTGGAATCTTTAAATCAGCCACCAACCCTGAGCATGGAACTCTTGGCTCTTAACCTCTATGGTGGTGAGGGTGTGAGCCCAAACTATAGCTTGTAATAAAATGATCCTCATGTGTTTTACAATGGACTTGACTCCTGGTGGTCTTTTGGGGTCTCACAAATCTGGTACAACACTGAATGGGGAGTGAGGATTGAAAGAAAATTAAAAAATAAAACACTACACATGAGATCAGTTTGAGGGGCTGCCAGTAGAAACTGTCACACCTGGCTTAGTCTTTAATACCTTTTCCTTTAGAGTAAAACACCTCAATACAATGAATAGGTTCATGGAGAACTCAAACTTGTTTACCTCAACCACCTGTCTGTGTTATCCTCACACAAACAAAAGCAATGGAACTTAGCAAAATATCCTGCTTATCTCTGTCTCCAGGAGAATGCCAAGATGAAAACATGTTTCTTGCTGAAAACTCAATAACAAAGCAACCTTACAAACAAGCAGCTCTCCACAGTCCTCCTTAGCTTCTTTGGGTCTGTGGATTGTAGAATGGTTATCCTGTACTTTATTGCTAATATCCACTTATGAGTGAGTACATACGATAAGTGTCTTTCTGGGTCTGGGTGACCTCAGTCAGGATGATCTTTTTTACTTCCATCCATTGGCCTGCAAATAGCATAAGGTCTTTGTTTTTAATATCTGAGTAGTATTCCATTGTGTAAGTGTACCACACTTACTTTATTTATTCTTTGGTTGAGGGACATCTAGGTTATTTCCAGGTTCTGGCTATTATGAATAAAGCTGCTACAAACATAGTTGAGCAAACTATGAACATGGTCCTTGTGGTATGGTGAAGTATCTTTTGAGTTTATGCCCAGGAGTGGTATAGCTGGGTTTTGAGGTAATCTATTCCCAGTTTTCTAACTAACCTCCAGGTTGATTTCCACAGTGGTTGTGTAAGTTTTCACTCCTACCAGCATTGGAGATGTTTTCCTTTTGCTTGACATCCTTGCCAGCATGTGCTGTTACTTGAGGTTTTTTCCCCCTATTTTATTCTTATTTTTAATTTATTATAATTTATTCACTTTTTATTCCAGCTATAGCCCCGTCTCTTATCCCCTCCTAATCCTACCCTCCTTTCCTCTTCTCCCCCCATGCTCCTCTCCCAGTCCACTGATAGGGGAGGTCCTACTTACCTTCCATCTGAACCTAGCCTATCAGGTCTCATCAGGACTGGCTGCATTGTCTTTCTCTGTGGCCTGGTAAGGTTGCTTCCTCTTCAGGGGGAGGTGATCAAAGAGCCAGCTGCTAAGTTCATGTCAGAGAAAATCCCTGTCCAACTAGGGTACCCACTTGAACACTGAGCAGCCGTGGGCTACATCTGTGAAGAGGTTCTAGGATATCTCTATGAATGGTCCTCGGTTGGAGTATAAGTCTCAGAAAAGACCCCTGTGCCCAGAATTTTTGGTTCTCTTCCTCTCCTTGTGGCACTCCTGTCCCTTCTAGGTCTTTCATCTCCTCCTCCTTTCATAAGATTCCTGGCACTCTGCTAATAGTTTGGCTATGAGTCTCAGCATCTGCTTTGATACCCTGGGGGATAGAGTCTTTCAGAGGCCCTTTGTGGTAAGCTCCTGTCCTGTTCCCCATATTCTCCCTCTTCTGATATCTAACCAATTTGCCTTTCTGAATGAGTATTTATCATCTTACCCAGGGAAGAGCCTTGAACTGACTGGCACAGAAGACAACTTCCTGAACAGAACACCAGCAGCATAGGCTCTAAGATCAACAATCAATAAATGGGACCTCATGAAACTGAAAACTTCTGTAAAGCAAAGGACACTGTAATCAGAACAAAATGACAGCCTACAGATTGGGAAAGGATCTTCACTAACCCTATATCTGACAGAGGATTAATTTCTAGAATATATAAAGAAGTTTAAAACCAACAAATCAAGTAATCCAATTAAAAAACTGGGTACAGAGCTAAGCAGAAAACTCTCAATAAAGGAATATCGAATGGCAAAGAAACATTTCAAGAAATACTCAACATCCTTAATAATCAGGGAAATGCAAATCAAAACGACCCTGAGATTTCACCTTACACCCATCAGAATGGCTAAGATCAAAAACTCAAGTGGCAACACATGCTGGAGAAGATGTGGAGAAAGGGGAACACTTCTCCATTGCTGGTGGGAATGTAAACTTGTACAACCACTTAAGAAATCAATCTGGTGCATTTTTAGAAAATTAGTAATAGTGCTATCTCAGGTCCAGTTAATACCACTCCTAGGCATATATCCAAAATATGCTCAACTATAATACAAGAAGTGTTGCTCAACCATGTTTGTAGCAGCTTTATTTGTAATAGCCAGAAGCTGGAAACAACACAGATGTCCTCCAACTGAAGAATGTATACAGAAATTTTGGTACATTTACACAATAGAAGACTACTCAGCAATGAAAAACAAAGAAATAATGAAATTTGCAGGCAAATGGTAGGAAGTAGAAAATATCATGCTGAGTGAGGTATCCCTGGAACAGAATGATACACATGGTATACACTCACTTGTACGTGGATATTAGACATTTATTGTAAGATAAACATACTAAAATCTGTATCCATAAAGAAGTTACTTGAGTTCTTGATCTTAGTCTTTCTGATGGGTGTTAGATGAAATTTCAGAGACATTTTAAATTTTATTTTCCTGATGACTAAAGATGTTGGAAATTTCTTTAAGTGCTTCTAGGCCATTAGAAATTCCTTTGTTGAGTATTCTCTCACATCGCCTTCATGAATGACCTTGCTCAGGATCCTGGGAAACCTGAGAGTTTCAAGATCAAATAGTGTCAGGTATTTATGTGATCTCAAGGGAAAGAACATATAAAGGGGCAGTCTATCTTTGGTGTAAGGCTGGGGTTCAGTAGCACTGAGAGAAGCATAGGGTGAATTCATTCTGTGAATGTACACTGGAGAGGAAGAAAAGCCACAGAGTTGATAAGCTGTGGTAGATCATGAGTGTGAAGCAGTTGTTGAAGGACAGTGCAAGGTTTGAAAAAGAATGGACAGTTGGCCTATAGAAGAAATCTTTCAGGAACACATTCCTCAGCATAAGCTCAGATGTGCAAAAGTAGCTAGTGATGCTAAAATGCCATAGGAGAAGCATCTCTTCTAGACAGGATTTTTCTATGCTTTTTGCTAAACAGCTAAGGCAATACACATAGAACCATGTAGACTATGGCACTTGCAAGAATTCAGAGTAGGCCATCTCTCTGTGAGCTCACTTTCTAGCATCATAATCTTTTCCTTATCTAGGCTTGGGAGAGACAGAGAGTGGGAAGTCATAATGGATCTGTCTCCAGGCCATATGTAGAGTGATCAACTCCTCTGGAAAGCATACAAGGTCTTATCAGCATCAGGGTGGTTTTCAGGGGCTAAATCAATTAAGAGAGAAAGGCTTTCTCTTGTGTTGTTGAAAAAAAAATCCCTAAGCGAAAAAGGCAATATTCCAGGAATCCAGAGAAGAATGCCTGCTCTAGATACTTGTGGTTGTAGCCCCCCCTCCCCCAATCTCTCTCCTCTCTCTCTGTGCACATAATCTGGTGGGAAACTCTTTCTTTCAGCTGCCGTGAACACTGACTTTGTGCTTTGCTCACAGAAACTCGTAAAAAAAATAGAAAAAGAGGATATAAGAAGGATAAAGGGTAGGGAGAAATAGTGGGTTAGAGATTGGGAAATGAGGAGGGAGACAGGGTGAGAACCAGGAAGGAAGGAAACAGCAAGAAAATAAGAAAAATGAAATAAAACATGGAAAACGAATAGATAAAAAGCCTTTTAGAGCATGTTCTTTAATGCCACCAACCAAATGTCCAGAAGACAAAATATATAGAATAGTGTATGGCTCCAGAAAATTAGCTGTGGTTTGAATGAGGAGCACAGAACACATCTTCAGAACCTGAGAGTGGTAAATTGCATTGGAGAGCTCCATTTCTGTCTGCTAGGAGGACAGAGAATGAACCAAGACATGTTTTCCATGTCCTTGATCCCCAGACACAGAATCCTTGGCAAGGAGTACCTCTCATCTCCTCCAGACTTAGCTACCCTGGGATTTTAGATGCTGTGCTTTTGTAACCACAAGTCAACGGTTATGTATCCCTGTATGTCTCAGAAGCATTCACTGATCTACACTGTCATTTGGTCACCTGAACACTGCCCTTTTCCCAGCCATAAAAGCCTACAGGAGTACACTGTGTTTTCCTGAAGGGATCATTGTTACCTTTTTCTGCTAACACTGCCCGGAAGACTACAAGAAAATATTAGGAGGATCAGAATGTCAATTCTGGTTAAGAGCATTGTTAGGCCAAGAATACCAAGAATACCAAGGTCTCCTGCCTGGACCCTCTGCTGAGTTAAACATTTCAATTTCAATCATTTACTGCCACCAGAATTCTAGGTGGCAACTCATTATCTTAACAAATTCTTGTCAGAAATTATCTTCAAATTCTGAGTCAGGGAATCTGGTATAAAGCTTCAAGATGCCACAGGTTCCTGTTCCCATTGGACTGAGACATACTACTCTTGGGAATGGAGTATCCTCAAGTCACTGTAACCATACAAACAAACAAACAACAACAACAACAACAAAACACTAAAGGAGTCCTATGTCTAACTGAAAGATAAACAACAAACATTCTAAAATGGGCATTGATATAAGAACTTTACCTCTCGATTTGACCCTGTGCTGAAGGTGTTCCTCAGTAACCCAGGCTTGTAAAGAGTGAGCTGACAATATAGGCCTATGCCAAAACTGAGATACTATACAACATATACAGAAGAAGTGGGCTGCTACCACAATGGAAACAAGCATATCCCTCTTCTGAGATGTAGGCCCATATATAGCTTCAAACTGACAAGAAGGCTGCTCTGGGTGGACACAGGAAAATACTCACCCTGAATCATGTACCTTTGAGGGCTTTGAGTGTAAGGTCCGTGTGCCACCAGTCTGTGTTAGATTCAGGAATGGGCATGGTCCCATTAAATCTCCTTTGATGTGATTAGGAAACCACTAACAATCTAATACTCTGGTGACCTTTGTGCTTGTGCATGCTGCTGATTTGCTATAAAGAGAGTGTGGAGGTCCAGGAAGTGAGGCCTGACTTCCCTGCATGATGTAGTCACCCTAAGACATGGAACTATAAGCTTCCATTGTTTTACAGGCCAGGTGCTCAGGATCCCAGCCTGCCTCAGGAGTTTGCACTGGCACTGTCCGCATTGGGTCATGATTCTGACTCCTTCCAAGCTACAAAATTTATAGGTACACCCTGATCTATCTTGCACGGAGCTATAATCACCAGCACCCACGTTCTGTAAATAAAATCATATGAAAGTATTTGGGGACATGAGCAAGAAAATTCTACTTCAAGGCAGTTTTGCACTACTAATGTGAAGCTACCATTAACAATTCTGAGAAAAAAAATACCCAATCAGTTTTCTTCTATGGGCTCCTAGGGTGTTCCCTACTATATTGCCAACTTCTTTCCAGACATGGTCTTCCCAGCTTAAGTCAAGGGATCTCGTCTGATGATGATAGACCCAATGGTATCCTCATTTTCAGTGGATTGAGACTCTCTACTGATGCGAATGATGCCCCACTAAGGTACTGAAACCATATATACAGAGATCAAAGAAAAATATATTAACTCAATGAGATTTGTGAATTATTAGAAACAACTGGACTTAAAGGTTAAGTCCAAGTCCTCATAGTGGAAAGCAGCTACACTGTGATTTTGACATTGGTGAAAGAACCTATGCTGGCATTTTAACTCCACGGTAAAAGATGACTCACAGGGCAGCAAGAGTTTCAAATGATGTGAAGACACCATAAATCCATACCATAAATCAGCTTCTAGAGGCCTAGAAGAAGGGCATAGAAGAAGTTGGATAGCTCTAAAGGGGATGGGGAACATGGGGAGACAATCACCTATCAGTCAGAACCTAGGTCAAGAAATGGCATCAAGCCTGGGCAAAGGTGGGTTTGGGGTGGATTCAGGGGAAAAAAAACTCACTTATTTACTTACCACTGTGGACTACAGTTTCTTAGGACAAAAGAGAGAGTCCAAATGGAAGGGGTAGCAGTCATTGAAATCCTTTCTCTTGTCCCCAGCTTAGCATTTGCCATTATGTACATCATGTATGTCCTTGGATTTGAATGTAAGCTACAGGTAAGCTTTCATAGATTGTGCCATGATTATGCTAGGACCATCCTCAAACTATACCTAAAGTAACAATGTTTTTATACAGGATAAAGATCTTGGGACAAGAAAAATATTGAAATAAGTAAAAAATGCATTCAAGTTATTATCTGCATGGCCCTGGCCTAGGCATGGAGATTGAGCAACAACTATCTCCTCAGAACATTATTATTTACTTTCTCTTAAGCAACTCAAGATGCTTTAGAACTTATTACTTCCCTTTTATCTAACATTTTTTCTGTGCCTGAGCACACAGGCAAGGAAAGGCACCCTGATTTTTTTTTCATGTAGAGTTTAGTAACGTGTCAGAGACAAAGTCCATGTCTCTTCTAAGACTTAAGGCACTCTTAACTCTAAGACCATGTTAATGCAAAAGAAAAATACTTTCAACATACAATGCACAGAATATATAGTTCCATTACAAAAAGAGGAAAGGGAGCATATTGTGGAACTACTTGATCAAAACATTACTAAAACCCAGCAGGGCAAACTTGAAATCCTGTATCGCTATGTCTAATGTCTAAGTACTCAAAAATTCAACTCCTTCCAATTGTGTCGACTGTAACAAATCTCTTTTAGCAGCTCTATTTGGCAGGTATCTCAAGGCTCTGGCATCTCCAAAATCCTAGGATCTCCAATTCAATCCAGTCTTCACATTCACAGCTTCACACAATGACCTTTCTGTGCCAAACTGGGATGATTGTTTGTGGAAGAACACAAATAGAACCAGACTCACTACCCTGCACAAAACTCAACTCCAGATTGATCATAGGCCCCAACATAAGGTCAGATTTACTGAGCATGTTGGAAAAGAAAGTGAGAAATAGTCTTGAACTCAGCCACACAGGAAAAGGCTTTCTGAACAGAACACTGATAGCACAGCACTAAAAATAACAAAAAATAAATAAATGTGACACCAGGAAGCTTCTGTATGGTAAAGGATACCATCATCTCAAAAAAGTGGCTTGCTACAAAGGACATTTTTTTCATCCCAGAAACAGAAAGACACATATGGTATATACTCACTCATAAGTGGTTATTAGACATATAATATGGATAAATATACTAAACTCTATACTCCTAAAGAAGCTATACAACAAGGAAGACCATAGGGAAGATGCTCAATACTCATTCAGAAGGGCAAATGCAATAGACATCAAAAGCAAGAAAAGACAGGGAACAGGACAGGAGCCTACCACAGATGGCCTCTGAAAGACTCTACTGATCAAGGTATCGAAGTAGATACTGAGACTCATTGCCAAACTACAGGCAGAGTGCAGGAAATCTTATGAAAGGAAGAGATAGAAAGACCTGGAGGGTACAGGAGCTCCAAAAGAGACCAAAAACAAAACAAAACAAAACAAACAAACGAACTAAGCCCTGGGGGTCCTAGAGAGACTGATACCCCAACCAAGGACAATGTGTGGAGAGCACCTAAAACCCCATCTCAGATGTAGCCGATAAACTCAGTCTCCAAGTGGTGTCTCTAGTACAAAAAGTGGGAGCTTTCTTTGGCATGAACTCAGTAACAGGCCCCCTGATCACCTCCTGGGAGGGGTGTATCCTTGCCAGACCACAGAAGAAGACAATGCAATAATTCTAGATGAGACCTGATAGGCTAGGGTCAAATAGAAGGGGAGGAGGGCCTCCCTTACCAGTGGACTAAGGGAAGGCCTTAGTGGGAAAAGAGGGAGAGAGGGTGCGATTGAGAGGAGAGGAGGGAGGGGGCCACAGCTGGGATGCAAATTGAATAAATTGTAATAAATGATAATAAAAATAATTTAAAAATAAAAAGAAAGGGTACAATAACAACAAAAATCTACATTCCAAGCTCAGCAGCATCTTTGGAGGTTCTTTGTCTCATAATATTAAGTCAGGGCACCTTTTAAACCTCCCAGGTCCTGATCAGGCTTAGTTTATTGAAATAGTTCTACAAAGTGGAAATTCAAGGTTTAACATTAAAGCTCAAACAATTATAAAATATGTGAAAAGTTCAATTGGTTGGCTGAAACATTCATAAAAAAGGACTGCTGAAAAGAGCTGGAGATACCTGATTATCACTTGTCTTAATGTCAAAGAATGGAGCATAAGGCTCAGGGTCATTGCATTGCTGGAGTAGGTATGTTGTACAAAACCTTATTCTCTACAATCCTATATCAGATACTTTAGAAGTTGGGCCTTTTACAAAGAGGTAAGAGTTATGGCAGTACATTTGAAGTGCTTTGCCATCTGTCTTTTGTGCCAGACTTTAGGTTTGTAGGTGCTGCTGCTCAGTTGGATGAATAAGATGCAATGGCCCTAGAGTAGCTGGGGCCATGCAGCAGTGCAAAGTTGCCAAAGGCAAAGTGAGCCTAGTTGCCATAATTGGCAACACAGGCAAACCAATATCTTTAAGTTTTTGACCTGTGTAATAAACAGCATAATCAAAGGGATTTTATGGTAGGATAATTTGGTCAGTTGATATTAGCTAGTCAGTCATGGTGTTTCCAGGAATGATATAGAAAAGAAACCTACTATGTTTTTGTTCAATCAGTATGAGAAGAAAAATTCTCAAAAAAAATTTAGAAAGTGTACATTGAATATTAGGAATGGGGATCTCAACCCAGGAATGAATTTTAATAGTTGAGCTAGTTAGCCTACTCAGAAACACTTGAAGGAATGGCCAGGTACTCTGCGGAAGGACCTTTCTAAAACAACTAAGAGTTTTACTGTTAGCATTTCTCCCATATCCCCCCAGATTGGCTTTTTACAAGGGCAACTGTTTACTGGCAGAAAGGAAACAATCAAACTTTCAAAGGTCTATTTGAATACTGGTTCTGAACTAACATTGTTTTCAGTGGCTCTCCAGAAGCACTGTGTTAGAGTAGGTATTTCTTGAGGTCAGGAATTTTTACTGAAACCCAACCCTTAGTAGGTTCGCTGGATCCCTGAACACATTTTGTAGCAATTTCTCCAGTTCCAGAATGCATAATTGGGATAGATGTACTTGGAAGTTGACAGAATTCTCACATTGGTTCGCTGACCTGTGGAGTAAGGGCTCTTAAGGTAGAAAGGCCAAACAGAAGCCATTGGAGTTGCCTATATCAGGATGAGTGGTTAACCAAAGCCAGTATCAGGTCTCTTAAGGTAGCAGTTCTCAATCCGAAGGTGATGACACGTTGGGAGATAGAACAACCCTTTCATAAGAGTTGCCTGAGGTTAATGGAAAATACATATTTACATTATGATTTATAAACTAGGAAAATTATAGTTATAAAGAATCAATGAGTAATATTCCATTGTGTAGATGTACCACAATTTCTGTATCCATTCCTCAACTGAGAGGCATCTGGGCTGTTTCCAGCTTCTGGCTATTACAAATAAAGCTGCTATAAACATGGTTGAGCAGATGTCCTTGTTGTATACTTTAGCATGTTTTGGATATATGCCTAGCAGTGGAATAGCTGGATCTTGAGGAAGTGCTATTACTAATTGTCTCAGAAAGTGCCAGATTGATTTCCAAAGTGGTTGTATAAGTTTACATTCTCACCAGCAGAAGGAGAATATTACTCAGCGATAAAAAAAAAAAGAAAGAAATCATGAAATTTGCAGGCAAATGGTGGGAATTGGAAAAGATCATCCTGAGTGAGGTATCCCAGAAGCAGAAAGACACACACGGTATATACTCACTTGTAAGTGGATACTAGACGTATAATATAGGATAAACATACTAAAATCTGTATACCTAAAGAAGCTAATCAGGAAGGAGGACTCTGACTAAGATACTCAATCCCTATTCAACAAGGCAAAGAAGATGGACATCAGAGGAGGGAGAAAACAGGGAACAGGACAGGAGCTTACCACAGAGGGCCTCTGAAAGGCTCTATCCTGCAGGGTATCGAGGCAGATGTTGGGACTCATAGCCAAACTTTGGGCAAAGTACAGGGAATCTTATGAAGGAAGTGGGAGATAGTAAGACCTGGAGAGGACAGAAGCTCCACAAGAACAACGACAGATCCTAAAAGTCTGTGCACAGGGGTCTTTTCTGAAACTGATTCTCCAGCCAAAGACCACTCATGGAGATGTCCTGGAACCCCTGCACAGCCCATGGGAGTTCAGTATCCATGTGGCCTCCATAGTAATGGGAACAAGGACTGTCTCTGACATGAATTGATTGGCCTGCTCTTTGATCACCTCCCCCTGAGGGGGGAGCAGCCTTACCAGGCCACAGAAGAAGACAATGCAGCCACTCCTGATGAGACCTGATAGACTAGAGTCAGAGGGAAGGGGAGGAGGACCTCCCTTATCAGTGGACTGGATGAGGGACAAGGGTGGGAAGAGGGAGGATGGGATTGGGAGGGGAGGAGGGAGGGAGGTACAGGGGGGATACAAAGTGAATAAACTATAATTAATAAAAATAAAATAATCTAAAAAAAGAACAAAAAAGAATCAATGAAAATAATTTTATGGTTGGGATCACCACAACATGAGAAACTATATTAAAAGGTCTCAGCATTAGAAAGGATGAGAACTATTGTCTTAAAAAATTTCAGAATTTAGAAGTTAGTGTCAATATCAAGTTCTTGAAATATGAAGAGGTGGTAGTTCCCATCATATCTCACTTAAACGTTCCTATATACCCTTTGCAGAAGACAGATGCATAGTGGAGAATGACAATTGACTATTGCAAATTAAATCTAATAGTGGCTTCCTCTGTAGCTTCTGTACCAGATATGGTGTCCTTACATGAGCAGATTAACACATGTCGTGATTCACCATATACAGGTATTGGTCTGGCAAAAGTCTGTTTCTCAATAACTGTCCATAAGTCCAAGCAATTTCCTTTCATCTGGCAATGTCAGCAATATACACTTGCAGTTTTACCTCAAGGATTTGCTAACCATCCAGCCATGTGTCAAAACAGCTTTAAAGAATCTTGCTTGTTTGTTTCTTACACAAAATATCACTCACATTGGTTCACTATATTAAGCTAAATGAAATGGAAGTACCAACCACTTTGGACTTGTTGTTAACATATATATGTAGCAGAGAATGGAAAATATATCCAAACAAAATTCAATAGCCTTATACCTGAATAAAATTTATGAGAAATGTAGTGTGGCGTATATAGTGACAATCCTTCAAAGATAAAACCTGAGTAACTACACCTCTTCTCTCCAACCACAGAAAAGAAGCACAATTCTTTTTTTTTAATTTTTTTATTTTTCTACTATTAATTACACTTAATTCATTTTGTATTCCCCCATAAGACCCTCCTCCTTCCCTCCTGGTCCCACCCTCCCTCCCCCTTCCTCATGCATACCCCTCCCCAAGTCCACTGATGGGGAGGTCCTCTTCTCCTTCCTTCTGATCTTAGTCTATCAGATCTCATCAGGAGTGGCTGCATTGTCATCTTCTGTGGCCTGGTAAGGCTGCTCCCCCCTCAGGGGGAGGTGATCAAAGAGCAGGCCAATCAGATTATGTCAGAGGCAGTCCCTCTTCCCATTACTATGTAACCCACTTGGACACTGAACTATCAAGTGCTACATCTGTGCAGGGGTTGTAGGTTATCTCCATGAATAGTCCTTGGTTGGAGTATGAGTCTCTGGGAAGTTCCCTGTGTTCAAATTTTCTGGTTCTGTTGCTCTCCTTGAAGAAGAAGAAAACAGGAAACAACCTAGGAACCTGCCACAGAGGTCCTCCGAAAGCCTCTGCCCTGCAGACTATCAAAGCAGATGCTGAGACTTATGGCCAACTGTTGGGCAGAGTGCATGGAATCTTATGTAAGAAGTGGGAAATAGTAAGAGCTGGAGAGGATGGGAACCACACAAGAAACACAATTCTTAGTATGCTTATTTGGATTATGGAAGCAGCACATTGCTCACTTAGGTGTGTTACTTAGGACCATAAAACAAGTGAAATCTGCAGGCTCTGAAAGTGGACTAGAACAGAAGAATGGTCTTCAATATGTCCAGGCTGCTATACAGGATTCTCTACTACATGGATCATATGATCCAGCAGATTTAATGGTACTTGAAATGGAAGTGGCAGATAAGGATGCTGTGTGGAGTGTTTGGTAGTATCATATAGGTAAATCATAGAAGAGACCACTGGGATTTTGAAGCAAGGCTCTCCCATCATCTTCAGACAATTATTCCCCCCTTGAGAGACATTTCTTGGCCTCTTAAGCCCAAGTGGAAACTTACTGTTTGATAATATTACTATGTAGGCTGAGCTGCTCATCATGAGTTTGGTATTACCTGACCAAAAAAAAAAAAATCATAAATTTGGACATGAACAGAAGCAATCCACTTTCTTTTTTTTTTTTCAATGCAGTTTATTCAGGAACCTTGAACAATCCTCGGACCCTGGGGAAAGCCAGCCCACAGCCTAAATAGCCTCTGGGTAGCCAACCCAGGCGTGCCACGTGGGCAATGCAGATAGGTCCACATACATGGAAGCAAGCCAGATCCTCAGCCTTAGCCAAATGTGGAATTGTTTGTGACAGAGAGCACTCACCATCGGGAAGGTGGAAGGCAGAAACCAGCTCCATCTTTAAGGCATAGCATTCCGCAGCTCTCTACAGTTCCCCCTTTTTGTTTTAGACGCATCAGGCAAGAGTAGAGGTCTGATCTCTGATATTAGAAATAAATTGGGACTTTGTACCGATGTTCATTTAGGTGTCATCCACCCAAAGAGCATCAGACCCGTCCGATACCTTTTTCTCAGAGGCGGGACCTGGGGCATCAACCCGCATGCAATCAGACATGCTCTTCTCTGGGTCCAAAGCGGCTGACCCTGAGTGCAGTGCTTAGCCTCGCATCCTGAGCATAACATTTTAGCTTTTTATGGTATCCAACCATGCTTGGGGAGAATGTCCTGCTTCAATGGCTGTAAAGGCCTGAATGATCATGACTGCATCACACTGTTGTGAGACTCTAATCTTGCATATATACCACAGGCAAACCAAGGAGACCAACACCAGAAGGCCAGCTAATGCTCCCATGCCCGCCCATTCCTTCAGATGATTCATGGCTGCAGCAATCCATGTTGATAATCCTGTGGCTAGTCCTGCGTCCACTCCGGTAGAATTTACTGTGACAATGGCCACTCTCAGCTGCTCCATCGTAGTATCGAATTCTCCAGTCCAATTACCTAAAATATAGCTCGACAATTGTTTAGACAGATTTGCAGCACAGGAAAAATTCTCATGTTATATGCTAGTGACTCCCATTTTTATTCATTATTAGCCAGATAGAGCCAAGTAATTGTGGTAATGATACTTGCTTTTTTGCCCAATACTGGAATGCTAGTAAATTTAGGTATGCCCTGGTTACTCGCATGCCTCACTGGGTGCCTGTGCCCGTTGATGCCCCTCATGCTATGACTCTCTTCAGACAGAAAAGGGATCTTGGAACTACAGCCACCATTGTTACTACCATCTCATTGGCGGCTGTTGGAGCTACCACCGGGGCATTAGCCATGAGTCATACTGGGCAGACTGCTCAGACCCTGAATAACCATTTAGCCAATGTAGCTCATGCCTTAGTTGTACATAAAGGAATTAATGCTCAACTAAAAGGAAGCTTGATGATGTTCAATCAGAGGATTGACCTCATGCAGGAGCAAATTGATACCCTATGGCAAATCGCTCAACTTGGCTGTCAATGAAAATATGCTGGACTTTGAGTCACTAGCAATCCACTTTCAAATGGAAGCTGTATATAGGTGATTGGACCCAAGCTGTTCTTGAAGTCACAATAATATTGCATAAGGAGTTACCCAAATGCATGTGGTTTATATTTCTGTTTCAATGCTTTTTACTCCCAAGTGTGTACTAAAGTTTCTGAAAGTCTGTACTTTAATCTCTTGACTGAAGAAGAGGAGACTAGAGCATCTTTTGTTGGTGATTTAAAGGCTATGCAAATTCAACTCAGAAGGACACTGCCACAGAATTACAACCCTTTTCAGGAACAATCCAGAAAGCCACTTTCTGGATTGGCTTAAATTATTTATTATGTTTTGATTTAACTTTGATAGGCTGTGTATATGAAGAAATACATATACTTACTGTAGGTATTCCAGTTTGGAGGTACACAGACTTTTAATGTATATCCTTATGATTCTTCATATTTCCTCGGTGTCTGTTGTAATGTCACTCTTTTCATCTCTAATTTTGTTAACTGGCTCATGTCTTTCCATCTTGTGGTTAATTTTGTTAAAGGTTTGTCAATCGTGTTGATTTTTCTCAAAGAATTTATTTTAGTGATTCTTCATATTTTTGTTTTCATAGTTGTCTATAGCTCATTGATTTTAGCAACAAGTTTGTTTTTTTCTGTATACTCTTTTTGAGAATTATTTTTACTTTGTTTTCTATAGATTTCAAGGGTGGTGATAATGTATTAATATGCAATTTCTCCAGAGAATTTTGTGTAAGTTTGTGTTGGGTGACATTAGTGTTATGAACTTGTCTTTTATAATTGCCTTCATTGTGTGCCAGAGATTTTAGTATGATATACTTTTGCTTTTAATTCTGTAAAGATTTTTTTTATTCTTGATTCCTGTCTTGATCAATTTTTTATTTAGTAGTGTATTGTTCAGCTTCCATGGAGTTTGTATACTTTCTGCTTATTCGGATACTGTTGCTATCCAGATTTAATCTACTGTGGTTAGATAGAATACCGAGTAGTAGTATTTCATTTTTAAAAATATAGGTTGATTACCTGATTTGTTGCTTTGACTTCTTGAGTTTTTTATATACTCTGGATATTAGCCTTCTGTCAGACATAGGGTTGGTGAAGATCCTTTCCCAATCTGTAGGCTGTCGATTTGTTCTGATGATGGTGTCCTTTGCTTTACAGAAGCTTTTCAGTTTCATGAGGTCCCATTTACTAATTGTTGATCTTAATACCTGTGCTGTTGGTATTGTGTTCAGGAAGTTGTCTCCTGTGCCATTGAGTTCAAGGCTGTTCCCCATTTTTTCATCTAACAAGTTTAGTGTGCCTGGTTTTATGTTGAGGTGTTTGATCTACTTGGACTTTAGTTTTGTGCAGGATGATCAATATGGATCTATTTGCATTTTTCTACGTGTAGATATCCAGTTAGTTGAGCACCATTTGTTAAAAATGCTCTCTTTTTTCCATTGTATTCTTTTGGCATCTTTGTAAAAAATCAGGTGTTCTCAATAGAGGAATATCAAATGGCAGAGAAACGCTTAAAGAAATGCTCAACATCCTTAGTCATCAAAGAAATGCAAATCAAAATTGCCCAGAGATTTCACCTTATACCCATCAGAATGGCTAAGATAAAATGTTTCAAGTGACAACACATTCGGGAGAGGATGTGGAGATAGGGGAACCCTCCTATATTGCTGGTGGGAATGTAAACTTGTACAAACATTTTGGAAATCAGTCTGGCACTTTCTCAGACAATTAGGAATAGTGCTACTTCAAGATTCAGCTATACCCCTCTTAGGCATATATCCAAAATATGCTCAAGTATACAACAAGAACATTTGCTCAACTTTGTTCATAGCAGCTCTATTTGTAATAGCCAGTTTCTGGAACAACCCAGATGTCCTTCAGTTGAAAAATGGATACAGAAATTGTGGTACATTTACTCAGTGGAATACTACTCAGCAATTCAAAACAAGGAAATCATGAAATTTGCAGGAAAATGGTGGGAACTAGTAAAGATCATCCTGAGTGAGGTATCTCAGAAGCAGAAAGACACACATGGTATATACTCACTTATACGTGGATATTAGAACATAATGTAGGATAAACATTCTAAAATCTTTACATCTAAAGAAGCTAAGCAAGAAAGAGGACCATGGGTAAGATGCTCAGTCCTCACTCAGAAAGGCAAGTGGGACAGCCATTGGAAGAGGGAGAAAACAAGGAACTGGATAGGAGCATAGCATAACTGGATAGGAGTGCCTCTGAAAGACTCTACCTTCTAAATGGGTGAGGTAACATCTGTAACACAGAGAATTAGAATAGCTATCATCCTCCTTAAATTGTGATTAAACTAAAATTAAGTCCAAATTGTCTTTATTAGAGTTCCTCCTCCTTTTCAATCTGAACCTAGCTTATCAGGTCTCATCAGGACTGGCTGCATTGTCTTCCTCTGTGTCCTGGCAAGGCTGTTCCCCTTACTAGGGTACCCACTTGAAGACTGAGCTGCCATGGGTTACATCTGAACAGGGATTCTAGATTATATCTATGAATGGTCCTTGGTTGAAGTATCAGTCTTAGAAAAGACCCCTGTACCCAGAAATTTTGGTTCTATTGTTCTTCTTGTGGCGCTCTTATCTTCTGTGTTCCCACTACCTCCCCTTCCTTTTATATGATTCCCTACATACTGCCCAAAGTTTGGTTAAGAGTCTCAGCATCTCCTTTGATACACTGCTGGGTAGTCTTTCAGAGGTCCTCTGTGGTAGGTTCCTGTCCTGTTTCCTGTTTTCTCTTTCTTCCAGTGTCCATTCCATTTGTTTTTCTGAGTAAGGATTGATCATCCTACCCAGGGACTTCCTTCTTGCTTAGCTTCTTTAGGTGTACAGATTTTAGTAAGTTTATCCTATATTATAGGTCTAGCATCCACTTATAAGTGAGTAAATACTGTCTGTGTCTTTCTGATTCTGGGATACCTCATTCAGGATTATCTTTTCTAGGTCCCACCATTTGCCTGCAAATTTCATAATTTCCTTGTTTTCAATTGCTGAGTAGTATTCCATTGAGTAAATGTACCACAATCTGTATCCATTCCTCAGTTGAGGGACATCTGAGTTGTTTCCAGGTTCTGGCTATTCTGAAGAAAGTTGCTACAGACATGATTGAACAAATGTCCTTGTTGTGTACATGAGCATATTTTGGATATAAGCCTAAGAGTGATATAGATGGATCTCGAAAAAGTGCTATTCTAAATTGTCTGAGAAAGCAGCAGATTGATTTCCAAAGTGGTTGTACAAGTTTACATTCCCATCAGCAATGGAGAAGGGTTCCCCTTTCTCCACATCCTCTCTAACATATGTTGCCACTTGAGTTTTTGATCTTAGCCATTCTGATGGGTATAGTGAAATCTCAGGGTCATTTTGATTTGCATTTCACTGATGACGAGGGACATTGAACATTTCTTTAAGTGTTTCTCTGCCATTGTGTATTCCTCTATTGAGAGTTCTCTGTTTAGCTCTATACCCCATTTTTAATTGGATTACTTTATTTGTTGCTGTTTAGCTTCTTGAGTTCTTTATATATTCTGGATATTAGTCCTCTGTTTCCCGGTCTGTAGGATGTCATTTTATTCTGATGACAAAGTCCTTTGCTTTAAAGAAGAGCTTCTTAGTTTTATGAGGTCCCATTTATTGATTATTGATCTTAGAGCCTGTGCTGTTGGTGTTTTGTTCAGAAAGTTGTCTCCTGTTCCAAAGAGTTCAAAGTTCTTTCCTAATTTTTCCTCTAACAGATTTTGTGTCTCTAGTTTTATGTTGAGTTCTTTGATTCACTTGGACTTTAAATTGTGCAGGGTGAAAAATATGGATCTATTTCCGGTTTTCCACATGTAGACATCCAGTTAGACCAGCACCATTTGTTGAAGATGCTATCTTTTTTCCATTGTATGATTTTGGCTTCTTTGTAAAAAATCAAGTATTTGTAGGTATGTGGGTTTATTTCTGGGACCTCTATTTCATTCCATTGATCCACCATTTTGTGCCAGTACCATGAAAATTTTATTACTATTACTCTGTAGTAAAGCTTGATATCAGGGATGGAGAAACCTCCAGAAGATTTGTTGTTTTACAGGATTATTTTCACAATCCTGTTTTTTGCTTGTTTTTTTTGTCTTGTTTTTCCATAAGAAATTGAGAATTGTTCTGTCAAGGTCTGTAAAGAATTGTGTTGGTATTTTGATGGGAATTGCTTTGAATATGTAGATTGCTTTTAGCAGGATGGCCATTTTCACTATGTTAATCCTAACAATCTATAAGCATGTGAGATCTTTCCATCTTCTAATATCTTCAATTTCTTTCTTCAGAGACTTGAAGTTTTTTTCAAGCAGGTCTTTCACTTGCTTGGTTAGAGTCACACCAAGGTACTTTATGCTATTAGTGGCTGTTGTTAGGGGTTTAGTTTCCCTAATTTCTTTCTTGGCCCTTTTGTCTTTGGTATACAGGATGGTTTCTGATTTTTTTTTTTTTTTAGTTAATTTTGCATCCAGCCACTTTGCTGAAGGTATTTATCAGCTGAAAGAATTCTCTGGTTGAATTTTTGGGCTCACTCATGTATTCTATCATATCATCTGCAAATAGTGATATTTTGACTTCTTTCTTTCCCATTTGTATCCATCCCCTTGATCTCTTTGAGTTGTCTTATTGCTCTAGCTAGGATTTCAAGTACTAAGTTGAAGAGATACGAAAAGACTGGGAAGCCATGTGTTGTTCCTGATTTCAGTGGAAATGATTTAAGTTTCTTTCCATTGATCTTGATGTTGGCTATAGGCTTGTTGTATATTGTCTTTACTATGTTTAGGAATATGTTTTGTATCCCTGATTTCTCCAAGATTTAAACATGAATGGGTGTTAGATTTTGTCAAATGTTTTTTCGGCATCTAAGGAGATGACCATGTGTTTTTTCTCCTTCAGTTTGTTTATATGGTGGATTACATTGATGGATTTCCATACACTGAATTACCCCTGCATGCCTGGGATGAAGCCTACTTGGTCATGGTGGATGATACCTTTGATGTGTTCTTGCATTCAGTTTGCAAGTATTTTATTGAGAAATTTTGCATCAATGCTCACAGGAGAGGTAGGTTCTATTTCTTCATTGGGTCTTTGTGTGGCTTAGGCATAAAGGTGACTGTGGCTTCATAGAATGTGTATAGTACTGTTTCTTCTACATCTATTTTGTGTAATAGTTTGAAGAGAATTCAAATTAGCTCTTCTTCTAAGGTCTGGTGGAAATCTGCACTGAAACCATCTGGCCCTGGACTTTTTTGGGGGGAGGGTGGGGGAGATTTTAATGACTGCTTCTATTTTCTTGGGGGATATAGGTCTATTTAATCTATTTACCTGATCTTGATTTAATTTCTGTAAATTGAAAATTGGGCTTATCAAAAAAGTGTCCATTTCATTTACATTTTCAAATTTTGTGGCATATAGGCTTTTGTAGTAAGACCTAATGATATTTTGGATTTCCTTGGTATCTGTCATTATGTCCCCCTTTTTGTTTTTGATTTTGCTGATTTGGATAGTTTCTTTCTGCCTTTTAGTTAGTTTGGCAATGTGTTTGTCTATCTTGTTGATTTTCTTAAAGAACCAGCTCTTGGTTTTATTGATTCTTTGAATTGTTTTCTTTGTTTCTAATTCATTGACTTCAGCTCTGAGTTTGATTATTTCCTAAAGTCTACCTCTCTTGGGTGTGTCTGCTTCTTTTTTTTTTTTCCCTAGGGGTGTTACATGTGCCATTAAGTTGCTTGTATTAGATGCCTCCAACTTCTTTCTGGAGGCACTTAGTGGTTAGAATTTGCCTCTCAGCACTGTTTTCTTTGTGTCTCATAAGTTTATGCATGTTGTACATTCATTTTCATTGACTTTTAGGAAGTCTCTAATTTCCTTTTTCATTTCTTTCCTGACCAAGCTATCACAGAGTAGAGCATTTCTTAGTTTCCATTTGTATGTAGGCTTTTTGTTATTTCTGTTGTTGTTTAGGTCTAGTTTTAGGCCATGGTGGTCTGATAGGATACAAGGGATTATTTCTATCTTCTTGTATCTCTTGAGGCTTGCTTTGTGCCCAACTATATGGTCAATTTTTGAGAAGGTTCTTGGAGATGCTGTGAAAAATATATACTCTTTTGAATTTGGGTGAAATGTTTTGTAGACATCTATTAGGTCCATTTTTTGGACTTCTGTAAGTGCCTTTATTTCCCTATTCAGGTTCTGTCTACAGGATCTGTCGAGTGGAGTGTTGAAGTCTCCTACTATTAAGGTATTGAGGTATTGGGATCAATGTGTTTTTTCAGCTTTAATAATGATTCATTTACAAATGCAGGTACTCTTGTATTTGGGGCATAGAATTTCAGGATTGTTATGTCCTCCAGGTGGATTTTTCCTTTGATGAGAATAAAGTACCCCTCCTCATCTTTTTTCATTAGTTTTGGTTGAAAGTATATTTTTATTAGATATTAAGATAGCTACTCAAGCTTTTTTCTGGATCCATTTCCTTAGAAAACCTTTTTTCTGGCCCTTTACTCTGAGGTAGTGTTTATCTTTCTTGCAGAGGTGTGTTTGTTGGATTCAGCAGAATGTTGGATCCCATTTCTGCAACCATTCTGTAATCTGTGTCTTTTTATTGGGGGTTAATTCCATTGATGTTGTATGATAATAGTGACCAATGAATGTTAGTTCCTTTCATTGAGGGGTTGGTGGTGATAGTGTGTTTCTATGCTTGTTTTCTTTTCTTTTTTTTTTTTGTTGCTAAGTTACCTATATCTCCTGTATTTTTGGGGATGTAGTTGATTTCAGTGGATTGGAGTTTTCATTTAGTATCTTCTTTAGGGCTGGGTTGCTTTTTAGATATTGCTTAAGTTCAGTTTTGTCATTGAATATTTTGATTTCTCCATCTATGTTGATTGAAAACTTTGCTGGATATAGTAGTCTGGGTTGGCATCTGTGGCCTCTTAGACTCTGTGTGACATCTGTGCAGGCCCTTCTGGCTTTCATAGTTTTTGTTGAGAAATCTGGTCTGATTCTGATAGGTCTACCTTCACATGTTACTTGGGCCTTTCCCTTTGCTGCTTTTAATATTTTTTCTTTGTTCTGTAGATTTAGTGTTTTGACTATTATGTGACATGAGGAGTTTCTTTTCTTGTCTAGTCTATTTGGTGTCCTGTAGGCCCCTTGTATGTTTATGGACATCTCCTTTCTTTAAGTTGAGAAAATTTCTTTCTATGGTTTTCTTGAAAAAATTTTCGGGACCTTGGATCCTGGAATCTTCTTTTTCTTTCTTTCTTTTTTTTTTTTTTCTATTATTCTTAGATTTCTTCTTTTCATTGCCTCTTTGACTTCTTGATTGTTTTGTGTTTGGAACTTTTCTGATTTTACTTTTTCATTGAGAAATGTATTAGTTTCTATAATTGTGTCTTCAGGACCTGAGATTCTCTCTTCCATCTCTTGTATTCTGTTGGTGATGCTTATGTTTGTGGTTCCTGATCTTTTCTCTAAGTTCTCCAGCTTCAGGATTTTCTCTGTATGTCTTTTCTTTATTGATTCTAATTTTGTTTTCATGTCTTGCACTATTTCCTTCATCCGTTTGAGTGTGGATTCCTGTCTTTCTATGATTGCTTCCATTTTTTTTTAAATTCATTTCCTCTTCATGTGCCTCTGTTTGTGTGGCTATATTTGTTTGCATTTCTTTGAGAGCTTTGTTCATTTCCTCTTTATTTGCCTCTAGTTGTGTAGCTAATTCTTTGAGAGTTTTGTTTGTTTCCTCTTTAAGTGCCTTTAATAATTCGATAAGCATAGCGTTAAAACAATTTTCCTATGTTTCTGATGAATTAAATTATCCATTTATTTTGGAGGTTACTGGTGAAGCCATGGTGTCCTGATTTTTGTTGGTTGTGTTCGTATACCCACGTCTAGCCATCTGCTTATCCATAACCTGTGCTGTTTGTTCCCAGAGTCTGTATTTCATACTGGGTCCATCTTTCTCTGATGTCTGGAGTATTCTTCAGAAAGATGAGAGAGGTGCCCTGGTTTGAGGGTGGATGTTGGTATTTCAGCTGTAGCTAAGACAGGAAGGTCTCAGGCGAGAAGGTGCTAGATAGTGTAGATGCTTGGAAGGGTGGAGCTTAAGTGCAGAAAGGGGTGCTGGCACTATTTGTGGATGCAATGTTCATGTGCAGGAGCCCTGAATACCTCAGTGTCCTACAGGCTTGTCGTACTTTCCTCCTGGTATTCAGATCTTTATGGGCTTCAGAAATTTTTTTAAGTGGACTCTACTGGAAGACCCACAGAACAGGGCCTTCAACATTGAGAAAGCTGCCCCTAGAATCCCTATGATGCTCACAGTGGGGATTGCAAGTGGAGTGATCTGATGTCTGGCTGCTGGTGTAGAGGGACCCTCTATCTGTTGCTCTGCATGCACTCTCTTGAAGGCACCCTCACTTGCTTCCAGGCCTAATTGGAAAGCACAGTTGTTCCCCCTGTTCTTTCCTCTCAGATTTGTGCCCACAGGGGCAAATGTGAGAGTAGGAGATCAGTCCACTCAGTTGTGTCCACTGTTTGCCAGTCATACAGGGAGACCCGTACTTGGGACAGCTGCCTCTCCTGTCTCAGTCACCCAGCATGGAAGCTCCTGCTTGGAATAGCCACAGCCGCATACCTGGGAAGCCCATACAACTGCCTGCTGTAGCTGCTGACTGGGGAGGCAGGTATTGCAGACCCTTCTGCTGTCTCAGTCACATAGCACTGAAGCTTGTGCCTGGGGCAACCACTACTGCCTCCACCTAGTAGGGAGGCCTGTGATTGAGGCAGTGGCCACTGTACAACACCTCTGCTGATCAGGGAGGCCTGTGCTTGGGGCAAAAGGAAGTTCAGAGGGCTTGAATATTCTCCACTCTCACTCCCCAGAGACTTCCACAGGAGACCTGGAACTGTCCCAGCTCATGGGTTTTCCCCTCTTGCCCAGGAAGCTTCAGTGTGGCTATATTAGCTTCAGCTGTCCCTTCACTCACCTATTTCAGAGTTTTAGTTTTAGTCTCAGATATGTGTGTGCTGTTCACTGCCATCTTGGACCCCCAGGTGTCAAGTATTTTATTGAGTATTTTTCATCTATGTTCTTAAGAGAAATTAGTCTGAAATTCTCTTTCCTGGTTGGTCTTTGTGTGGTTTAGGTTTCAGGAACTGTCCACATAGAATTTGCTTGGCATAGAATTATGTTTCTGCTTTGTGGAATGGTGTGAGGAGTACTGGTATTACCTCTTCTTCAGAAGTCTGATAGAATTCTATGCTGAAAATATTTGGCCCTGAGCTTTTTTGTTTGGGAGATTTTGATGGCTACTTCTATTTTCTAAAGTGTTATAGGACAATTTTAATTATTTACCTGATCTTTATTTAACTTTGGTAAGTTGTATCTATGAAGAAAAACATCCTTTTTTTTTTCAGATTTTGTGGCATATAGGCTTTTGAAGTAAGACCTAATGATTCTTCAGATTTCCTTTGTGTCTGTTGTTACGTTTCTGTTTTAATTTCTCATTTTACTAATTTAGATATTATCCTTCTGCTTTTTACTTAGTTTGGCTAAGGATTTTTCTATCTTGTTGATATTCCAAAGAACCAATTCTTGGTTTTCTTGATTCTTTGAATTGCTTTATTTGTTTCTAATTTATTGATTCTAGCCCTGAATTTGATAAGTTCCAGCTCCCTATTCCTCTTGGGTGTGTCTATTTGTTTTATTTCCGCCCCCAGGGCTTTTAGTTGTACCATTAAGTTGTTTGTGTGAGATGTTTCCAATATCTTTATGAAGGCACTTAGTGTTATGAACTTTCCTATTACTACTGCTTTAATTGTGTCCCATAAATTTGGGTACATTGCACCTTCATTTTCTTTGAATTTTAGGAAGTCTTTTATTTCTTTCTTTCTTTATTCTCTGACCCAGTTGTTTTTTGAGTAGAGAGTTGTTCAGTTTCCATGCATATGTAGGCCTTTTGCTATTTCTATTGTTGTTGAGGTCCACTTTAGTCCACAATGGCCTGATAAGATGCAAGAGATTATTTCAATCTTCTTGTATTTGTCGAGGCTTGCTTTATGACTGAGTTAATGGTCAATTTTTGAGAAGGTTCTATGAGATGCTGAGAAGAAGGTATATTCTTTTGTGTTTAGGTGAAAAGTTTTGTGGATGTCTGTTAGGTCTATTTGATTCATGACATCTGTTAGTGTCATTATTTTTCTGTTTCTGTTTTGTTGGTCCCTTCTGTTGGTGAGAGTGGGGTGTTGGAGTCTCCCACAATTAAAGTGTGGTAACTAATTTGTGGTTTAAGCTTTATTAACACTTCTTCTACAAATGTGGGTGCCCTTCTATTTAGGGAGTAGATATTCAAAATTGAGATGTCATCTTGATGGATTTGTCTGTTGATGAGTATGAAGTGTCCCTCCCCATCTCTTCTGATTGATTTTGGTTGAAAGTCTATTTTATTAGATATTAGAATGGCTACTCTAGCTTTCTTCTTGGGTCCATTTGCTTGGAAGACCTTATTCTAGCCCTTTACTCTCTGGTAATGTTTTTCTTTGTGGCTGAGGTGTGTTTCTTGTATACAACAGAATGATGGGTCCTCTTTATACATCCATTCTGTTAGTTTGTGTCTTTTTATAAAAGAGTTGAGTTCATTGTTGTTGAGAGATATTAATGACCAGTGATTGTTAATTCCTTTTATGTTGATGTTGGTTGTAGTAGCATGATTGTGTGCTTGTCTCTTTCAGTTTTACTCTAGTGAAGTTATTTATATCCTGTGTGTGTTTTTTTTTTGGGGGGGGGCAGTGTTGTTAACCTCCTTTGGTGGGAGTTTTCCTTTCAGTATCTTCTATGGAGCTTGATTTGTGCATAAATATTGTTTATATTTGGTTCTGTCATAGAATATTTTGTTTTCTCCATCTATGGTGATTAATAGTTTTTTGGGGGGTACAGTAGTCTGGACTGGCATCTGTGGTCTCTTAGGGTTTGCAGGAAATCTGTCCATGCCCTTCTGGTTTATATGGTCTCTGTTGAGAAGACAGGTGTCATTCTGATAGGTTTGCCATTATATGTTACTTGGCCTTTTGTGTTACTTGGCCTTTTCCCATGCAGTTTTTAATATTTTCTCTTTATTAAAAAAAGAGAAAATATTAAAACTCTCTGTGCATTTAGTGTTTTGACTATCATGTGGTGGGAGGATTTTCTTTCCTGGTCTAATCTGTAGATTCCTGGTCTAATCTTGTATAGGCCTCTTGTATGTTTATAGGCATCTCCTTAGATTGGGGAATTTTTCTTTTATGATTTTGTGGAAAATATTTTTCTGGGACTTAGAGCCAGAAATTTCTTTCTTCTATTCCTATTATTTTTTATGTTTTGCCTTTTCATTGTGTCTTTCATTTATTGGATGTTTTGTGTCACTAATGTTGTAGATTCAATATTTTCTTTGATGGATGCATATATTTCTTCCATTGTATCTTTCATACCTGAGATTCTTGCCTCCATTTCTTGTATTCTGTTGGCAATGCTTACTTCCATAGTTCCTGTTTTCTTCCTAGATTCTCTCTGCTGGATTTCCTCCGATTATGCTTTCTTTATTGTTTCTGTTTCCAGCTTCAGATCTTGATCCATTTTATTGGTCTCCTTCACGAGTTTATATTTTTCTGCATTTCTTGAAATTATTTGTTCAATTCCTTCACCTCTTTGTTTGTATTTTCCTGTATTTCTTTGAGTGATTTATTCATGTCCTCTCTAAAGGCCTCAAACTGTTTGACTGTATGTTCCTGTATTCCTTTAAGGATTTTATTCTTTTCCTCTGTTATTTTCATAAGCATAGATCTAAGGTCATTTTCTTGTATTTCAGGTGTGTTAGGGTATCCAGGACTGCTTGCCATGGGTTACTGTGTTCTGGGAATGCCATATTGCTCTGCTTTTGTTGATTGTTTTTTTTTTTTTTTCAATGCAGTTTATTCAGGAACATTGAACAATCCTCGGACCCCGGGGAAAGCCAGCCCACAGCTTAAATAGCCTCTGGGTAGCCAACCCAGGCGTGCCACGGGGGCAATGCAGATAGGTCCACATACATGGAAGCAAGCCAGATCCTCAGCCTTAGCCAAATGTGGAATTGTTCGTGACAGAGAGCACTCACCATCAGGAAGGTGGAAGGCGGAAACCAGCTCCATCTTTAAGGCATAGCATTCCGCAGCTCTCTACAGTTCCCCCTTTTTGTTTTAGACGCATCAGGCAAGAGTAGAGGTCTGATCTCTGATATTAGAAATAAATTGGGACTTTGTACAGATGTTCATTTAGGTGTCATCCACCCAAAGAGCATCAGACCCGTCCGATACCTTTTTCTCAGAGGCGGGACCTGGGGCATGTTGATTGTGTTTTAATGCTGGCTTTAGCCATTTTTTTTGTCTCTGGCGTTGGCTGGTAGTTCCTGGTGTCTGCTGTCAGTGGCAGTGGATGTTTGTTCTCAGAACCTGTGGGGTTTCTCAGGCCTTGTGATCCAGTAAGGTAATGCTGGTCTCCTCAAGACAAGTGGTAGGGCTGAACCGAAGACTGGATCCACACATCTCTGGAGTCCAGGTTATCTTCAGGATGGCAGGAGAAGTCTGGAGAAAGACTAATGCGTCCTTGTCGGAGTTAGTTTCAAGGGTGCTGCTGCTTTGGAGTCTGTCATGCTGCAGCTTGCTGTCCCAGTAGACATTGTGCTCCTGGAGCTCAGATTTGACTTGGCTCTGCCTTCTTGGAACTACTATCTTGTATGCTCATACTTTCTGGTCAGTCTCCACAGGGGAACCAGTAGAACAGTGGGTTGGAGGATGGGATGTTTTTCCCAATATCCAGGAGCTATCCTTGGTGAAGCAGGAAGAATCTGAGGTTTGGTTGCTGGAGCTGAACACCCCTGGAACTGGGTGCATGAGTACTCAAGAAGTGCAGGAAGCTCACTATGCATCACTCCTAGACCCAGGAGACTGCTAAAGGAGACCTAAAACTGTACTCCTCAAGTTCTTGGATGTCCACTACCATCCAGGAAACACCCAATGTTGTTGATTTGGAGTCAGCCATCAAGACTCACCGGATTTGCAATTTCTGATCTTCTGCCACTTAGCTATGGTATACATTGGCTGCCACCATCTTGGCGCTCCCCCTATGCCGAAATCTTGTAAGTGTGGAACTGGGACAGTGTGGGCCTAGGCCAGATTGGCTCCCTTGGCAGATGCTCTAGACAGTGTATTTCACATACTGCACCTGTCACCTCTCACAACGGAGCTCCTATGGCCACACAAATTAATGGCAACTTGACTTTCCCTTTAAATATGTTTATATGCTATTTTAGAGATGATAATATGTTTGGATCATTTCTCTTCCCTCCTTCCAAATCCTACCATATATTTCTATAAAGTGGAAGTTTCTGGTTTCTTTAAAAATTCAGTTGTGTCATGTGAATGAACCCAACAATCTTAATCAACAGGAAATAGTTAATAGAGGTCTATAGCCCCTTTCCCTACAAATTTACCTAAGGCTGGGGCATGGGAAGGGAGGTAGAGTCATTTAAGAACCTTAAATAAAGTATGTGTTTGAAAAGTCTAAGCCCATATTCTTCCTTGCTTTCTTTCAAACTTTTTCATTATTTGTTGTTACATGCAAATATATAACTATACACATATATTCTTTTTTTTTCAATGACAATATGGTTAAATTTATTTCTTTTTTTTTTCAATGCAGTTTATTCAGGAACCTTGAACAATCATCTGACCCTGGGGAAAGCCAGCCCACAGCCCCACAGCTTAAATAGCCTCTGGGTAGCCAACCCAGGCGTGCCACGTGGGCAATGCAGATAGGTCCACATACATGGAAGCAAGCCAGATCCTCAGCCTTAGCCAAATGTGGAATTCTGATTGCATGCGGGTTGATACCCCAGGTCCCGCCTCTGAGAAAAAGGTATCAGACGGGTCTGATGCTCTTTGGGTGGATGACACCTAAATGAACATCGGTACAAAGTCCCAATTTATTTCTAATATCAGAGATCAGACCTCTACTCTTGCCTGATGCGTCTAAAACAAAAAGGGGGAACTGTAGAGAGCTGCGGAATGCTGTGCCTTAAAGATGGAGCTGGTTTCTGCCTGCCACCTTCCCGATGGTGAGTGCTCTCTGTCACGAACAATTACACATACATTCTTAAACACAACCTACTCAGTCTACATAATGTCACTTATGTGGATATTTGCAGGGCTCACCATTTGTTAATGATTAATGCTTTAATAAGCTTTTCTCTGAGTAAGAATATTTCTACAGAACTCAGCATTCCTTGGTTGTCTGTTGTTCTTTGTGTAGGATTCTCATAGTAAGGCAGCCATGCTGGTGAAACTTTATCTGTGTAGATTTATGACATTACTATGAGACATAGTCCTCTGGCCCCTATAATCTGCAGTCCCATCTTCCACAAAATTCCCTGATCCTTAGGTGCTGAAGATATTTTGTACAGTATCCAATGGTACTGGCCTCCACAATGTTGAATTTTGATTGGTCATTGATTTCTGTAATGGTCTCCATCTGCTTTAAAGAGGAATGTTCTTGATGAGGGGAGAGGACTATACTTAACTGTGAGCATCATGACAAATATTTAAAATGTAGTTTAAAATGTTGGTTTAGTAAAATGGTAGTTGTAGGTTCTCCTCCAAGATCCATGACAACACTAACCCTATGTGTTTTCCTAGGATTCTTTTAACATTCATGGTTTGCCTATTATAAATGTGTCTTAAGTCCGCCTTATTACCAGAAAAGTATTAATGCCAGGACTGCATCTTTAGGGCTATCTTTCTATAGTGGTCATTGCTGTGGTTCAAAGGCATCATAGCTGGGTAGGACTATTGTTTTCCTCCCTTTGGAATCTTGCCTGACTCCTTCTGGTACCATGAAAGCTAGACTGCTGGGAGGAGACATTCAGGTCAGTTCCAGCTCAATGGTCTCTGGACCTTGTATCTGAATTTCATGGTGTCTTCAGCAATAGGGACTTGACCTCTGAGGTTCAACGAAAAGCTGTACCAATACTCTTCTTTGGTATTCTCTTGGACAGCCCTTACCAAAAACTCAAAAGAGAGCTTCTCTTGCCTGGTATTGTGGACTTTATTAAATGGTCTTTGGCTCTTGAAAGGAACAATATCACAGAAGATAAAATTTCCTTTGTACTGTATATTTATAAACAAACTCATGTGTTTCGCAGGTTGTTTGTTTATAATAGATAATAGTTGGGCTTTTATGATTTCAGGCATTTTTACTGTTATTTTACCCTCTACCATCCTTTTTGTATTTATCTCCCTACCTGCCCCTAAGTCTGTCTCCCTTTTCCTTATTTTTGAGGTAAGATCACTTGTATACTGCTATTACCCTCTCTGCTGGTCCCCAACCACATACACTAACAAATAGGGCCTTTTTACTTTCCTGCTTTAGGCAGTTAATCCAGAATACATACTCACATCTAATCATTTGTAGCTAGGAGCCTCCAATGAGTGAGAACATGTGGCATTTGCTTTTCTGTTTCTGAGTTACTTTATTCAGAATATTTTCTATTTCTACCCATTTACCTATAAAGTTTACTTTTTCATTTTTCGTTACATCTAAATAGTATTATATAGTGCATTTGTACCACATTTTCATTGTGCACTCCTTGATTGAAGGATATTTAGGTTGTTTAAATTTCTTAGCTATGGTGAACATAGCAGCAATGAAAATGGCTGAGCAAATATCTGTGGAATAACATGTCTTGTCCTTTGGACATATGTCAAAAAGTGGCATAGCTGAATAACATCATAGATTTACTTGTATCTTTTAGAAATTTCTCCTTATTGATTTTGATATTTGCTGCACAGGTATGTAATCCCAGCAATCATGAATGAGGATTCTTTTTTTCCTCACATTCCCCACACCCACCTCAGCATCAGTTGTCACTTGTTTTGTTGATCTATGCCATCCTCACTGGAATAAAGGTGAAATTGCAAAGTTGTTTTGATCTGTATTTCTCCAATAGCTAGGAATGATGAACATTTTTTTTTGAAATATCACTGGCCACTTCTTTTCTTTTGAGAACTCTTTGTCTAGATTCCTGGCTCATTATTTGAATGGGTCTTTTTTTGTATTTTTAAAATTTTCTTCTTTGTTTCTTGGACATTAATCCTGTATTAAATGTATACATGGCAAAGGTTCTTTCCCAAGCTGTGGGTTTCCTCTTCATCCAGTTCATTATTAGTTTAGCATTTCAGAATCTTTTCATCTTTTTTTTATTAGTATTTTCAAGCAATGTGTTTTAATTGTGTGTTTCCCTCTCTAATCCTCACACATTCTACTCAGCTCTTTACATACCAACTTTATATGATCTCTCTGTCTTTCTGTGTGTGTCACTCACAAAGAGAAAACAAGAAATTAAACCCACAGAAGTACAGAAACAAAATGAAAACAAACAAAAAGACACAGTAGGAAAAAAATTTATAAAACAAAGCAATGTGAAATGATTTCTAGCTGTAATTTATACCACCTTTTTCTTTTTATGAATTCTCACTAATCATTTGTTGGCCTTAACTCGTAGGAAAATTGAATCCTACTCAGAGAGTTCTTTCCTAGAACTATATGATATAGGGTCCTATCCATGTTATTTTCCAGCAATTTAGTACTTCAGCACTCACGTCCAAGTCTTTGATCCATTTGAATTTACTTTTTGGGCAAGGTGATGGATACTGGTTTAATTTCATTCTTCTGCTTGTGGACATACAGTTTTTCCAGCACCGTTTGTTCAAGATGTATTCTTTTCCCCTGCTTATATTTAAGGCATCTTTGTCAAATAGTAAATGGCTGAAGTTACATGTACTCATGTTTGGGTCTTTAATATAGTTCCATTGTTTTGCCTGTCAGTTATCATGACAGTACCATAGTGTTTTGTTTTGTTTTGTTTTGTTTTATTACTAAAGCTCTGTAATATATTGTAAGATGTGAAATCATAATCCTTCCAGCATTGTTTTCTTTGAACAATATTCTTTGGGATATCCAGGGTCCTTTGTGAGTCCATATAAATTTTAGGATAGTTTTTTTTTTTTTCTATTTAAGAGAAATATAAGATGGTGATTGATTGGGATTGCACTGAATTTGTAAATAGCTTTTTTAAAATGGACATTATCACTATATTATTTATATTAATTCATGACTACGGGATGTCTTTTAGTTTTCTAGAGTCTTTCTTTATCTCTTTCTTCAGAGGCTTCAAGTTTTCATTGTAGAGGTCTTTCACTATCTTGGTTAAGCTTATTCTGAGAAATTTTCTTTTTCTTTGAGGCTATTGTGATTGAAATGTGTCCATAATCTCTTTCTCAGTACTTTTTTTTTGGTAAGGGAACATATTTTAATTATCAGACTTCATGTTTGAAAAATTATAGCAATATAAATAGCAAAATTCTAAAGCCTTGGTAGACAATCATCCTAATTCAAATAGGGTTGGCATTAAAGCTGTTGGGTCACATCTCAGATAAATGAAGTAAAATTCAGATGGTAAAATTCATGTTTTCGTTTTATGTGCAATTCATAGATAAGAGCACTATTAAAAGGACTTAATTTTCTCTGTGTGTGTGTTATGCAATATCCCCTTTCTCAGTTCTTTTTAAGAGAAATGTTATTTACTTATGCAATTTGATTCTGTATTCTGCCACATAGTTGACTTTATTTGTCATTTCCATGGGGTATTTTTGTTAGAATCTTTGAGAACCTTAATGTATAATATCATGCCTTCTACAAATAGGAATACTTTATTTTATTCCTTTTATTTGCTCTGCTTAACTTATTGCTTTAACTAATATTTTGAGAACAATATGGAAGAGAAGTGTGCAAAATGATTATCACTGCATAGTTTCTGATCTCAGTGAGATAACTTAAAGCTTTTCTTCATTTAGGATGATATTGACTCTGGGTTTCCCACATACAGTTTTTATTGTGCTTAGGCATGCTCCTTCTAGTCTTATATTCTTTAAGAATTTTATTATGAAAGAATGTTAGATTTTGTTAAAGGCTTTTTCTGTGTCTATTAAGATAATGAGGTGACTTGTTTTCAGTCCATTTGTATATTTATTATATTTATTTACTTGCATATACTGAAGTACCTCTATAATTCAGAGATAAAGATAATTTGCTTGTGGTGGATAACCTTTTTGATGTATGTGTTTTCTCTGTTTGAAAATATTTACTGAGTAATTTTCAATCATTTTTTTAACAGGAATATTGGCCTGTAATTTTCTTTTCCAGTTGTGTCTTTACCTGTTTTGGATATCAGAGTGATACAGGTTTTATAGGAGTTTTAAAGTGCTGCTTCTCATTCTATGTATTGAATAGATCGTAAAATTGGTGGTAGGCCTTCCTTGAAATACCAAAAAGAGTTTTGTTGTGAATCAGTCTGGCCAAGTTTAATGTTTTTTTTTAAATTAATATTTCAATCTAGTCACATATTATGGGTCTGTTTAGGTTTGTAGTTTATCTCTGGTGGTTTGGCTGAACCTAGGAATTCAACTATTTCATTTAAATTTTCTATCTTTAACAGGCAAATGTATTTTAATTTATTTATGTATTTAATCTCTTTACACCCTTATCCCAGCCTCCTCCCTACTCTCCTCCCGGAGGCACCCTTACACTCCCTTGCCCATCCCCCCTTTCCTTCTTATTAGAGAAAGGGAGACCCCCCCAAGGGGTTTAACCCATTTTGGCACTTCAAACCTCAGCAGTGGATCCTCTCCAACTTGGGCCTGATAAGGCAGGCTAACTAGGAGAAGGATATCCAGTAGCAGGTAACAATCAGAGACAGCCCCTACTTCCATTGTTATGGGACCTACATCATGATCAAGCCGCATATCTGCTATGTATATATGGGGAGTCTAAGACCAGTCCATGCGTGCTCTTTGATTGGTGATTCAGTCTTGTGATCCCCCATGGACCCAGACTGGTTAACTTTCTACATCTTCTTGTGGTGTCCTTGAACCCCAGACTTCCTCAATTCTTCTTTCCACTCTTCCACCAAATTCCTGGAGTTTGGTGTATTGTTTGGCTGTGAGTCTCTGCATCTGTTTTCCATCAGCTTCTGGATGAAGCGTCTCAGAAGACAGTTATGCTAGGCTCCTGTCTGCAAGCAGGGCAGAGTATAATCAATAGTGACAGTGTTTATCTCTCTCCCACAGGGTTTGTCTCAAGCTGGGCCAGTCATTGGTTGGCCATTCCCTCAATCTCTAGCCACCTTTACCGCTATACTTCTTGTAAGCAAGAAATCTTTTAGGTTGACAGTTTTAGGGGTTGGTTGATATCTCCCTCATTCCACAGAAGTCCCACCTGGCTACAGGAAGTGACAACTTCAGGGTCCTTTATCCCTGATGCTAGGAGTCTCAGCTAGGCTTACCCCCATAGACTCCTGAAGACTCCCCTGTCCCAGAGATGGCCCCCTACTGATTTTCATTCTCTCTCCTAGTCCTCCTTCCCTCCCCCTCACTCTCCACACAGTGATCTCCACCTTGATTACCCTCCCCACACCCTCTCCCTTCCAGTTTCCTACCTCCATCTACTTCAGATGTCATATATATATATATATATATATATATATATATATATATATATACATATTTTTAAATTTATTCACTTTACATCCTTATCATAGCCACCTGCCACATCTCATCCCACTCCTACCCCCTTCCTCTTTTTTCCACCCCTTTCCTAATCCTCAGAAAGGGGGAGCACACTTTTCCTACCATCTGGCTCTAGTCTATCAAACGTAATCAAGACTACCTACATCCTTTTCCTCTGTGGCCTGGCAAGACTACCCCACCAGAAGGAAGTGATCAAGGAGCAGGCAACAGAGACTATGTCAGAGACAGCCCCTGCTCCACTTACTAGGGAACATACATGGAGGCTGAGCTGCTTAATCTGAGCAAGGAGCCTAGGTCTTCTCTATGCATTCGTTGGTGCATCAGTGTCTGCTGGAAATCCCTGGGCCCAGACTTTTTTGGTTTTATTGGTCTCCTCGTGGAGCTCCTGTCCTTCAGGATCTTTCTGTCTTCCCACTCTTTCATAAGATTGCCTGTGTTCTGTCCAAAGTTTGGATGTGAGTCTAAGCATCTGTTTCAATCCCCTGGTCTGTGGAGTCTTTCAGAGAACAGTTTTTTCCTATTTATTTACTTACTTACTTACTTACTTACTTACTTACAGTTTATTCACTTTGTATCCCCAAATTAGCTGCCCTCTCATTCCCTATGAATCCCACCTTCCCTCCCTATTCTCCACCCAAGCCCCTCCCCAAGTCCACTGATAGTGGAGGTCTTCCTCCGCTTCCATCTAATCCTAGTCTATCAGGTATCATCAGGAGTGGCTACATTGTCTTCCTCTGTGGCATGGTAAGGCTGCCCCCAACCCTCAGGGTGAGGTGATCAAAGAGTTGTCCACTGAGTTCGTGTCAGAGACAGTTCCTGTTCCCATTACTAGGGAAACCCACTTGGACACTAAAACTGCCTTGGGCTACATCTGTGCAGGGGTTCTAGGTTAACTCCATGAATGGTCCTTAGTTGGAGTATCAGTCTCAGAAAAGATCCTGGTGCCTAGATTTTTTTTTTCCTCTCTCCTTGGGGAGCTCCTATCGCTTCCAGGTCTTTCTATTTTCCCCTTCTTTCAGAATATTTTCTGCACTCTGCCCAAAGTTTTGCTATGAGTCTCAGCCTCTGCTTTGATATCCCACTGGGTAGAGTCTTTCAGAGGTTCTCCGTTGGTAGGCTCCTGTCCTGTTCACTGTTTTCTCCCTCTTCCATCCCATTTCCCTTTCTGAATGAGGATTGATCATCTCACCCAGGGTCCTCCTTCTTGGTTATCATCTTTAGGTGTACAAATTTTGATATGATTATCCTATATTATATGACTGATATCCATTTAAAGGGAGTATAAACCACGTCTTTCTTTCTGCTTCTGGGATACCTCACTCAGGATAATCTTAGTTAGTTCCTATACTTCATGCAAATTTCATGATTTCTGTGGGTTTTTTCCCTTTTTTAGCTTCTTTTTATTTATTATTTTTATACTGATTACAGTATATTTATTTTGTATCCCAGCTGTTGCCCCCTCCTTCATTCCTTCCCAATCCCACCCTCCCTCATCTCCTTCCTGCTCTAATCTAAGTCCACTGATGGGAGAGGTCCTCCTCCCCTTCCATCTGATCCTAGCTTATTAGTTCTCTTCAGGGCTGGCTACTCTATCCTCTTCTGTGGCCTAGAAAGGCTGCTCTTCCCTAGGAGAGGGGGAGAGGTCAAAGAGGCAACCATTGAATTCATGTCTGAGACAGTCCCTGTTCCCCTAACTAGGGAATCCACTTGGATACTGAGCTGCAATGGGATTCTAGGTAATATCGATACATGGTCCTTGGTTGGAGAGACAGTCTCAAAAACACCCCTGGACTAACATATATTTGGTTCTTGTGGAGCTCCTATCCTCTCCAGGTCATACTAACTCCCCCTTCTTTCAAATGATTTCCTGCACTCTGCCCAAGGTTTGGTTAAGAGTCTCAGCATCTCAGTGTATCTGTTTTGATACACTACTAGGTAAAGTCTAGGAGCCTCTGTGGTAGGCTCCTGTCCTGTTTCCTGTTTTCTCCTATTTCCGATGCCCATCCCATTTGTCTTTGTAAATGAGATTGATCATCTTACCCCAGGTCCTCTTTCTTGTTTATCTTCTTTAGACATACAGATTTTAGTGTTTATCCTACCTTATAGGTCTAGTGCCCACTTATAAGTGAGTATATACTCTGTGTGTCTTTTTGCTTCTGGGATACCTCACTCAGGATGATCTTTTCTAGGTCCCACCATTTGCCTGCAAATTTCATGATTTCCTTGTTTTTAATTGCTGAGTAGTCTTCCACTGTATAAAAGTACAACAATTTCTGTATACATTTCTCAGTTGGGGGACATCTGAGTTGTTTCCAGATTCTGGCTGTTGTGAATAAAACTACTACAAACATGGTTGAGTAAGTCTTCTTGTATTATAGTAGAGCATATTTTGGATATATGCCTAGGAGCGGTATAACTGAATCTTGAGATAACACTATTCCTAATTGTCTGTGAAAGCACCAGATTGATTTCCAAAGTGGTTATAGAAGTTTACATTCCCACCAGTAATGCAGGAGGGTTCCCCTTTCTCCACATCCTCTCCGGAATGTGTTGTCACTTGAGTTTTTGATCTTAGCCATTCTGATGGTTGTCAGGTGAAATCTCAGGGTCATTTTGATTTGCATCTCTCTAATGGCTAAGGACAATGAGCATTTCTTTAAGTGTTTCTCTACCATTCTGCATTCCTCTACAGAGAATTCTCTGTTTAGCTCTGTAGCCCATTTTTTTAAAATTTTTTTATTAATTACACTTTATCCATTTTGTATCCCCTCATAAGTCCCTCCCTCCTCCCCTCCTGATCCCACCCTCCCTCCCCTTTCTGCATGCATGCCCCTCCCCAAGTCCACTGAAAGGGGAGGTTCTCTTCTCCTTCTTTCTAATCTTAGTCTATCAGTTCTCATCAAAAGTGGCTGCATTGTCCTCTTCTGTGGCCTGATAAGGCTGCTCCCCCCTCAGGGGGAGGTGATCAAAGAGCAGGCCAATCAGATTATGTCAGAGGCAGTCCCTCTTCCCATTACTATGTAATCCACTTGGACACTGAACTGCCATGGGTTACATCTGTGCAGGAGTTTTAGCTAGGTTATCTCCATGAATAGTCCTTGGTTGGAGTATGAGTCTCTGGGAAGTTCCCTGTGTTCAAATTTTCTTGTTCTGTTGCTCTCCTTGTAGAGTACCTGTCCTCTCCAGCTCTTACTATTTCCCACTTCTTACATAAAATTCCATTCACTCTGCCCGACAGTTGGCCATCAGGCTCAGCATCTGCTTTGATAGTCTGCAGGGCAGAGGTTTTCAAAGGCCCTCTGTGACAGGTTCCTAGTCTGTTTCCTGTTTTCTTCTTCTGGCTTTCAGAGGCCCACTGCTGGTGGGAATGTAAACTTGTACAACCACTCTGGAAATCAATCTGGTGCTTTCTCAGACAACTAGGAATAGCACTTACTCAAGATCCAACCATACCATACCACTCCTAGGTATATATCCAAAAGAGGCTCTAGTACACAAAAAAGGACATTTGCTCAACCATGTTTGTAGCAGCTTTATTTGTAATAGCTAGAAGCTGAAAACAATCCAGATGCCCCTCAACTGAAGAATGGATGCAGAAAATGTGGTACATCTATACAATGGAGTATTACTCAGCAATGAAAAATAAGGAAATCATGAAATTTGCAGGTAAATGGTGGGACCTGGAAAGGATCATCCTGAGTGAGTTGTCCCAGAAGCAAAAAGACACACATGGTATATACTCACTCATATAGTCATACAACATAGGACAAACCCACTAAAATCTGTGCATCTAAAGAAACTAAGCAAGAGAGGATCCTAACTAAAACGCTCAATCCCCATTCTGAAAGGCAAATAGGATGGACATCAGAAGAAGAAGAAAACAGGAAACCACCTCGGAACCTGTAGCCCATTTTTTAATCAGAATGCTTGATTTGTTTCTATTTAACTTCTTTAGTTCTTTATATATTCTGGATATCAGCCATCTGTCAGATATAGGGTTGGTGAAGATCCTTTCCTAGTCTGTAAGATATCATTTTGTTCTTACAATAGTATCTTTTGCTTTACAGAATCTTTTCAGTTTCATGAGGTCCCATTTATTAATTGTTGATCTTAGAGCTTGTGCTGTTGGTGTTCTGTTTAGGAAGTTGTCTCCTGTCCCAATGAGTTCTAAGCACTTCCCCAATTTTCTTCTAACAGGTTTAGTGTGTCTGGTTTTATGTTGAGGTCTTTGATCCACTTGGACATTAGTTTTATGCAGGGAGATAAACACGGATCTATTTTCATTTTTCGGCATGTAGACATCCAGTTGGACCAGCACCATTTGTTGAAGATGCTGTCTTTTTTCCATTGAATGGTTTTGGCTTCTTTGTCAAAAATCAAGTATTAGTAGGTATGTGGGTTTATTTCCGGGTCTTCTATCTCCTTCCATTGATCCACCATTATGTTTCTATGTGAATATCATGCAGTTTTTATGACTATTGTTTTGTAGTACAGCTTGAGATCAGGGATGGAGATGCCTCCAGATGATCTGTTGTATAGGATCGTTTTGGCAATTCTGTTTTTTTTGTTTCTCCATATGAAGTTGATAATTGTTCTTTCAAGGTCTATAAAGAATTGTGTTGGTATTTTGATGGGAATTGCATTGACTCTGTAGATTGCTTTTGGCAGAATAGCTGCTTTCATTATGTTAATCCTACTGATCCATGAACACGGGGGATCTTTCCATCTTCTAATATCTTCTTCATTTTCTTGCTCCAGAGACTTGAAGTTTTTCTCAAACAGCTCTTTCACTTGCTTCGTTAGAGTCACCCCAAGGTACTTTATGTTATTAGTGGCTATTGTGAAGGGTGTTGTTTCCCTGATTTCTTTCTTGGCCTTTTTGTCTTTGTTATACAGGAAGGCTTCTGATTCTTTTTAGTTAATTTTGTATCCAGCCACTTTGCTGAAGGTGTTCATCAGCTGAAGGAGTTCTCTGGTCAAATTTTTGGGATCGCTCATGTATACTATCATATCATCTGTGAACAGTGAAACTTTGACTTCTTCCTTTCCAATTTGTATCACCTTGATCTCCCTTATTTGTCTTATTGCTCTAGCTAGGACTTCAAGTAATATGTTGAAGAGATATGGATAGAGTGGGCAGCCTTGCCATGTCCATGATTTCTGTGGGATTGCTTTAACTTTCTCTCCATTGATTTTAATGTTGGCTCTAGGCTTGCTGTATATTGCCTTTACTATGTTTAGTTATGTGCCTTGTATCCCTGATCTCTCCAAGACTTTAAACATGAATGGGTGTTGGATTTTGTCAAATGATTTTTCAGCATCTAAGGAGATTATCATGTGTTTTTTTTTTCTTTCTGTTGTTTATATGGTGGATTACATTGATGGATTTCCATATGCTGAACCACACCTGCATACCTGTGATGAAGCATACTTGGTCAGACTGGATGATATCTTTGATGTGTTCTTGTATCCAGTTTGAAAGTATTTTGTTGAGTATTTTTGTATCAATATTCATGAGGGAGATTGGCCTGAAATTCTCTTTCTTTGTTTGGCCTTTTTAAGGTTTAGGTACCAAGGTGACTGTGGCTACATTGAATGAGTTTGGTAATTTTCCTTCTGTTTCTACTTTTGGAAGCTCTTCTTTGAATGTACTGTAGAATCCTAGGCTGAAACCATCTGGCCAGGTTTTTTTTGTCTTGTTTTTGTTTTCTTTTTTGGGTGGGAGACTTTTGATGACAGCTTCTATTTCCTTAGGAGATATAGAACTATTTAACTATTTACCTGGTCTTGATTCAGCTTTGGTAAGTATAATCAGTCAAGAAAATTGTTTGTTTCATTTAGATTTTCAAATTTTGTGGCATATAGGCTTTTCAAGTAAGACCTAAAGATTGTCTGGATTTTTCTCAGTGTCTGTTGTTATGTTCTCCTTCTCATTTCTGATTTTGTTGATTTGCATGGTGTCTTTCTGCCTTTTAGTTAGTTTGGCTAAGGGTTTGTCCATCTTGTTGATTTTCTCAAAGATCCAACTCTTGGTTTCATTGATTCTTTGAATTGTTTTGTTTGTTTCTAATTAATTAATTTCAGCCCTGAGTTTGATTATTTCCAGTCATCTACTCCTCTTGGGAGTGTCTGGTGTCTGTTCTTTTTTTTTCCCTTAGGGCTTTCAGGTGAGCCATTAAGTTGCTTGAATGAAATGTTTTGACTTTTTTCTTGAAGGCACTTAGTGCTCTGAACTTTCCTCTTAGCACTGCTTTCATTTTGTTCTATAAGTTTGTGTATGTTGTGCTTTTATTTTCATTGAATTCTATGAAGTCTTTAATTTCTTTCTTTATTCCTTCCCTGACCCAGCTGTCATTGAGTAGCGAGTTGTTCAGTTTTCATGTGAGTTTAGGCTTTTTGCTACTTCTCTTGTTGCTGAGGTCCAGCTTATTTCAATCTTGTATCTGTTGAGACTTGGTCTCTTTTTGAGAAGGTCAGGAGGTGTTGAGAAGAGGTTATATTCTTTTGTGTTTGGGTGAAATGTTCTCTAGATGTTTGTTAGGCCTATTTGATTCATGACCTCTGTTTGAGTCATTGTTTCTTTGTTTAATTTCTGTTTTGTTGACCTGCCTTTGGTGAGAGTGGGGTGTTGAAGTCTCACACTATTAATGTGTGGATATCTATGTGGCTTAAGTTTTATTAATATTTCTTTTACATATGTGGGTGCCCTTGTATTTGAGGCATAGATGTTCAGGATTGGATTTTTTTTAAATGAGTAATAAGTGTCCTTCCCATCTCTTTTGATTAATTTTTGTTGAAAGTCTCTTTTGTTAGATATTAGAATAGCTACTCTTGCTTGCTTCTTGGGTCCATTTGCTTGGAAAACCATCTTCTAGCCCTTTACTCTCAGGTAATGTCTATCTATGTGACTTAGATGTGTTTCTTGTATGTGAGAGATTTTTTGCTCTTGTTTATGCATCCACTCTGTTAGTCTGTGTCTTTTTATTGGAGAATTGAGTTCATTGATGTGGAGAGAGATTAATGACCCAATGGCTGTTAGATCCTTTAATTTTGATGTTGACTGTGGTAGTGTGTTTATGTGCTTGGTTACTTTTAGTTTTGATGTAGTGAAGTTATTTAGTGTCTGTGTTTTCCTGAATGTAGTTAGTTTACATGGGTTGTATTTTACTTCTAGTATGTTCTGTAACGCTGGATTTGAGGGTAGGTATTGTTGAAATTTGTTTTTGTTGTTGAATATCTTGTTACCTCCAACTATGATGACTGAGTTTTGCTGGGTATAGTAGCCTGGGCTGACATCTGTGTTCTCTTAGGGTCTGCATGATATCTGTCCAGGCCCCTCTGGCTTTCCTAGTCTCTGTTGAGAAGCCAGTTGTGGTTCTGTTGGGTTTGCCATTGTATGTTACTTGGCCTTTTTCCCTTGCAGCTTCTAGTATTTTTTCTTTGTTCTGTATACTTACTGGTTTGATTATTATGTGGCAGGAGAATTTTCTTTTCTGGTCTAATTTATTAAGTGTTCTGTAGACCTCTTGTATGTTTATAGGCTTCACCTTTACGTTGGGGAAATTTTAATGTATGATTTTGTTAAAAATAATTTCTGGGCCTTAGAGATGGGATTCTTCTTTTTCCTCTATTCATATTATTCTTAGGTTTTGTCTTTTCATGTTTTGTTGGATTTCTTGGATGGTTTGTTCCAGGAAATTTTTTATGTTTATCATTTTCTTTATAGATACATCAATTTCTTTCATTGTATCTTCCACACCTGAGATTCTTTCTTTCATCTCTTGTAGTTTGCTAGTTATGCTTACCTCTATAGTTCCTGTTTTCTTCCCTAAGTTCTTCCTCTCCTTGATTTCCTCTGTTTTCTTTAATTTTTCCAATTTTATGTTCAGATCTTGAACTGTTTTTTTTTTTTTTTCATTTCCTTTACTTGTCTGACTGTACTTTCCTGTTTTTTCTTCAATTACCTCACCTGTTTGTTTGAACATTCCTGTTTTTTTTTTTTTTATTTGTTTGTTTCAGTGATTTGGTCATTTCCTCTCTGAAGGCCACAAACTGTTTGGCTACATCTTCCTTTATTTCTTTATGGATGGCCATAATTTGTTTGACTTTATCTTTCTCCATTTCTTTATACATTTTATTTATTTCCTCCATTATTCTCTTCGTATGCATACATGTAAGGTCATCTTCTCAAATTTCACTCATTTTAGGGTGTCCAGGGCTACTTGCCCGTGGGTAACTGGATTCTGGAGGTGCCATATTGTTTTGCCTTTTTTTGGTTGTGTTTTTTCACTGGCCTCTACCAACCTGGCTGTCTCAGGTGTGGTTGTTAGTTTCTGGTGCCTGTTAGAATCCTGTGGTGGAGAGAATCCCCTTGTCAGGATTCTGAATGACTCCTCCTCAGCTTTGGGGGTATGGTCAACTAAATGGCAGTGCTTTTCAGGAATTGCCACACCTCACCTCAGGCATATGAACCTGTGTGGTAACCGTGGTCATTGGTAGTTAGGGAAGCTGTCCTTCTGCTGGATTTCTTGCTCTAAATTTAGTGAACTGCTGTTGCTGCTCTTACACTGTGTTTGCTGGGAGCAGCCCTCTTGAAGAACCAGGGAGCCTCCCAGTTTGGTCAGTTTAGCTAGGGAAAACTGGTTGTACCTTGGAGCAGTATCTGGGAGTTGATCCTGTGGCTCTCAGTCCCAGTACCCAAGTGTTAATCAATGGCACATGAGTGCAACACTCAGGCAAGCAGCAGGAGACTAGAGCCTGGAGCCTGCCAGAACCCTGAAACTTTTTGGAGTTGGGAGTCCTGAGGTTGGACCTGATGTTTTCCCCATAGTGGGGTTTGCTCCCAACAGGGAAACCTAGTTTGTGATGTTTTGGGGTCCACAGTTCAGTCTGGGATGGTGACTATAGCACGTAAGCACAGCTGAGTGGCTCTGTACTGGTGATTGGTTGCCTGCAGGAAAAGGGAACTTTTCTGGAGAACTTTCGGGGGAGATGTCAGCTGAGTGCCCTGAGGTCCGACCTGATGTTTCCCTCACTGTGGGTTTTCCTCCCGACAGGGAAACTCAGTCTCTAGTGCCCTGGGGCCCACAGTTCTGTCTGGGATGGAGAGACAGGCAGTCAGACTGGTCTTTGGGCTGGCAGCTGAGCACCTGCAGGATCCTGGGACCTTTTCCAGGCATTGTCTGGGAGACCAGAGGTCAGTCTTGATTGCTTCCTTCATGGTGGGGAAATCCCAGTGTTGTGGTGCCCATAGTTCAGTCTGGGATGGTGATCGGAACATTCAGGCATGTGGCTCTGGCTGGCGATCAAGTGCTTTCAGGGCGCTGGGAACTACTCTAGGGTTTAGCTGGGTGACTTGAACTGGATTGCTTTCCAAAGCTTGGGGCTTCCTCTCACCCGGGAAACACTATTGCTGGTATTTTATTTAGGTCCCAGAGTTCAGTCTGTTGGTTGTTGTTCAGTCACTACTGTCCTGCTCTTCAGATGCAGTGTCTTTCTGGGGCTGCCATCTTGGATCTTCAGAGGACATTTATGGTAGGCTTTCATCCTGTTCCCTCCCTTCAACACCTTCCAGTGTCTATTCTATTTGCCCTTCTGAATGAGAATTAGCATCCTCCATAGGGTTCTTCCTGTTACTTAGCTTCTTTAGATCTATGCACTGTAATATGTCTATTCTGTACTATATGATGAAAATCTGTTTTTAAGTGAGTATACACCATGTGAGTCTATCTGAGTCTGTGTTACCTCACTCAGGATGATCTTTTGTAGATCCACCCATTTGCATGCACAGTTCATGATGCTCCCTTTTTTAAATAGCTGAATAGTATTCCATTGTGTAGGTGTACCACAGTTTCTTTATCCGTTGTTTTTGGTTGAGGGACATATGGGTAGTTTCCAATTTCTGGCTATTATGAATAAAGCTGCAGTGAACATAGTAACTGGTTGTTTTGCTCTCTTGACAATGTCCTTTGCTTTACAGTTTCATGAGGTTCCATTTTTTAACTGTTGATCTTAGAGCCTGGGGTTTCGCTGTTTTGTTCAGGAAGTTGTCTCCTGTATAAATGAGTTCAAGGCTCTTCTCCCATTTTTTATTTTGGTAGCTTTAGTGTTTCTGGTTTTATGTTGAGGTCTTTGATACACTTGGTCTTTAGTATTGTGCAGGATGATAAATATGAATCTATTTGCATTTTTCTAAATGTAGACTTAGAGCTAGACCCCCACCATTTATTGAAGATGCTATCTTTTTTTTTTTTTTTTCCATTGCATGGTTTTAGCTTCTTTGTAAAAACATTAGGATCTGGCTCTTTGATCACCTCCTCCTGAAAGGGTAGTAGCCTTACCAGTCCACAGAGGAAGACAGTGCAGCCAGTCTAGATGAGACCTGATAGACTAGGGTCAGATGGAAGGGGAGGAGGACCTCCCCTATCATTGGACTAGAGGAGCGGCATAGGAGAAGAAGAGGGAGGGAAGATGGGATTGGGAGGAGATGGAGGAAGGGACTACAGCTGGGATACAAAGTGAATAAATGATAATTAATAAAATAAAATTGAAAAAGAACAGAATAATATTGCTCAGTTGTTGTGCCATAAAACTTATTAAACAAAACAGCAAGTATCTGTAATTTTTTTTAATTTTTATTTTTTATATTAATCACAGGTTATTTACTTTGTATCCCAGCAGTAGCCTTCCGCCTCATTCCCTCCCAGTCCCATGCTCCCTCCTTTATCTCCTCCCTGGCCCTTTCCAAGTCCATTAATAGGGGAGGACCCCCTCCCCTTCCATCTGATCCTATCTTATCAGGTATCTTCAGGACTGGCTGTAATGTCCTACTCTGTGGCCTAGCAAAGCTGCTCCTCCCTCAGGGGTGGGGGGTGTCAAAGAGCCAGCCATTGAGTTCATGTCAGAAATAGTCCCTGTTCCCCTTACTAGGGTAACCCACTTGGATACTGAACTACCATGGGCTACATCTGAGCAGGGCTTCTATGTTATATCCATACATGGTCCTTGGTTGGAAAAATAGTCTCAGAAAAGACACCTATACCCTGATATATTTGGTCCTTGTGGCACTCCTGTCCTCTCCTGTTCATACTAACTCCCTCTTCTTTCATATGATTTCCTGCACTCTGCCCAAGGTTTGATTATGAGTCTCAGCATCTACTTTGATACACTGCTAGGTAGAGTCTTTCAGAGGCCCTCTGAAGTAGGCTCCTGTCCTGTTACTTGTTTTCTCCTACTTCCCATATCAATCCCATTTGTCTTTCTAAGTGAGGATTGATCATCCTACCCCGGGTCCTCTTTCTTGTCTATCTTCTTTAGGTGTACAGATTTTAGTGTGTTTATCATATCTTATAGGTCTAGTACCCACTTATAAGTGTCTTTTTGCTTTTGGGATACCTCACTCAGGATGATCTTTTCTAGGTCCCACCATTTGCATGCAAATTTCATGATTTCCTTGTTTTTAATTGCTGAGTAGTCTTCCATTGTGTAAAAGTACCACAATTTCTGTATCCATTCCTCCATTGATGGACATCTGGGTTGCTTCCAGGTTCTGGCTATTACAAATAAAGCTGCTACAAAACAGACACCGAGGAAATCCACACAATCATTAGGTCGTACTACAAAAGCCTACATGCCACAAAATTTGAAAATCTAAAAGAAATGGACAATTTTCTTGATAGATTCCATCTACTAAAATTAAGTCAAGATCAGTGAGTAAGACTGAATAGTCCTATATTCCCCAAGGAAATTGAAGCAGTCATCAACAGTCTCCCTTCCAAAAAAAGCCCTTGGCTAGATGGTTTCAGAATTCTACCAGACCTTCAAAGAAGTGCTAACTCCAATTCTCTTCAAACTATTCCACAAAATAGAAACAGAAGGAACATTACCAAACTCATTCTATGAAGCCACAATCACCTTGATACCTAAACCACATCAAGACCCAACAAAAAAATAGAACTTCAGACCTATCTCTCTTATGAACATTGATGCAAAAATACTCAATAAAATACTTGCAAATTGAATTCAAGAACATATAAAAGATTATCATCTACCATGACCAAGTGTGAGTTTATTTCTGGATCATCAATTTGATTCCATTTATCCACTAGTCTATTTTTATGCCACTGTCATGCAGTTTTTATTACTGTTGCTCTGTAGAACCATTTGAGATCAAAGATGGGGATCTTTTATTTCACAGGTTTGTTTTATCTCTTCTCTTTTTTGTTGTTGTTTTTCCATTTGAAGCTGAGAATCGTTCTTTCAAGGTATGTAAAGAACTGTTGGCTATATTTAATATGTTAATCATACTAATCCATGATCATGGCATATCTTTCCATCTTCTGATATCTTCTTCAATTTTTTTCCCAGAGTGTTGAAGTTTTTGTCATACAGGTCTTTTAATTTCATGTTGTGAGTGAGATTAGAGCATATTACCTTGCACCCTTTTTGGCTTATTTGAGTGTGTGGAGTGTAGCATGGTTATGCTGTACTTTATACCTAATATCCACTTCTAAGTAAATACATACAACACATGTCTTTCTGGGTCTGGGTTACCTCACTCAGGATGATCTTTTCTAGTTTCCTTCATTTGCCTGAAATTTGCATGATGTCTGTTTTTAAAAAATATCTGAGTAGTATTGGCAAATGTGTATTTGCTTTATCCATTCTTCAGTTGAGGCACATCTAGGTTGCTTCCATTTTTGGCTATAATACATAATGAACACAGTAGAGCAAGTGTCCTTGTGATACGGTGGACTATATTTTGGGTATATGCCCAGGAGTGATATATATATATATATATATATATATATATATATATATATATTCCCAATTTTCTGAGAAACCTTCAGGTTGAATTCTGCAGTGGCTGTACAAGTTCGCATTCTCACCTGAAATGGAGGAGTGCTCCCATTGCTTCAAAACCTCTTCAGCATGTGTTGTCATTTGCGTTTTTGATCTTAGCTATTCTGATAGGCATGAGATGGAATCTCAGAGTCATTTTGTTTTGCATTTCCATGATGACTATGGATGTTAAGCATTTCTTTAAGGGCTTCTTGGCCATTAAAGACTCCTCCAATGAGAATTCTCTTTTTAACTGTATATGCCATTTTTAATTAGATTATTTGTGGGGTTTTTGGTGCTTGATTTCTTTATATATCTTGTACATTAGGCTACTGTCAGATGTAGACTTGGTGAAGATCTTTTCCCATTGTGAACACTGCCATTTTGTCCTATTGACAGTGTCCTTTGCCATAGAGAAACTTCTCCCTTTCATGAGGTCCCACTTATTAATTGTTGATCTTAGTGCATGAGCTGTTGGTTTTCTGTTCAGGAAGTTGTCTCCTATGTCAATGAGTTCAAGGCTATTCCCCACGTTTTTTTTCTAACAGATTTAGTATGTCTGGTTTTATGTTGAAGTCCATGATCCACTTGAGTTTTGTGCAGGGTGTAAATATGGATCTATTTGCATTCTTCAACACAAAGGCCTCCAGTTAGACCAACACCATTTGTGCAAGATGCGCTCATTTTTTTTCCATTGTATGGTTTGGGTTACTTTGTCAAAAATAAAGTATCTATAGTTGTGTGGGTTTATTTCTGGTTCTTCAGTTCAATTCTATTAATCTACTTGTCTGTTTTTATGCCAAAGCCATTCAATTTTAATTGCTATTATTTTATAGTACCTCTTGAAATCAGGAATGCTGAAATCTCCATATGTTCTTTTATTGTACAAATTTTTTTTTAGCTATCTTGGGTTTTTCAATATGAAATTGAGAAATGCTATTTCCAGGTCTGTAAAGAATTGTGAGGGAAAAAATAGAATTGTGTTAGTATTCTGATGGGAACAGCATTGAATCTGCTTTTGGTAGGATGGCCATTTTTACTATGTTAATCCTACTGATCTACAAGCATGGGAGATCTGTCTTCAGATACTTAACATTTTTGTCGTTCAGGTCTCTCATTTGGTTGGTTAGAGATACACCAAAGTATTTTATAATATTTGTGACTGTTGTGACCAGTGTTGTTTCCTTAATTTCTTTCTCAGCCTGTTTATTTTCTGATTTTTTTTCTCTTACAGGATTCCCTTGTTCATTTTGGATTTTGTTTTTGGGACCTCTCTGTTTTCAATTGAACCTGAGTTTGCTAATTTTATTAACCTTCTCAAAAGACCAGGTCTTAGATTCACTGGATCACTAAGTTTTTTTTATTTGTTTCTATTGTATTAGTTTCTGCACTGGTTTTCTTTTGTTGTTGTTGTTGTATGTACTTTAATTTTTAAACTTAAATTGTTTGTATAATTTATTCACTTTACATCCTGATTGTAGCTCCCTCCCTTGATTCTTCTCAGTCCCACCCTCTATCCCTCTTCCCCCCATTCCTCTCTTCTATTTCTCAGAAAGGGGGAGCCCTCTTTCTCTACCATCTATCCCTAATTTTTCAAGTCATATTAGGACAGCTTGCATCCTCTTCCCCGTGGGATGGCAATACCCTCCCCCTTACCATGGGGAAGTGATAAAAGAGCAGGTAACAGAGTTCATGTCAGAGACAGCCCCTACTCCCCTTACTCGGGAACCACATGGAGGCTGACCTGCGTATGGACTACATCTGAGCAGGGGTCTAGGTCCTCTTCATGCATGGACCTTGGTTGGTGCATCAGTGTCTGCAGGCACGAATGCACCAAAATTTGTTGACTCTGTTGCTCTTCTTATGAAGATCCTCTCCACTCTGGTTGTTTTTATTCTCTCCACTCTTTCCCAAAGTTTCGCTGTGAGTCTTAGCATCTGCTTTAATCCTCTGCTGGGTGGAATCTTTCAGAGGACATTTATGGTAGGCTTCCATCCTGTTCCCTCTCTTCAGTCACTTTTAGTTTCTATTTTATTTGCCCTTCTGAATGAGAATTAAGCATCCTCCCTAGGATGCTTCTTGTTACTTAGCTTCTTTAGGGCCCCAAACTTTTATTTTTTTGTGCTTCCTAGTTTTAAAACCAAAATATATTTCTTGTAGACAAATGATAGATGGAGTTTTTTTCTCAATCCATTCAGAGATTCTGTGTCTTTTGATTGGAGAATTTAGGTCGTGTATACTTAAGTTATTACTAAGACACTTATATTAATATGATTATCATGTTTTTTATTTTTATGTCAATAACACATTTAAAACTAATCAGAGATTTGATTTATTTTCACAATCACTCTGCTCCTTCTTTTTAGTCCAAAACTTATCGTCTGATGTTTTCTTTATGTTTGATTTGTTGGATGTGAAAATCTGTAAGCTATTTATATCATGGAAAGCCTTTCTGTCAATTAAAAGCAGATAATCTTGTCTCATGTAACAGTCTGGGCTTGCCATCATAATCTTTTAGGATTTGGATTGCATTGTTCCAGGTTCTTCTTGCTTTCAAAATGTTCATTTAAAAATCAGCTGTTATTCTCTTGGATTTTTCTTCATATGTGACTATATTTCCCATGCAGTTTTCAATAAATTTTAATTGTTATATATACTTATTTTTAAACTATGATACACTGAGGTTATTTTCCTCTTTATTTTTGTATATTGCATATTTGGTGTTCTATGTGTGTCTATATCTGTATGGGTGTGCTTATCTTAGATTGGTGACATTTTCTTCTATGATCTTACTCAATATCACTTGGTCTATACTATGGACTTAGAAAATCCCCCCCCCCATGCCTATAATTTGAAGGTTTGGTTTGTTCATTGTCTCATACTTTTCTTGTATGTTCCATCCCTGCATTTTTGTAAAGTTCTCATATCCCTTCCTTGTCTACTCTATGTCTTCTACTTTAACTCTGAGTCTGATATTCTACCTCATGCTAGAGTCATTCTACTTATAAGGCTTTCATTAGAGTTAAGGTTAACTAACCTGACTTTTCTACTTTAGTTATTGACTTTTCATTTTAGCTTCAGTTCTCTTCAACATTTCTACCTCCTGATTGAATTCTGTTCTCAAGTACAAGGCTGTCTTTGTCCTTTCCATCAGCATTATGTTCGTGTGTTCTTGGGCATCACCCAGGCATTTGTGTTTCTTCAATTCTTTTTCTTTAACCTTATTGAGTTGCTTCTTTGTGTCTTCTAATAGTCCCTGAAGTATTTTCTGAAGTCTATGATTCTTCTTTTTTTTTCAATGCAGTTTATTCAGGAACCTTGAACAATCATCTGACCCGGGGGAAAGCCAGCCCACAGCTTAAATAGCCTCTGGGTAGCCAACCCCAGCGTGCCACGTAGGCAATGCAGATAGGTCCACATACATGGAAGCAAGCCAGATCCTCAGCCTTAGCCAAATGTGGAATTGTTCGTGACAGAGAGCACTCACCATGGGGAAGGTGGAAGGCAGAAACCAGCTCCATCTTTAAGGCATAGCATTCCGCAGCTCTCTACAGTTCCCCCTTTTTGTTTTAGACGCATCAGGCAAGAGTAGAGGTCTGATCTCTGATATTAGAAATAAATTGGGACTTTGTACCGATGTTCATTTAGGTGTCATCCACCCAAAGAGCATCAGACCTGTCCGATACCTTTTTCTCAGAGGCGGGACCTGGGGTATCAACCCGCATGCAATCAGACATGCTCTTCTCTGGGTCCAAAGTGGCTGACCCTGAGTGCAGTGCTTAGCCTCGCATTCTGAGCGTAACATTTTAGGAATTACTTAAAAAGTCTATATGCCACAAAATTTGAAAATCTAAATGAAATGGACAATTTTCTTGATCGATTTGACTTACCAAAGCTGAATCAGGACCAGGTAAATCAACTAAATAGTCCTATATCCCCCAAAGAAATAGAAGCGGTCATCAAAAGTCTCCCATCCAAAAAAAGCCCAGGACCAGATGGCTTCAGCGCAGAATTCTACCAGACCTTCAAAGAAGAGCTAACACCAATTCTTTTCAAACTATTCCACAAAATAGAAACAGAAGGAATATTACCAAATTCATTCTATGAAGCCACAGTCACCTTGGTACCTAAACCTCACAAAGACTCAACAAAGAAAGAGAATTTCCGGCCAATCTCCCTTATGAACATTGATGCAAAAATACTTAATAAAATACTTGCAAACTGAATCCAAGAACACATCAAAGATATTATCCACTATGACCAAGTAGGCTTCATCCCAGGTATGCAGGGGTGGTTCAATATATGGAAATCCATCAATGTGATCCACCATATTAACAAACTGAAAGAAAAAAACCACATGATAATCTCCCTAGATGCTGAAAAAGCCTTTGACAAAATCCAACATCCATTCATGTTCAAAGTATTGGAGAGATCAGGGATACAAGGCACATATCTAAACATAGTAAAGGCGATATACAGCAAGCCTATGATTGTTCTTTTATATTATGTGTTGTGGTCCTGGGGCTCACCTATATAGTTCTCATTAGCATACACTTGAAAAGTTGTGGTAGGTTTTGGAGAGAAGACTCTGGAATGATCTTTTACATTGATCATATTTTTGTAGTGATATCTCGACATATGAACTCATTTTATTAGGTTTTTTTTTTTTTTTTTCCTTATGTGCACAAAGCAGATTGGGTCAGAATAGAAGATGCATATTGGACCTAATGGTTGGAAATGGCTAGGGATGAATGAAGTCTACTGGAAACAGTAGATTGGGCTGGTATATAAGATGTGTCTCTTGGTCTAAGCCTTGAGAATGGAGTTAAATCTGACTTGATGGTGTGGGAGGGGCCTGACAGGTAAAGATGAGGTAGGATGGTCCTGGCAGAACCCTAGAAATTGTTTGAGGTGTAGACAGTTGTGGTTAGATTAGGCTTAGTTATGGATGTGGATCTTAGGGCTATATCTGGTGGCTGGGAAGTATATGTGTCTGGGGAGCGTCATGGAGACTCACTTCCTAGCCACCAGATATATCCCTAAGACTGTTCCATCAAGTCAGATTTAACTCCATTCTCAAGGCTTAGACCAAGAGGGTTAGCACATGGAGAAGTATGAGTGAGATGTTACTGGGTAGAAAGGATGAATGATGCGTGCCTGATTTATTTCATTTATTTTATTTTTTCTGGTATTAGGAAAAAGAAACTTATTTATCTGCTGCTCCTATCTGCTTACAATATTGTTTTCATCCTTTTAATTAAAAGTGGCTCTTAACTTTGAAGGTAAGATGATTTCTTTGTAGGCCACACCAAGATAGTGTTTATTCTTTATTCAGCTTCAGTAGGAACCACTGTGCATAAAGTTATTTTTTAAAAGGTTTATGTAAAAATACCACAATTTCTGTATCCATTCCTCAATTGATGGACATCTGCGTTGTTTCCAGGTTCTGGCTATTACAAATAAAGCTGCTACAAACATGGTTGAGCAAATGTCCTTGTTATGTACTTGAGCAAATTTTAGGTATATGTCTAGGAGTGATATAGCTGGATCTTGAGGAAGCACTATTCCTAATTATCTGAGAAAGCACCAGATTGACTTCCAAAGTGGTTGTACCAGTTTACATTCCCACCAGCAATGTAAGAGGATTCCCCTTTCTCCACAACCTCTCCAGCATGTGTTGTCATTTGAGTTTTATATTTTACTCAGGGTCGTTTTGATTTGCATCTCCCTGATGGCTACTGAGGTTGAGCATATCTTTAAGTGTTTCTCTGCTATTCTATATACCTCTACAGAGAATTCTCTGTTTAGCTCTGTACCCCATTTTTTAATTGGATTATTTGATTTATTGCTTTTTAACTTGTTTAGTTCTTTATATATTCTGGATATCAGCCATCTGTCAGATATAGGGTTGGTGAAGATCCTTTCCCAGTCTGTAGGCTGTGGTTTTGTTCTGACAACTGTGTCTTTTGCTTTACAGAAGCTTTTCAGTTTCATCAGGTCCCATTTATTGATTGTTTCTCTTAGAGCATGTGCTGTTGGTGTTCTGTTCAGGAAGTTGTCTCCTGTGCCAATGAGTTCTAGGCTCTTCCCCACTTTTTCTTCTAACCGATTTAGATTATCTGGTTTTATGTTGAGGTCTTTGATCCACTTGGACTTTAGTTTTGTAAAGGGTGATAAATATGGATCTATTTTCATTTTTCTGCATGTAGACATCCAGTTGGACCAGCACCATTTGTTGAAGATGCTGTCTTTTTTCCATTGAATGGTTTTGGCTTCTTTGTTTAAAATCAAGTATTCATAGGTGTGTATGTTTATTTCTGGGTTTTCTATTCTGTTCCATTGATCCCCCTTTCTGTTTCTATGCCAATACCATGCCGTTTTATTACTATTGCTCTGTAGAACTTGAGAACAGGGATGGAGATACCTCCACATGATCTTTTGTTGTACAGGATAGTTTTGGAGATTCTGTTTTTTTTGTTTGTTTGTTTGTTTGTTTGTTTCTCCATATGAAGCTGAGACTTTTTATTTCAAGGTCTGTAAAAAACTGAGTTGGTATTTTGATGGGAATTGCATTTTTACACAATGGAATATTACTCAGAAATCAAAAACGAGGAAATCATGAAAAATGCAGGCAAATGGTGGAGTCTAGAAAAGATCATTCTGAGTGAGGTATCCCAGAAGGAGAAAGACACACATGGTATATACTCACTTATATAGACTTATAACATATGATAAACATAATGAAATCTGTACATCTAAAGAAGATTAACAAGAAAGAGGATCCAGGGTAAGATGATCAATCCTCACTTAGAAAGACAAATGGGATGTGCATTGGACATAAGAGAAAACAAGTAACAGGACAGGAGCCTACTGCAGAGGTCCTCTGAAAGACTCTACCTAGCAGTGTATCAAAGCAGATACTAAGACTCATAATGAAATCTTCAGCAGACTGCAGGGAAAGGGGAAAGAAAGGGGAGTTAGTATGACATGGAAAGGATAGGCGCTCCACAAGAACCAAATATATCTGAGCACAGGGGTCTTTTCTGAGACTGATACGCCACCAAGGACCAGGTATGGATATAACCTAGAACCTGTGCTCGGATGTAGTTCGTGGTAGCTCAGTAACCAATTGATTTCCCACAGTAAGGGGAACAAGGACTATTTCTGACAGGAACTCAATGGCAAGCTCTTTGACCTCCCCAGTCCCCAAGGGAGGAGGAGTCCTGATAGGCCACAGAGGAGGACTTTGCAGCCAGTCCTGAAGATACTTGATAAAACATGGTCAGATGAAAGGGGAGGAGGTCCTCCCCAATCAGTGGACTTGGAAAGGGGCACGGTGGAGATGAGGGAGGGAGGGAGGGTTTGGGAAGGAATGAGGGAGTGGGATACAGCTGGAATACAGAGTTAATAAAATGTAACTAATAAAAAAAATTAAAAAAAAATAAAAAAAGTTTTGTTAGTTGCAGTCATTTTACAGTTTTGATATTTGTATTCTCAGTTGTAGATTATATTTCAGTTATTATACCTTTTTGTAGATTATGTTCTTTCAGTTATTATACCTTTTCTTGCTTTCTTTCTAAAGTATGTTTTCTTTAGTATTCCTATCATCAATTTAGTAAATTCTAAAATAGACACTAGACAATATACACATAAGATACACTAGACATTGCCCCTCAGGATCAAACCAAGAGAAATGAGAATGTATATCACCATGAGTTATATATATATATATATATATATATATATATATATATATATACCTCTAAAATCTATGCCCTAAGTTTCTTTTGGTCATAGCATTTCATTTCAGCAATAAAATATCATTTCTAAGACACACTGAATGACTGTGCCACTAGATTGAGCTTTTAAATATCCTACAGTAGATTACTATATATATATATATAAATGAATGAGTGATATGCTCACACACAATGCACATGACACTATTCATGATAAGTAAAAGATGGTATGAATCCAGATGTCAAAACTCGATTAAGAGCATAGAAAGCACAGGTAATACATACTTCGAGAAACTAGTCAGTGTGTGAAGGAGGCCAAATTACTTACACTGGTTGGGGCATTGATGGACCATGAAAACATGTTGTTACTAATTTAATGTGGCTGCTGCCTATAAGGGCAGCATTTGAGAAGAAGATACAGAAGGATTGCTGAAGAGGAGATAAAAGACAGTTCTAGGCCAGCCTGGATGTCACAACCATATAATGTCAACAAAAGTGAGGTATGTTTAGCCCAAAATTTCACATTCTAAATGTATAATTCCAGTTTTATATTTAAGATTGTCATACAAGGCCATGTCATGGCTATTTCATAAATTATTTAATTGTTGTACTTGAAGAGGTTTCCTATTTTCAGTATGCAATTTCATGCTACAATGACCATCTGATTGGCTAAACACTTGGGGCCAAACTTCACTGTGATACTGTAGGCAGCAGAAAAGGAAAATCGTAGATGGTGTGTGGAGTATCAACATGTTAGTAAGTGTTGTCACAGAGCTGTCCCTTCTATGATTTTGATCAGAACACACTCTGTGAAGGCGATTTCATGGTCAACATAATCCTTCTCTCCCGGAAATTATCTCACAGGAGACAAACTGCCAGACTGGAAGAGCTCATTATCAATGTCCTGTGTTTCTTTGCAGTTTACAAGTGTTCACTGTCACCATGATAATGGTCAGGAAGTATGCCAATCAACAGCTAGGCGGTTTTGATGCTGCCACCCTAGCATGGTTCCTTTGTAGTGTCTCTACCAGCCTCCCTTAGTGGCAAGTGTGGTACTTTCAAGAGCCCCTGGATTCCAATCCCAGCATGACCTTATTGGGCATATGGAGAACCTGTGTTTACCACCAGGAAAGCAATTCCAGCACTGTTAGACTGTGTTACCAATACACCTACAGGGACACCTGCATCCCTTTGGATATTCGAGTTGCCCAACACCTGCTCCTTTTCTCCACCTTTCTAGGCTTTGTGATCATATTCTCTACCATCATTGCTCTTTGGAAATTGTACTCAGGGAGACTCCAGAAGAAAGCCAACGAAAATCCATTCTTAATTCCAGGGATTCCAAACATCATTGCTGGCAGCTTTGTCTTCCTTTCCATCTTGTACAATTATTTTATCCATCATTTTCAGGTCAAGGATTGCCTTCCCCCAACATCTCCACACACTCACATTCCCAGATACCCAGAAAGTTGCCACTGCACTGACAATGGCAACCTTTTTTTTCTTATTTCTCATAGTTGGCATAATCGCCCTTTCACTCTTTCTCCATGTTACCAAGTTAGTTCTAACATTTTAAAAGTAAAGTTCCAACTTACAGACTTGAAAATCTAAAATTAAAAGGAGTAATCACAAGTATTCTTCAGATACCTACCTAAAATTTTGAGATTCAAAACTATGCACCAAAAGGACAAGTGGGCCCCCTGCTATATTTTCTGTCTTCTTTGCTTCAGTAGTTCATTGATTGGCTTATGGATTTTCGTTAAATAAACACTTTCCCACTTACTCTTGTGAGGTCTGGATTTTAATTACAGTAGCTGAAGTTAAATAATCAAGGCATATTCTAGTATGGAAATGAATGTTAGAGTACATTGACCCCTTACCTCATTTTCTAAATCATTAAAATTAAAGCAGGCCTGTTTCCATGTCATAATAATTGCAGCTCTCCATCAAATGAAATTTTCTAAACTATGTTACAGATTTCTGTAAGGAATCTCTACAATGCTTTTGTTAAGATACACATGAATATTTTTCCCATAATTTCTTGCTCCCTGATTGAGTCCTTTAAATAGATTTTTCTTTTTCTAAAGTTTTAAACTTTGAGGGATCTCATCCCATCTTTTTTCTATGTGCTCCAATTATATTCTATACAAAATATCTTCAGACTCTTCTATATCTTATTAGTTTAACAAGTATTCCATGTTATGATTCTTTACAATTTTTATGCATTTCCTTGTTATGAGACATTTATTAGGGAGATGTAAAATAAAATCAGTAGCCCGCCTGTATAAAAAAGACAAATTTCCTGAGAATGAAATTGAGAAGCAACACACTTCACAATAGCCACAAAAAGCATAAACTATCTTGGTGTAACTCTAACCAAGCATGTGAAAGACTTGTATGAAGAAAACACTTCAAGTCTCTGAAGAAAGAAATTGAAGAAGAAATCAGAAGATGGAAAGATCTCCCGTGCTCATGGATTGGTAGGACTGACATAGTGAAAAGGGCCATCCTGCAAAAAGCAAACTACAGATTCAATGCAATTCTCATCAAAATACCAACACAATTATTTACAGACCTGGAAAGAACAATTCTAGTTTCATATGGAAAAACAAAAACAAACTAACCAAAAAAAAAAAAAAAAAAAAAAAAACAGAAATGCTAAGACAATCCTGTACAATAACAGATCTTCTGGAAGTATCCCCAACCCTGATCTCAAACTGAACTATAGAACAACAGTAATAAAAACTGCATGGTATAGGCATAGACACAGAATAGTGCATCAATGAAATCGAATAGAAGATCCAGAAATAAACCCACACAATTAGGGATACTTGAGTTTTTACCAAGCAGCCAAAACCATACAACAGAAAAGAAATAGCACCTTCAACAAATGGTGCTGGTCTAACTAGATGTCTACATGTAGAAAAATGCAAATAGATCTATATTTATCACCCTGCACAAAGCTAAAGTCCAAGCGGATCAAAGACCTCAATATAAATCCAGACACACTGAATCTGTTGGAAGAAAAAGTGGGGAAGAGCCTTGACCTCATTGGCATAGGAGACAACTTCCTGAACAGAACACCAACAGCACAGGCTCTAATATCAGCAAGCAATAAATGGGACCTCATAAAACTGAAAAGTTTCTGTAAAGCAAAGGACACTGTCTTCAGGAAAAAAAAAAAATCACAGATTGAGAAAGGATCTTCACCAACCCTATATCTGACAGACGGCTAATATCCAGAATATATAAAGAACTCAAAAGTTAAACAGCAGCATCTCAAGTAATCCAGTTAAAAAATCGTGTACAAAGCTAAACAGAGAATTCTCAAAAAAGGAATATCGAATGACAGAGAAACACTTAAAGAAATGCTCAACATTCTTAGTCATCAGGGAAATGCAAATTAAAATGACCTTGAGATTTCACCTTACATCCAACAGAATGGCTAATATCAAAAACTCAAGTGACATATAACATGAGAATTTTTCCTGTGCTGCAAATCTGTCTAAACAATTGTCGAGCTATATTTTAGGTAATTGGACTGGAGAATTCGATACTACGATGGAGCAGCTGAGAGTGGCCATTGTCACAGTAAATTCTACCAGAGTGGACGCAGGACTAGCCACAGGACTAGCCACAGGATTATCATCATGGATTGCTGCAGCCATGAATCATCTGAAGGAATGGGCGGGCATGGGAGCGTTAGCAGGCCTTCTGGTGTTGGTCTCCTTGGTTTGCCTGTGGTATATATGCAAGATTAGAGTCTCACAACAGTGTGATGCAGCCTTGATCATTCAGGCCTTTACAGCCATTGAAGCAGGACATTCTCCCTAAGCATGGTTGGATACCATAAAAAGCTAAAATGTTATGCTCAGGATGCGAGGCTAAGCACTGCACTCAGGGTCAGCCGCTTTGGACCCAGAGAAGAGCATGTCTGGTTGCATGCGGGTTGATGCCCCAGGTCCTGCCTCTGAGAAAAAGGTATCGGACTGGTCTGATGCTCTTTGGGTGGATGACAACTAAACGAACATCGGTACAAAGTCCCAATTTATTTCTAATATCAGAGATCAGACCTCTACTCTTGCCTGATGCGTCTAAAACAAAAAGGGGGAACTGTAGAGAGCTGCGGAATGCTAGGCCTTAAAGATGGAGCTGGTTTCTGCCTTCCACTTTCCCGATGGTGAGTGCTCTCTGTCACGAACAATTCCACATTTGGCTAAGGCTGAGGATCTGGCTTGCTTCCATGTATGTGGACCTATCTGCATTGCCCACGTGGCACGCCTGAGTTGACTACCCAGAGACTATTTAAGCTGTGGGCTGGCTTTCCCCAGGGTCCGAGGATTGTTCAAGGTTTCTGAATAAACTGCATTGAAAAAAAAAAAAAAAAACTCAAGTGACAACACATGCTGGAGAGGATGTGGATAAAGGGGAACCCTCCTCTATTGATGGTAGGAGTGTAAACTTTTACACCCACTTTGAAATCAATCTGGTGCTTTTTCAGACAATTAGGAATAGTGCTTTCTCAAAATCCAGCTATACCACTCCTAAGCATATATCCAAACTATACTCAAGTATATAACATGTACATTTGCTCAACCATGTTTTGTAGAAGCTTTATTTGTAATATCCAGAATCTGGAAATAACCTACACGTCCCTCAGTGAGGAATGGATACAGAAATTGAGGTACATTTACACAATGGAGTACTACTCAGCTATTAAAAACAAGGAAATCATGAAATTTTCAGGCAAATGATGGGAACTAGAAAAGATCATCTTGAGTGAGGTAACCCAGAAGCAGAAAGATACACATGGTATATGTTCACTTGTAAGTGGATAGTAGCCACATAATACAGGATAAACATACTAAAATCTATACTCTTAAAGAAGCTAAACAAGGAAGACCACTGGGAAATTGCTGAGTCCTCATTCAGAAGGACTAACATGATAGGCACCAGGAGCAGGAGAAGACAGGTAACAGGATAGGAGCCTATCACAGATGGCCTCTGAAAGACTCTACTGATCAAGGTATCTAAGCAGAGGCTTAGACTCATACCTAAACTTTGGGCAGAGTGCATGGAATCTTAGGAAAGAAGGGCAAAATAGAAAGACCGGGACAGGAGCTCCACAAGGAGAACAACAGAGCCAAAAACATGGAGCTCTTGGGGCCCTGAAGAAAATGATACCCCAACCAAAGACAATACATGGAAAGGACCTAAAACCCCAACTCAGATGTAGCCTATAGACTCAGTCTTCAAGTGGGGTCCCTAGTAAGGGGAGCAGTGACTTTCTCTGTCATGAACCCAGTGGCAGGCTCTCTGATCACCTCCCCCTGGGAGGTGCAGCTTTGCCAGTCCACAGAAGAAGACAGTGCAGCCAGTCCTGCAGAGACCTGATAAGCTAGAGTGAGATGGAAGGGGAGAAGGACCTCCCCTATCAGTGGACTAGGGGAGGGGCATAGGGTGAGAAGTGGGTGGGAGGGTGGGAATGGGAGGAGACGAGGGAGGGGGCCACAGCCAGGACACAAATTGAAGAAATTGTAATATATGGTAAAAAAAAAAAATACTACTCATGACAGAAAGAGCATTAACAATAGAACAATGAAGTATTTCAACTAGGTCTAACTTGGATGGAATGGACTAGCTTGAAGGACTCATCAATGAAAGCCCCCAATAAATTCTAGAAAGAAGTTCAGGACCCAATCTATAGAGACAATGAAGTCATGGAGGCAGGATCTTTAAGTAGCTGGCTACATTTTATCTACAGTGAAAAAGCAGAGAGAGGCAAATGTGTTTGGCCAGCTTTCTCCTTTTCATGTAGTCCACGATACAAGCCCAGCAATTGATTCTTCCTACTTTTAGGCCAAGTCTTCAACTCACCTATTAGCGCTGTACAGTCATTCCTCAGAGGCTAATGAAATTTAGATAATCTCTCACAGCTGTGGCCAGAAATTTATTGTTTAACTTTAGATCAGCAGTTCTCAACCTGTGGGTCACAACACCCACAGGAGTCCCATATCATTTATCCTGCATATCATATATTTACATTATGATTCATAACAACCAGAACAACAGCAAAATTACAGTTATGAAATTCCAATGAGATAATTTTATGGCTGGGATCACAACATGTAGAACTGTATCAAATGGCCACAGAATTAGGAAGGCTGAGAACCATTTCTCAAGAGCCTGTGAAAGTAACAATGAGCATAAACTATCATACCCTATTAATGTCAACAGTATAGTGAGCGAGTCTGACTTTATTGAAAACCTCCTAGAAATCCAGAGGAGATGTGGTTTTATAATGGAAGCAAGTGCATTATAAATCAAGAAAATAAGACCAAATACACAATGGTTATCAAGAAAATGGTAATTGAAGGTTCTCTACTATCCTCTTTCCTTTCAGCCCCAATAACCAAAATTATCCCTAAGAAGCAGACTGATCTGGGGGGAAAGAAAGGGAATTTTATCATCATTATTTCAAAGTATGTACTTAGGGACCTACATGCTCATTATGCCATCTCGAAAGAGCAAAAATATTCAACAACACATCCAGAAACCCTAAGAAAAAAACTTCTTACTCTATTGAAGGGTATATAACACTTCAATCAAGTGGCACAATCCTCCAATATGTTTAAGTAAGGTTTCCTATTGCTAAAATAAAATAAAAGTCCATGACAAAAAATACTGTGCATATGGCAAAGATGATTTTTTTTTTTTTTTTTGCAACAGGAAGCCTATCATATAGGGAAATCAGCACAGAAAACTGGAAGCAACAACTGATGCAGAGGGCATGTAGAAATATTGATTATTTGTTTACTCTCTGTGACTTCCTCTGCCTGTTCTCTTATAGCACTCAGGAGCACCAGCACATGGGTGGCACCACCCACGGTGAACTAGACTCTCTCACATTAGTCATCAAACTTTAAAATAAACCACAGGCTTGCTCACAGGCCAGTCTGGTGCAGAGGTACTATCAATAGCAGTTCCCACATCTAATATGAATTAAGCTTATGTCAAATTGACAAAATATAGCTACCGTACTACAAAAGACATCAAAAGAACTTGTTTGAAATTGTTTGAGGAGACAAAACAGGCTGAAAATAACTACTGTTCCCTCCAAAGATAAATGAGGTATATGCGAAGTATGTTCTCCAGGAGGAAGAAAGGCTCTCACTCCAGGAAGAAGAATAGCTCTCAGTCCGAGATGTAGCCTTGACCCCCTAGAAGCCTAGATTCTGGATGCTGACCACTACCTTATTGTCCCAATGAAACACTTAAGATTTTATCTCAGTGATCTCTTATCAACCATAGCTTGTCCTTCTGCCTTATCTGACCAATGTCTCACTGTGTCAATGAAATGCAGTTTTATCCAATAATGATAATCACTTGCTAATAATAGCTGATTTGTCAAACAAAAAAATTAGCAACTGAAAATTTAATTTTAATGTTTTTGTTTTCTTTTGAGTTTATATTTTATTTTTATTTCAGTTTATTTACTTTACATCCCAAGGGTGAACCCTCCATCCTCTCCTCACAGTTCATCCTTCCTATCCTTTCCACTTCCCCTCTCCCTTCCTTACCCTGTTAATCTCCCTTTCCCCCCAGAAAAGGGAAAGCCCTCCCCCAGTATCAACCCTCCCTAGCACTTCAAGTCACAGCATGACTGAGCATATCCTCATCCCCTGAGACCAGGAAAGGCAGCCCTGCCAGGGGGAAGTGATCCAAAAGCAGGGAATAGAGTCCATGAGAGAAATAGTCCCCCCCACACACAATTGCCAGGTGTCCCATATGAAGACAAAGCTGCCCATCAGCCACATATGTGCAGGGGCCTTAGGTCCAGACCATGCATGACCCTTAGCTGATGTCTCAGTTTTTGTAAACCCCCATGGGACTGGGTTAGTTGTCTCTGCTGATCTTTTTGTAAGGGTCCTGTCCTCTCCAGATCCTTCTATCTTTTCTCCAGTGTTTACACAGGACCACCAGAACTCTGCTCCATGATTGGCTGCAAGTCCCAGCATCTGTCTCGAACCACTGACAGCTGGGGCCTCCCAGAAAACAGTCAAGTTAGGCTCCAGTCTGCAAGCATAGCAGAGCATCATTAATAGTGTCAAGGGCTGGTCTCTACCTTGGGGTGGGTCTCAGGTTGGGACAATTATTGGTTGACATTCCTTCAATCTTTGTTCCCTCTTTATCCCTGCATTTCTTGTAGGCAGGGTAATTTCTGGATCAAAGGTTTTTTTGGTGGGTTGTTGCTCCTATCCTCCCACTAGTCCTGCCTAGCTAGGAGGTGGTCACTTCAGTCTTCATGTCCCCTCTGCTTGTTAGGAGTCTCAACTAGAGTCACACCTATGTCTTCCCAGCAGCCTACCCTGTTGCAGCCCTCTAGCTTGACAAAGAGATGTTCCCCGTCATTTTCCCTTCTTGTTCTCAGCCCTCTAACCTCCAGCACTGTTTGTCCCACATCTGATCACCACCCTTACTTCCCTCCCCATTCCATCTCCTGCCCAATTACTTCTATTCAACCACTTCTGCTGTCTATTGTATCTCACTTTCTGAGTGACATTACAACAGCCTATGTTGGCCTTTCCTTGTTACTTAGCTTCGTTGGGTGTAAGGATGGTAATATGGTTATCCATTACTATAGGTATAGTCTTCTTATAATAAGTACATACCATGTGCATCTTTCTGAGTTTGGGTTACTTCACATTGGATAATATTTTCTAGTTCCATCCATTTGCTTGCAAATTTTATGATTTCTCCATTTTTAATAGCTGAGTACTATTCCATTGTGTAAATGTACCACAATTTCTGTTTCCATTTCTCTGTTGAGGGACATCTAGGTTGTTTCCATTTTCTGGTTATGAACATAGTTGAGCAAATGTCCTTGTTGTAAGGTGGAGCAACTTTTGGGTATATGCCCAGGAGTGGTATAGCTGGGTCTTGAGGAAGAACTATTCCCAGTTTTCTGAGAATGCACCAGATTGATTTCCAGAGAGGGTATATAAGTTTGCACTACCCCCAGCAATGGAAGAGTGTTCTCCTTTCTCCATGTCCTTGCCAGCATGGGTTGTCATTTGAGTTTTTGATCTTAGCCTAGTGTAAGATGGAATCTTAGAGTTGTTTTTTTTTTTTTTTTTGATTTGCATTTCTGTGATGACTAAGGACATTGAACATATATTTTAGTGCTTCTCAGCCATTTGAGAATCCTCTGTTGTGAATCCTCAGTTTAGCTCTTCAGAGGGCTGATAACCCTAAAAACCCCCACAGAAGCCCTAAGCCCTTTTCACTAGCCTGCAAAAATCCATGACAGGCTGCATTTTTATTCACCTTGCTTAACTAGGTCTGAGTTTCTGTTTCTCAGAATTCAGACAAAGAATTCCTGGAAAAGCCACAGCGTGTGGACAACCAATAAGCTCACAGGTCAAGTTGACCAAAAGCTCCGTTTATAAATACATGGTCTTGCTGTTCTCAAAGTAAAGCACAGCTGGCCCTCACAAATCAAATTAAAGGTCAGTGCATGAGTAAAAGCCAAACATCACTGAATCAACAATGTCCCCAGTAACTAGGGAAAATCGCTAAACAATCAGCCAATCCTGAATACCTGCGTACTCTTTTTTTCTTTCTTATTTTTTTTATTAATTACACTTTATTCATTTTGTATCCCCCCATAAATCCCTCCCTCCTCTCCTCCTAATGACACTTTCCCTCCCCCTTCTTCATGCATGCCCCTCCCCAAGTCCACTGATAAGGGAGGTCCCCCTCTCCTTCCTTCTGATCTTAGTCTATCAGATCTCATCGGGAGTGACTACATTGTCATCTTCTGTGGCCTGGTAAGTCTGCTCCCGCATCAGGGAGAGGTGATCAAAGAGCAGGCCAATCAGTTTATGTCAGAGGAAGTACCTCTTCCCATTACAATGGAGCCCACTTGAATACTGAACTGCCATGCTACATCTGTGCAGGGGTTCAAAGTTATCTCCGTGCAAGGTACTTGGTTGGAGTATGAGTCTCTGGAAAGACCCCTGTTTTCAAATTTTCTTGTTCTATTGCTCTCCTTGTGGAGTTCATGACCTCTCCAGATCTTACTATTTCCCACTTCTTTCATAAGATTCCATGCACTCTGCACAACAGTTGGCCATAAGTCTCAGCATCTGCTTTGATAGTCTGCAGGGCAGAACCTTTCAGAGGCCCTCTGTGGCAGGTTCCTAACTTGTTTCCTGATTTTTCTTCTTCTGATGTCCATCCTATTTGCCTTTCAGGATGGGGATTGAGCATTTTAGTCAGGGTCCTCTCTCTTGATTAGTTTCTTTAGATGTACATATTTTTTTTAAGTTTATCCTATATTATATGTTTATATGAGTGAGTATATACCGGTGTGTTGTTCTGCTTTTAGGACAGCTCACTCAGGATGATCTTTTCCAGTTCCCACTATTTACATGCAAATGTCATGATTTCCTTATTTTTCATTGCTGAGTAATATTCCATTGTGTAGATGTACCACAATTTCTGTATACATTCTTCATTTGAGGGACATCTGGGTTGTTTCCAGCTTCTGGCTATTACAAATAAAGCTGCTACAAACATGGTTGAGCAAATGTCCTTATTGTGTACATGAGCCTCTTTTGGATATATGAGTGGTATGGCTGGATCTTGAGGAAGCACTATTCTTAGTTGTCTTAGAAAGCACCAGATTGATTTCCAAAGTGGTTGTACAAGTTTACATTCCCACCAGCAGTGGAGGAGGGTTCCCCTCTCTCCACAACCTCTCCAGCATGTGTTGTCATTTGAGTTATTCATCTTAGCCATTCTTATGGGTATAAGGTGAAATCTCAGAGTCATTTTAATATGCACTTCCCTGATGGCTAATGACGTTGAGCATTTCTTTAAGTGTTTCTCTGCCATTTGTTATTCCTCTATGGAAAGTTCTCTGTTTAGCCCTGTTCCCCATTTTTTAATTGGATTACTGGGTTTGTTGCTATTCAGCTTCTTTAGTTCTTTATATATCCTGGATATTAGCCCTTTGTCAGATATAGGGTGACATATATATGGTGAAGATCCTTTCCCAATCTGTAGGCATTCCTTTAGTTTTGATGACAGTGTCCTTTGCTTTACAGAAGCTTTTCAGTTTCATGAGGTCCCATTTATTGATTGTTTTAGAGCCTGTGCTGTTGGTGTTCTGTTCAGGAAGTTGTTTCCTCTGCCAATGAGTTCTAGACTCTTCCCCACTTTTTCTTCTAACTGATTTAGAGTATCTGGTTTTATGTTGAGATCTTTGATCCACTTGGACTTTAGTTTTGTGCAGGGTGATAACTATGGTTCTATTTGCATTTTTCTACGTGTAGACACCCAGTTAGACCAGCCCCATTTGTTGAAGATGCTATCTTTTTTTCCATTGAATGCTTTTGGCATCCTTGTAAAAAAGTGCGTGGGTTTATTTCTGGGTCTCCTGTTTGGTTCCATTGATCCACCATTCTGTTTCTATGCCAGTACCATGCAGTATTTATTACTGTTGCTCTATACTACAGCTTAAGATTAGGGATGGAAATACCTACAAAATATCTTTTATTGTAGAGTATTGTTTTAGCAATTCTAGGTTACTTGTTAACCTAGAATTCAAGGTTACTTGTTAACTCCATGTGAAGTTGAGAATTTTTCTTTCCAGGTCTGTAAAGAATTGTGTTGTTAATTTGATGGGAATTGCATTGAATCTGTAGATTGCTTTTGGTAAGATGGCCATTTTTACTATGTTAATCCTACCAAGCCATGTGCATGAGAGATCTTTCCATCTTCTGATATCTTTTTTTAATTCTTTCTTCAGAGACTTGAAATTTTTTTCATACAAGTCTTTGTCTTGCTTGGTTAAGGTTACACCAAGGTACTTTATGTCATCTGTGGCTATTGTGAAGGGTTTTGTTTCTTTGATTCCTTTCTCAGCCCTTTTGTCTTTTGTATACAAGAGGGCTACTGATTTTTTTGAGTTAATTTTGTATCCAGCCACTTTGCTGAAGGTGTTTATCAGCTATAGGAGTTCACTGGTAGAATTTTTGGGGTCACTCAGGTATAGTATCATATCATCTGCAAATAGTGATAATTTGACTTCTTCCTTTCCAATTTGTATCCCTTTGATTTCCTTCAACTGTCTTATTGCTCTAGCAAGGACTTCCAGAACTATGTTGAAGAGATATGGAGATTGTGGGCACCCTTGCCTTGTCCCTGATTTCAGTGGGATTGCTTTAAGTTTCTCTCTTTTTAGTTTGATGTTGGCTATAGGGTTGTTGTATATTGCCTTTATTATGTTTAGATATGTTCTCTGTTGAGAGCTCAGGTGTTGTTCTGATCGGTTTGCCATTACATGTTACTTGGCCTTTTTCCCCTTACAGCTTTTAGTATTTTTTTTTTCTTGTTGTTGTTCTGTATAGTTACAGTTTTGATTATTATGGGGGAGGAGGATTATCTTTTCTGGTCTAATTTATTGGGTGTTCTGTAGGCCTCTTGTATTCTTATTGGCCTCTCTAAGTTGGAGAAATTTTCTTCAATGATTTTTGTTGAAAATATTTTCTTGCCTTGGAGGAGGGAATCTTCTTTTTCCTCTATTCCTATTATTCTTAGGTTTTATCTTTTAATGTTGTCTTGAATAAGTTGGATGGCCTGTGTCAAGATTTTTTAGATTTAATATTTTCTTTGACAGGTACATCGATTTCTTCCATTGTACCTTCTACACCTGAGATTCTTTCTTCCATCTCTTGTAGTCTGTTGGTTATGTGTACCTCTGTAGTTCCTGTTTTCTTCCCTAAATTCTTCCTCTCCACAATTTCCTCCATTTGTGTTTTCTTTAATTTTTTCCAATTCTATCTTCATATCTTGAGCCATTTTGTTGATTTCCTTCACTTGTCTGACTGTATTTTCCTGTTTTCCCTTCAATTCCTTCAGCTGTTTGTTTGAACAATCCTGTTTCTTTTATTTCTTTCATTGTTTTAAGTATTTCTTCTCTAAAGGCCACAAACTGTTTGGTTGCAACTTCCTGTATTTCTTCATGGATGGCCATAATCTGTTTTTCTTTATCTTCTTCTATTTCTTTACAGATGACCATAATCTTTTATTATTTTATCTTCCTCTAGGTCTTTATGCATTTTATTTGTTTCCTCTATTATCCTCTTTATGAACATAGATGTTAGGTCACCTTCTTGAATTTCAATTATGCTGGGGTGTCTAGGGCTCTTATCCCTGGATAACTGGGTTCTGGAGATGCCATATTGCTCGGTTTTTTGTTGGTTGAACTTTTACAACTGCCTCTACCCATTGGGCTATCTTAGATGTTGGGTGCTAGTTTCTGGTGGTTCCTGCAATCCTGTGGTGGAGAGAATCCCCTTGGCAGGAAGATGGTTTTTCCTGAAGGAAGCCTCCTCAGCTTTTTGGGTATGGTCACTGTATAGCCAGTGTTTTTCAGGAGTTGCCACAGCTCACCTCAGGTGTAAAGACCTGAGTGGTAACTGTGGTCCTTGTTAGTCCAGAGGGCTCTCCTCTCACGCAGAGAAGTCCTGAAGACAGCTACCCTGCTTCTGGTTTTCTTGCTATAAATTTAGTGAGCTGCTGCTGTAACCTGAGTATCCTGTGGTTTGGTCAGTTTTGTTAAGGATAACTGGTTGCCCCTTGGAGCAGTATCTGGGTGTTGATCTCGGGGATCCTAGGCTTCTGTAGGTCTGAGGTTGGGGCTCTGTGCCATAGTACCAAAATGGTAATCTGTAGCAGGTGAGTGTTGCTCTTCCAGGAGCAGCAGGCTAGCTGGTGCACAGCAAGTCCCTGGGTTGGGCCAGTCTTTGGGACCTTTTCCAGGGATATACTGGGTGGCCTAAGTCCATTCCCATTTGCTTCCTTCCCTGTGGGGTTTTCTCCCAACTGGGACTCCAAGTCTTTGGTGCCCTGAGGCACACAATTCTGCCTGTGATGAATAGTTGGTACAAAGCAGGTCTCTGGGCTGGCAGCGCGTGTGCCCACCAGTCTGTGGGACCTTTTCCAGGGATATACTTGATGACCTAATTTGGTCCCCTGTTGCTTCCTTTCCTGTGGGGTTTTCTCCTGGCAGGGACTCCCAGTCTCTGGTGCCCTGGGGCGCACAGGTCTGTCTGTGAGGGAGAGCTTGGCATGCAGCAAGTCTCTGTGCTCACAGCTGGAGTCCAGTTCAGTGCTGGCAGTGTGCACCCGCCATTCCTCGAGACCTTTTCCAGGGAAAGACTGGGTGACCCAAAGCCAGTCCTGTTACCTTTCTTCCTTGTGGGTTTCCTCGTGACTGGGACTCCTAGTCTCTGGTGTTTTTATGCCCACCATTCAGCCTGGGAAGGTGATCAGGGTACGCAGGCGTGTGGCTCTGTTCTGGCGACCTAGTGCCTGCGTGACCTGGGATCTCTTCTGGGTTCTTGTTGGGTGACCTGAAAGTGGACCGGACTGATTCCCACACTGTGGGGGTTTCCTCTCACCTGGGAAACATGATCACTGTTGTTTTAGGGCCCAGAATTGAGTCTCTTGGTCGCTGTACAGAAAATGTTGTCCTGCTCCTCAGACACAGTGTTCTCCTGGTGCTGCCATCTTGTCCTCCCACCAGAGTACTTTTATGTTATTTCTGACAAATTAGTTTAAGAATTACCACACAAAGCTCTTAACTGTCCATAAATTGAGCCTATGAACTCACTTCTGGAGCACAATGTTGCCCTAATGGTGGCCCCATCATGCTGGTAACTTCTGCAAAATAAATGTTTTTTATTCTTGCATACTACCTTAGTCTGTGGTCTTTCCTCAGCGATTCTAGGACCCTAATACTCTGTGCCCCATTTTAATTGGGTTGTTTGATTTGTTGATGTTTAATTTATAAAGTTTTTTGTGTATTTTAGACATTAGCCCTCTGTCTCCATATGCATCGGCCTCTATATGTCTCCTTTCCTCAAAGTCCACTCACAGATATTTTCCATTGATCGAAGTCAGGCCCCTCACACGAGAGAGAACACAACAAAACATCACATGCCCTCTCATAAGCCAGCTTCCAGCAAAACCTCACATAACAAAACTGAGTCTTCAAAGAAACCAGAAACTTTCACTTCAGAGTAGCCTGTGGAGACCAGACAGGAGGTAAGTCATGAACTGATCTTTAACTAAAATGCCTTCTGGGGTATTTTAATTCCATTGTATATGTTGATCTGGGTCTGTCTCAGCCAGACCAGGTGTGATGAGTTAGTTTGGTGAACCTTGTCTGCATGTGTTTTAGCCTGTTCCTGAACTCTCCTGCTCTCCTCAGGTGGTAGGTTTTTGTTAAGAACCATATATATAATGGAAAGTGAGACTATAAGATTGAGTGAGATATTAAAATTCCTTAATAAAAATAGAAGGATTAGAAGTATAGGATCCCAGTTTCCTTTCTACTTGAAAGAGTTCAATAAGTGAGAAGGGAACATGCACCCTGACTAAGCCATTCACCCTGGCCACCTGCAAAGGAAGAATTCAGGGTGGCGTAGGCCGAGAAGGGGAGAAAAAGCATTTTTTTCTATAGAGGGAGAGTGGGTAGTGGGGGGTTGTTAAATTTGTTGGTGGGGTGAAAGTGTGTGCCAAAGTAAGATGATTGAGACTGGCTATTGCTGGAGAAGAGGGTGAGGAGGCTGAAGAAGCCAGAGAATAAGAAAATGAAACCAAAGAGAAGGGAGAAATCAGAGGGAGGGGGAATGAAAGCTTGGGAGTAGAAGAGCCAGATTCAGGGAAGAAGAAACTACGGAGGAGTAGCTGGATGTGGGAAAGAAGTTGGAAATTGGGGACAAAGGGATGGAGGTTCATCAACAGGGTAAAAGGTAATAGAAGACTCTTGAGGTTGAGGCTTTATAGCTTAGAGGAGTTGAGTGGGAGAACAGGAAGAACAGATAAAAGGTTTAAAACAAGCCTGAACATAAGAAACCTCCTTCCATTTACCAGATTGCTGACAGTAATTAAAATGATCCCATAAAATATTGGGGTTTAATGTGCCATTAATTGGCCAGTTTGAACCATTCCCTAAGGAATATTTAGGCCAAGTTTATTACAAAGGCATATGAGCTTAGAGATCTTTAAATTGGGTGCCATGCATAGGGATTTAAAATTCCCCAGAAGACATCCCAGTTGAGAGGCTGGAGGAATGGACAAACAAATGGGATGTTCTCATTTGGCAGGTAGGAGTCAGTGACCTGCCAGAGGTACCCCAAGGGCAAGGTTTTACTAAGTAAGTTGGTATATTCCAACAGCTTGTCAGCATTGGTCAGAGACCACAGGCACATTTTCCCAAACAGACATGGTTACCTAGCATTAGGATTTTGTAGAAAGGGGGGCGGAGAGGGAAAAAAACTGTGCTGGTAGAAATCTCACCCAATGATAAAAAGAAGCCATAAATGAAAGTCATTGAAGAGAGTCAACCACTGAAGACTATGTGGTTACTCCATCTCAAACTGTACCAGGGAGTTGCAGGACACTCAACAGTCAATATCAACAGACCCAGAGAAACATTTATTCTAACCAAGAAGAGGAACTCACCAACTTTGCTGGTGTTACATGTAGGAGGGTAGCAGTCAAGTTGCTGAAAGTAGGATGAGCAGGCTAGCCCAGAATAAAATGGGGTTCCAGCAGCTCAGGGAATGGTTTTAGGGGCTGGGATATTGAGTTGAGTTGGGGGAAAAATGTTTGGAGGAGATGATCTTTGTGGTTGGTTGGGAATGAAGTCAGAGGTGAAGGTTACTCTACAATTGTTACAGAGCTGGAGGTGAGACTGGTGGTATTAGGACTGGAGAAACAGAAGGAGAAGTAAAGATATGCAGTTAACCTACAACCTTCCTTGGTCAGGGTGGCCTTTAGGTTAGCAGTTGGTTCCTGCTGGAGTTGGGGGTTAGGATAATGAAACAAGAAGGAGGGGGTTAGGACTTGAAGAGCAGTAAAATCAGTCTCTAAATTTTTCATTCTCAATTTTCCCTCAGTTTCAGTTTTCTTTATTGATTCTATTACCACTTTCAGTTCTTCAATGGTTTGATTTTGTTTTCATAGTTTTTTTTCAATAGATTTATTACCTCTCAATACAGCCCCCTCTCCTTCCCTCTCTTATCTCCTCCCATGTCCCTTCCACAGTCTACCAATAGTGGAGGACCTCCTCCACTTCCATCTGACCCTAGTCTATCAGGTCTCATCAGGACTGTCTTTCATAGTCTTCCTCTGTGTCCTGGTCAGGCTGCTCTCCCCTCAGCAGGAGGTGATTAAAGAGCCAGCCACTGAGTTCATGTAAGAGACAGCCCCTGCTCCCTTTATTAGGGAGCCAATTTGGTGACTGAACTGCCACAGGCTACCACTGTGCAGGGGTTCCAGGTTATTTCCATGAATGGTCCTTGGTTTGAGTATCACTCAAAAAAGACCCTTAGGCCCAGATTTTTTGGTTCTGTTGTTCTCCTTATGGAGCTCCAGACACTTCCAGGTCTTTTTATCTCTGCCTTCTTTCATAAGATTCCCTGCATTCTGCCCAAAGTTTGGCTATGAGTCTCAGCATCTGTTTTAATACCCTGCTAGGTAGAATCCTTCAGAGGTCCTCTGTGATAAGCTCGTATCTTGTTCCTTATTTTCACCTTCTTCCGATGTCTATCCCATTTGCCTTACTGAATGAAGACTGAGCATCTTTAGCCAGAGTCCTCCTTCTTGATTAGTTTCTTTAGGTGTACAGATTTTAGTATGTTTATCCTACATTATATGTCTAATATCCACTTATGAGTGAGTATATACCATGTGTGTCTTTCTGTTTCTGGATACCTCACTCAGAATGTTCTTTTCTAGTTCCCATCATTTGCCTGCAACTTTCATGATTTCCTTGTTTTTAATTGCTGAGTAGTATCCCATTGTATAAATGTACCACAATTTCTGTATCCATTTCCCAACTGAGGGATACAGATTCTGGCTACCCTGAATAAAGCCGCTATGAATATGGCTGAGCAATTGTCCTTGTTGTATACTTGAGCATAATTTGGATGTATGCCTAGGGGTGGTATAGTTGAATCTTGATGTAGCACTATTCTTAATTGTCTGAGAAAGTGCCACATTGATTTCCAAAGTTGTTGTACAAGTTTACATTCCCTCCCACCAACAATGGAAGTGGGTTTCCCTTTCTCCACATCCTGTACAGCATGTGTTGTCATTTGAGGTCGTGATCTTAGCCAATTTTTTGGCTTGGATTAACACAGTAAAAATGGCCATCTTGCTAAAAGCAATTTGCAGATTCAGTCCAATTCCCATCAAGTTGCCAACACAGTTCTTTACAGACCTTGAAAGAATATCGAATGGCAGAAAAAGAAGGAAATGTTCAACATCCTTACTCATCAGGGAAATGCAAATCAAAATGACCCTGAGATTTCACCTTAAACCCATCAGAATGGCTGAGATTAAAAAAAAAAAAAACCTTCAAGTGACAACATATGCTGGAGAGGATGTGGAGAAAGGGGAACCCTCCTCTGCTGCAGGTAGGAAGGTTAACTTGTACAAGCACTTTGGAAATCAATCTGTCACTTTCTCAGATAATTGGGAATAGTGCTGCCTCAAGATCCAGCTATACCACTCTTGGGCATATATACAAAAGATGCTCAAGTATACAAAAGAGTATACAAAAGGACATTTGCTCAGTCATGTTTGTAGCAGGTTTATTTGTAATAGCTGGAAGCTGGAAACAACACAGAGGACTGGACAGACAAATGGGATGTTCTCATTTGGCAGGTAGGAGTCAGTGACCTGCCAGAGGCACCCCAAGGTCAACAACAACAACATCCCTCAACAGAGGAATGGATACAGAAATTGTGGTACAATTACACAATGGAATATTACACAGCAATTAAAAACAAGGAAATCATGAAATTTTCAGGCAAATGGTGGGAACTGGAAAAGATCATTCTGAGTGAAGTATCCCAGAAACAGAAAGACACACATGGTATACACTCACTCATAAGTGGATATTATACATATAATATAGGATAAACATAGTAAAATCTGTACACCTAAGGAAGCTAAGCAAGAAGGAGGATCTGGCTAAGATGCTCAAACATCATTCAGAAAGGCAAAGAGGATGGACATCAGAAGAGGGAGAAAACAGGAAACAGGACAGGAGCATACCACAGAGGGCCTCTGAAAGGCTCTACCCTACAGACTATTAAAGCAAATGCTGAGACCTATGGCCAAACTTTGGGCAGAGTGCAGAAAATTTTATGAAAGAACTGAGAAACAGTAAGACCTGGAGAGGACAGGAGCTCCACAGGCAGAGCAACAGAACCAAAAAATCTGGGCACATGGATCTTTTCTGAGACTGATACTCTAACCAAGGAACATTTATGGAAATAACCTAGAAGCCTTGCACAAATGCAGCCCATGGAGGTTCAGTGTCCAATTGGGTTCCATAGTAATGGGAACAGGGACTGTCTCTGACATGAACTCAGTGGCTAGCTCTTTGATCACCTCCCCCTCAGGGAGTGTAGCTTCACCAGGCCACAGAGGAAGACAATGAGGCCCCTCCTGATGAGGTCTGATTGACTAGGATCAGAAGAAAGGGAAGGAAGATCTCCCCTATCAGTGGATGAGGGGCATAGGTGGAGAAGAAGGAGGGAGGGTAGGATTGAGAAGGGAGGATGGAGGGAGTTACTGCTGGGATACAAAGTGAATAAATTATAATTAATAAAAATTAAGAAAAAATTTTAAAAAAAGAAAAATTCTCAACTTCATATGGAATAATAAGAAACGCAGAATAGCTTAAACAATCTGCTACAATAACAGATCTTCTGGTGAGATCTCCATCTCTGATCTGAAGATGTACTATAGATCAACAGTAATAAAAACTGCATGGTTCTGGCATAGAAACAGGATAGTGGATCAATGGAATTGAATAAAAGACCCAGAAATAAACATACACACTTATGGACACTTGATTTTTGACAAAGATGTGAAAACCATACAATGGAAAAAAGATAGCATCTTTAATAAATTGTGCTGATCTAACTGGATATCTACATGTAGAAAAATGTAAATAGATCCATACTTATCACCCTGCACAAAACTAAAGTCCAAGTGGATCAAAGACCTCAACATAAAACCAGACACAGTAAACCTGTTAGCAGAAAAAGTGGGGAAGACCCTAGAGCTCATTGGCACAAGAGAAAACTTCCTGAACAGAACACCAACAGCACAGGCTCTAAGAGCAACAATCAATAAATGGGATTTCATGAAACTGAAACGCTTCTGTAAAGCAAAGGATACTGTTGTCAGAACAAAACCACAGCCTACAGACTGGGAAAGGATCTTCACTAACTCTATATCTGACAGAGGGCTAATATTCAGAATATATAAAGAACTCAAGAAGGTAAACTGCAACAAATTAAGTAATCCAATTAAAAAATGGGGCAGTGTCAGATGGAAGGGGAAGAGGACCTCCCCTATCATTGGACTGGGGGAGGGGCATAGGAGAAGAAGAGAGAGGGAGGGTGGGATTGGAACAGGGTAGGGGAGGTGGCTACAGCAGGGATACAAAGTGAATAAACTATAATTAATAAAAAATCAAATAAAAAGAAGAAAATAGTGTCCAGACCTAAGCAGTCAATTCTCAATAGAGGAATATTGAATGGCAGAGAAACACTTAAAGAAATGCTCAACATCCTTACTCATCAGGGAAATGCAAATCAAAACACCCTGAAATTTCACCTTACATCCATCAGAATGACATCTCTGTCTTTAAGTTGGGGAAATTTATTTTTCTATGGTTTTGTTGAAAAATATTTTCTAATAAATGGAGCTGGAAATCTTTTCTTTCTTTTGTTCCCCATGTTTGTGGTTAAATCATTTCATATTCTCCCAAATTTTCTCAATGATTTTTGTCAGGAATGTTTTAGATTTATTCTTTAGTTTAACTGATGTATCAGTTTCTTCTATTGTATTTACTATTCCTGAGATTCTCTCTTCCATCTCTTGGAGTCTGTTGGTGATGCTTCTATCAGTTGTTCTTGATTGCTTCCCTGGTTTTTCCATCTCCAGGATTCCCTCATATTTTTTTTTTAATATTGACTCTATTTCCACTTTCAGGATTTGTATGGTTTTATTCATTTCTTTCACCTGTTTAGGTGTGTTTTTCTGTATTTCTTTGAGTCAGTAATTTCCTCCTTGAAGGCCTGTACATGTTTGCTTGTATTTTCTTGTATTTTGTTTGTTTGTTTGTTTATTCATTTTACATAGTGGTCTTATCCCCATCCCTCCTCACCTCCAAGTCCCACCCTTTCTCCCCCCCCTCAAACCCTTCATTTATTCCTTGGCAAATGAGAAACCTCCTTCCCATCCACCCTGCTCATCAAGTCATATCAGATCTGACTGTATCTTTTTTCCCAGTGGCCTGGCAAGGCAGTCCTTCCAGGGGGAACTAATTGAAAAGCTGGCATGGGAGTTCATGTCAGAGAGAATCTCTGCTTCCCTTATTAGGGAACCCACATGAGAACTGAGCTTCTCATCAACTACATCTTTGTTGGGGAGCTAGGTCTAGTTCATTCAAATACTTCACTGTATTTCTTTAAAGGATTATTCATGTTTTCTTTTAAGGCCTCTGTTATCTTAATTAGATTAGATTTAAGGTCATTTTCTTGTGCTTCAAGTGTGTTAAGATATCTTGGGCTTGCTGTAGTATGATAGCTGGGTTCTGGTATTGCCATATTGCTCTGGTTTTTGTTGATTGTGTTTTTATACTGGCCTTTAGTAATCTGGTTGTCTCTAGTATTTGGCAGGCTTCAGGTAATGCAGGATGATTTGATCGACAGAAAATGGAACTTCAGGGAGAAGGTGTGATTTAACTCTGCTGGGATTGTTTTAGGGGGACTACCTACCAAGGTGTAGGGTAGGAACAACTTAGACCTGATGGTTTCTAATGGTTGCAGGCTTCTAAGAATGTAGGTATGTCTGTGTTCTGGAATATGGAGCAGCAATGGGGGAGGGCATAGCTAGCTGATGCTATGTTTGCACAGGGGTACCCATCAGGCAGGGGGATGGCACATAGAGGTTTCATTTGTCTGTCCCAGGTGGCCACAGACTCCAGGGATGGAAGCTGAGATGTGGGCAGGGAAAGGGGTGTGCAGGGGATGGGGTGGGGCTCTCTGCTGTCATCATGTTAAAATCTTAACAGGAAAAAAGTTTCTCCATTAATTATTTATTCGCTTTATATCCTGATGGCATCCCCTCTCCCTTTCTCCAAGTTCTCTTCATACTGCCCCCCTGTCCTCCCTTTTGCTTCACCTCAAATAATTATGGAGGCCCGCATGCCTGACACATTAAGTCATTGCACTATTAGGTGCATTCTCTCCCACTGTGGCCATACAAGGCAGCCCAGTTAGGGGAACAAGATCCAAAGGGAGGCCTCAGAGTCAGAGGTGGTCCCAGCTGTGCATCTGCTGCATATGTGCAGGCGTCTTAGGACCAGCACCTGTATGCCCTTTGGTTGGTGGTTCAGTCTCTGTGAGCCCTATGGGCCCAGGTTAGTTTACTCTGTAGGTCTTCTTGTGGAGTCCTTGACCTCTATGGCTCCCTCAATCATCCTCTCAACACTCCCGTATGACTCCCTGAGCTAATATATGGCTGTGGGTCTCTGCATTTATTTCTATCATTTTCTGGGTGAAGCCTCTCAGAGGAGTTATGCTAGGCTCTTATCTACAAACGGAGCAGAGTAACATTAACAGTGTCCGGGACTGCTTTTCTTCCATATGATTTCTTTATTCCATTTCACTCCAAGTCCTGTTTCTTTCTGTTTGGACTTCCTCAGCCTCCTTCACTGCAACATACATACCTGCTCATGCCAATAGCTGCTCGAAACCAAGCCACTAATCTAACAACTCTTGAGGTATGTAAGGATCATTTTTCTCTGAATGCTATCCCAAATTCTAGAGTTCAGTTCTAGTGTCCTCCATGTGGCTCTGGCTCTCAGCCTAACCATGTGGCTCACATATCCCTTACTCCTCCTGGCTCTCGACAGCAAGCCTTTTTCATTCCTTCATGGACTGAGATTTTATTATAAATTTTAAATATTCTGTATATTCTGTATATGATGATAAAATTTTAATGTTATAAAGGTCTATTAATATTAACAAAGCTAATTTAATATGTATGTAGTCACTGTATGGTTGTTTCTGATTGCACATGAATAGGTGAATAAATGTTGTTTATTTTTCCTGTAGCCATCTGCCTGGGCTCAAAATTCACCTCTGAATTTTTTTGGCCACTGGTTTTAACATAATAGAACATCAAATATTATTTAAATATAGAAAATGTTAAAATTGTTCCTTACTGTTCTACTGTATTCCTGGCTCTGAAAATGGGTTATTGCTCACCCTTTTCCAGGACCAGGCATGTTTTTAAAGTCCAGGGTCAAAATTAAAAAGTTTATAGACTTATATATTATTGGCTATTTTTAAAATCTATAAAATCTACGAGTAAAATTAACTTAAAAGTCATGACATGGGGTTGATAAATAAAAGCCTGTATTTAAGGAGTCTTAAACCATGTGACATGATTTTGTTCTGGTATGTAAACAACACATGGCTGGCTGCCATCTTGGCTATGGGATAAAGAAAGTGGAGCCATGGCTTCACTGCCATTTTGATTAAGGGCAGCCACATGATTGGCAGCCTTATAAATAGACCACCCCTAAAAGGGCATAGGTCTTTCCCACCACCTTAGCTAAGGGCTACCTACCACATGATTTATGTAATTTCTTTCCTATCCTTAAAACTATTTTTATAAAAAATAAGATTTTAAACAATGCTTGTTAACAAGATATTAAAACTGCACTTCCATGTGTTCGTGTACAAGATCATAACTTGCTTATGGTCAAATTTTGTAACCTAAAGGTAAACCTACTTGGCATTGGTTTTAATGACATTAAATTGTTTACATTGTTAGAACATGGTTTTGCCTTCTGAAAATTATGGTTATGCTCTATGTCTTTACTCTTAAAAGGGTGCTTTATTTCAATACCATAAAAACACAATTGAGATATTTTAAACTTCTTTTAAATTTTTTGGAGGTTTACAACATTAAAAGGGTTAAAAATTACTGCCTTAAAATATGTTTAACCTAGCTTTTGTTGATGTTATTTATCTATAGATATTTTATATAAACTAAATCATATGGGAAACTGTTACATTCTATAATGATACACCATATAAATGCCAGCAAAGTTCCCAATCTCTTTATGGACTATGTTTATAGATTAAAAGGTTTTGATACTGAGAAGTCTCTAATTTAAAATAATTTTTTATTTAAATCTAAACTTGACAGGAAGAAAACAAAGTCCTATTCTTATGAAAGCAACTAAATTATTATAAACTGTTAATGATAATTTAATACTTCAAGTTGGTAGTCAGTCGTGTTATAAATGATCATAGCCTTTAATGTGTTCATAAATATACCTGTAGTCATGTTAACAACTGATGCAACTAATTACAGGAATAAGCCTTATTAAGCCTTTTATATACATTTTCAAAGTAAGTAGCTAGAAACAACCAGTGCTTGTCTATTTATATACACTTTAGATAGACATACAGTCCTCAAACACTTCAAAGATCTGCAGAATTTGGCATTTAAAATGTTTTTAAGCTTTTTCTGATAGACATGACAGCACGTCTCATCTCCTCCAAAGAAGATGATGGGCACAGAAGAAACTTGAAGCTTGCTTTAAATGTGGCAAAGCAGGCCATTGGGCTGTAGATTACCCTTTACCTTGAATGCTGACAACACACTCTCCAAATTGTGAACAAACAAGACACTGGGAAGTTGACTGCCTCACTTTGCCTGGACAAAGGTAAGACCATCCTTCAAATTCTCTGCTTCACAGAAAAGTCTGTCAAATCTTCTGAACCTGGCAGCCAAAGATGGATGTGCTACTCACCAACCATGGAGAAACCTGAGGTGAGTGACCAGGTAGTCACTCTCTGTCATTTTTAATAGACTTCGAAGCTGCTTGGTCTGTACTTCCTGCTTATTCCGGTGAAATTTATCCTTCTCAGGTCTCTGATGGGATTGAAGATTAGACTAGTGAAAGATTCATCAATTTAACAGCAGAGACCAAGGTTTCAGATGTCTTCTCAGTCCTCTTCACATGTTAAAATCAGGCCATAGCCCTGACTGTCCTAAATCTGCTACTACCAGGTCTGGACACAGCTTCCATCATTAGCAGACTCAGAAAACAAGTTTCAAAATAACTTTTACTCTTCCTTTATGTAAAGAAACTTTCTTTACAGTGGCTGCTCCCAGTAATCAGCCACCTATGTCTCATAGAGAATAATTAAATAGAAAAAACAAATATAAAGTTTGTGTTAGGTGTGATGATACAGTAGCTTAAGTTGTGAGGAACTAAACATATTTTAGGGTCTAAGAATGTGCTTTAAGGTTGATAAATGCAAGTGAAAGCCTAAGTGGTGATAAGAAAGTGATTTAAAATATATATAAATGGAATGAAAAAATGCTTCAGATTTCTTCCCATTGCTCTACTATTGTTGTATTAAGACTTCAAATTTTCAGAGTTTTAACATTAAGCAATGGAGTTCTGATAAGCTACAAGTCTAATGCTGGTAAAGCCTTCTACTATATGATCCATTATTATCACACAAGTTCAAGATATTTAAATTTCCTTTGGTCTTTTAAGAATAGACTTAAAAGAACTTCTCATTGTGCTAAATCTATACACATCTAGTCTGATGGATAGAGAGAAGAAGCCCCTCTTTCATAGTTTGTAGTCACACTGAAAATCAAGATTAAGTGAGCTTTTGTCCCTTCTGCTCCACAGAAGGTTTCTGTCATCCCTGAGCTTTCCTTAAAGAATGTTCATGATTTCAACACCCCCCCAAACATCATTGAAATAAGTAACAAGCCATTCAAATGCCTTATTGATACTGGCTCAGATAAGACTATTTTGAGGCAACAAGAGGTTTCACAAGACTAGGAGCTAATCCCTGGGCCTCAAATACTGGGTATATTGGTTGTGCCCATGCCCTTATCCTGAAACAAGTGTACAATGGAACTACCCTGGCGGGTCTACTGGCCTGATTCATCCTCTCATAGCCATTGTTGCCACCAACCTTCCGGGGAGAGACATTTTAGAAGCCCTGGAAATTGTACTTGCTAATCAACTGAAAAGATTAGAGTAGATGAAATACTCCACAGACATTATAGAACTCACAGAAAACTAGATGACCCTCCTCTGAATTACCCCCAATTTTAAGGGCCACTGTTAAATTTGATATTCCCTGCCTTGAATGTCTTTCTAATGAGCCTGTCTGGGATACTAGCCTTTATAAAGGAAGAAACTTGAAGTATAGGAATAACTCCAACTCCACCATATTCATCATATTCACCCCTCCCACGCCCCAAAGAATATCCCCATGTTAGCCACAAAAAGGAGCCCAAGAAGATGCAGGCTAGTACAAGATTTAAGGACAATTAATGACACCATACGGTTCTGGGGATCCCCTCAGAAGGGGCTACCCCTTGTCTTGGCCAATCCAGCCAATGTCTCCCTCTTAGCAATAGATGCCCTCAACACTGCCAATGTTTCATGTTTTCAGTAACCCCAATTAACAACTCTGGGCCAGCCTCTGATATGATATGAGTGAAGAGTCCTCCCACAAGGGATGGCCAACAGCCCCACTATATGCCAGGAAGTAGTTGCTGCCACCCTGAAACATTATTTAGTAAAAGGAATACACATTTATCATTATAAGGATGAAATCTTGACCTGGGGAGATCAAAAACTTCACTGCATGACCTTAAAGATCTACTTGTCCTGGCTCTAACAAAAATAGTTTCTAAAACTGCCCCCAAATAAGATATAACTTATACCTTCCATCACCTTCTTGGGGACAGGAATTTCCCTAAACTTAGTCCATTTTCATAAGTTTGTTCTAACCCTGCCCCCCTCCGCCAGACCCTAAATCTCAATACCCTCCAGAGTTTCTTGGGAAACCTCAACTGCATCCAGTCATGGCTGCCTGTTCTTACAAAAACCTACAGCCTCTTTTTTTTTTTTTACCTCTTAAAAGGAAATAAAAATCCCTCTTCCTCCTGAACACTCACCTCTGAGGCCAAACAAGCCCTTTGCAGGGTTAATGTATTGCTCCAGGCAAACCAGTCCAGCTCCTCATATTCAACTGGTCTGGGAGCCCTATATCAGCCTCAGAGAGTTTTGAGATGCCTCCACATTCCTATTGGATGTACCCCCAGACTCCCTGGCTTCTATAATAAATCTATTATATAAACCTATTTATTCTATAATAAATCTAGAAAGGTACAAGGCCTTACAAATACTGGGCAAAGAACTAGACATCCTCATGACTGCCTTCTCTATCTCCAATACCCAATGGCTACTTAAAAATCACTCCTTAAGCTAAGCAGGAAGGAGAACCCTTGGTAAGATGCTCAATCCTCATTCAGAAAGGCAAATGGGATAGATATCAGAAGAAGATGAAAACAAGGAACAAGACAGAAGCCTACGACAGAGGGCCTCTGAAAGACTCTACCCAACAGGGTATTAAAGCAGATGCTGAGACTCATTAATAAACCTTGGGCAGAGTGCAGGAAATCTTATGAAAGAAGGTGAAGATAGAAAGACCTGGGAGGGTCTGGAGCTCCACAAGGAGAACAACAGAACCAAAAAGTCTGGGCCCAGGGGTCTTTCCTGAGACTCATACTCCAACCAAGAACCGTTCATGGAGATAACCTAGCACCCCTGCACAGATGTAGCCCATGGCAGCTCAGCCTCCAAATGGGATTCCTAGTAAGGGGAATAAGGGCTGTCTTTGACATGAACTCAGTTACTGGCTCTTTGATCATCTCCCCGTGATGGGGGGCAATCTTACCAGGCCACAGAGGAAGACTATGAAAGACAGTCCTGATGAGACCTGATAGGCTAGGGCCAGATGGAAGGGGAGGGGGTCCTCTGCTATCAGTGGACTTGGGAAGGGACATGGGAGGAGATGAGGGAGGAAAGAAGGGTGGGGTTGGGAGGGGACAAGGATGAGGACTGCAGCTGTGATACAAAGTGAATAAAGTGTAATTAATAAAAAAATCACATTAAAAATAAAAAAAATTCACTCTCATTTTGCTATTAGCCTAATGGGTTTCTGTGGGCAAATCAATAGTCTTTAACACAATGAGAAAAGGGCCTCTTCTCTGCCACTCTTGACATGGCTGCTCCTACTATTTTTTTTTCCACAAAATCCAATTCCTGAGGTGAATTACATCTTTATTGATTGGGGAAAATGGGTAGCTGCAGTTATACTTTCCCAACCTGAGCATCAACCTCCAACTCTTTATTTTTGGGGAGCTCCCTGATGCTGTCTATATAGTCCTTAAGAAAGAACTTATTTTCTGACAGTGTATATGTTGTTAACTTACTCTCATTGCTGGCTAGATCTTTTATTCAGCCAGATGAATCACCTCCCTCCCCTCCTGCTCCTGAAAGTTTCTACCTTAATTCCACAAAGGACTGCCCCTCTCTTTGTCCTACACGTTCAATCCCACACACACCCTACCTGGCCCCATATCTGAGGGAAATTTCATATCTGACCATGTTGCCTCAATGGGAATTTTATAATCATCCTTGAATAAGGAAAGTATTTTCACTCATGCACAGGAAGCATGTGCTTCCTGGTTGTACTCACTGAGAGCAGGAACCTTTTTCAGCCCATGCTGTACTTGGTCCTGTTTCCTTCTTCCCTAAGTCAAACTAATATGCAATAGCCCAACCATCTGGAATGGAATGGGACTTGAACCCTACAAAGTCAGAACTACAAACATTCATTGTTACGTTTTGGAGAAAGACAGGTTTTTCTAGGGCCTCCCAATGGTTATTACAATTTTTGGTATCATTTAAGAGTGCCACAAAGTGACTGAAAAAAGCTGAGATGTAAAAATAAAGTATGAGTTCAGAAGCATGCATACTTTTATTGTTAATTAAATTTTATGAACATTCTAGAAATGAACCCACTTATTGTGTATTTTTAATGTCCGGCATATTTTTGTTAAATTATGATGCTTGAGTAAATTATCCATTTTGTTACATGCTGTTGATTGCTACCCACTTTCATTGCTCTCTACAATAAACTGCATAATACACTATAAAAATAAATAAAAACACCATACCTTAATGTGATTTCATGCGGCCTTGCAGAAGCATGGCAATACACATCAAAGAAGCTAAGCACCTTAGCCTATAGTGGCATGATTATGACAATGACCACGTTTCATTTCCTGAATGATAAAGGTTTTCATCATTGGATAAAGTCTTACCTAGGGGACTATTGGAAATGTCCAGTAACAGTTTTGTTTGTCACACTGGAGAAGAGAATTGCTCTTCACCTCTAGTAGAAAAATGCCAGGTATTACTCATCTTATATTGAATAGGATGGCCCTGATAAAGGGAATAATCTATTCCTAAATGTAGTTGGTGTTGGTGTTACAAACTCTTCTTTAGCATGAGTCACTCAACTCTCTGCCCATTAAATGTTTGAATCAATCATCTAATCTCTATTTAAATTTTGCATCAGATACCTTTCTATCTATCCACCTGGATTCTATCATCCATCTATCTATCTATCTATCTATCTATCTATCTATCTATCTATCTATCTTTTACATTTGAGGGAGAGTCTATGAAGTCCAACTTAACCTTGGACTCATGATTCTCCTGCTCTAGTCTTCTGAATGCTCAGATTACATGTGTGTGTGCCTACAAGCCTGGATTTTTTTTTCCTCTGTTGCTGTTACTGAGGATGGCAGTTAGACCCTCATGTATATTAACTATGGTTTACATCAGTAAGCCACACCTCAAGCCCATTTTCTTCTTGAACTATAATTTCACTAACTCTCCAGGCTAAACTTAAATACAGATTCTCTTGCCGCAGCCTCCTGAGTTGTAGGATTATTTATGTGCACATTGTCATAGCTAACTGAAAGTATTTCCTCTAACCTATAAAGCAAGGTTCAGGCAGGTCTGAAACAAAAACAAGAGCTTGTGAAAAAAAAATCACAAAGCAATTTAATTTATGGTACTACAGTGTGGGAATTTAAATGTCTAAGTGTCAACATTTAATGAAAACTTACATTCTGCATCATAGTGTCATAAGTTGGGTATACAGAAACAGTTTCATATAGTCATCTTAGCACTTTGAGAAACTCCTTTAATTTTGTAAAGACTTCACTCAGACCAAACTTTGATTCATGGTTTCAGAAAAGAAAATAATTTTAGCATTGGCCAGTATAAAATAGAGTTAGGGATTTATTAAACATAATTTGAATGTTGGTTTTAACTACAAGAGTTAAGAGAAAAAAAAAGCACCTCAAAAATGTAAAATTTTAAAAATAAGATGTATCCATATATGGATAAGGGTTTCTCAAGCAAAAAGACTCACAACTATTTGTTCTGGAATTAGCCACATATACCATGCTAATGGCTCTCAAGTTATCTCTTAAAAGGTGGTGAGAGAAAGATCCTGTTTTATTTACTTCTTTTGCTCTCTCTTTTGATAGGTGAGATATTGAAATGGCTCTGAAGATGCTTCGCATGAAATTACAATGTGATCAGGCAAATGTGAGAGCCATTACGGCTGCACAAAGGGTTTGAGAACATGTTCCCCACACACTGTAATTAGTTTCTGGTGAGATTCCCAGAAAATTACAAGTTCATCCCTGAGAAAAGATAAAGGCTTTAATGACTGCTAATTATGTTAAAATTCTTGCTTGTTTGATGATAAGGCTTCAAGTGTATAAGGGGGCATGCATCTCCTTTCATATTTCCCTATGTGTCAGTTGTCATCCTATGCTGACTCAGTGGATACAGGGTGGATGGCTTGTGGAATGATGGCAGAAAAAGTGTCATGTTATGTCTCTCCTCATCATCTTAGGAAACCATTCAGCCATTCTGGCCAGCTATCTGCTTATGATCACATCTCATCCTAATCATTCACGGTACTACTGTTCAAACACTAACAACGTAGAAATTCTAGGATTAATTTTGCAGCATTTGAATTCAGGAGGACACATTCAAATTACAATGCACATATAGCCAGTGTACCCAAGGGCAACGATAGCTATTTCCAACATGTGGTGCAACATGGTCATACAGCCAAAAGACAAAACAAGACACCTTCTGTCTTAGTGGACTGAAGATGTAGGTGTAAGAATCAGCAGACTACTTATACAAACGTGGTAGTATTTCTGAGTACTAGGCTAGAAGTACTACACTAGGAGCGAGCACTGAATACATTTTTAGCCCAGGGGAAAGCAAGATGGAATCTGGTTTATAGGCACTGTTTCGGACAATAGAAAATTATGTACTTGTTTAAATTACAAATCTGACAGTTTCACATTTATTACTGTGAGACAAAACTGTAGTGTGAACACAAGGTGAAAAGAATTATCTTTAAGCACAACCAAAAGCAGAGGGAGGGAGCTTCCACATTGCCAGAAGAGAAATGCTCAGAGCTCCAGCTTCCATCTTCCCAAATCTCCAGAGCCGCTGCTCTTGAAAATTTTGAGATAAGGAACAGTGTGCACATGACCTCCGCTGCTCAAGTCACTCTTCTTTCCTCTGGAATGTCACTAGTATCATTTTTTAAAAGGATAGTCTTATTAGGATATGTGAGCCATGTCATGTACAACTTCCACACCTGTTTAGTACTAATCGGTTATCTGTCTAGCTGTGAACTAAACCATAGGTCTCAAAATTTTAAAGACAATGTATTAGTGTCAATACTTAGGAAACAGACCTTCAACAAAGACAGGGAAATGGGGCATGGTAAGGGCCACTGAAGATTTAAGACCAACCAAGTATGTATTTCTCCATTCCAGTCTTGCCAGGGCTACATAGTGAGACAATAGAGAAAGGAAAAAAGTAATTATTTAGTTAAATTGCATAAGACACATGAAAAATCAATAAAAGCACTAAAAAGCCTCCCAGAGTGCCCAGATTCAGAAGAGTCCAGCAAAGACATGACTTGTTTTATTTTGTTTAAAAGATAACCTTGCTGTTTAGCTTAAAGTGTTCTCAAACAAACTCTTGATTCAGCTTTCAAAGTGCTGAGATCATTGGATGTGTGACTATGCTCAGCTGAGGTGGATTGAGAAGGGAAGATTCCATGCCCTGGTGTGAAATCTTCATTACATTAACTACTGAATTTTGACAAAGATGAAATTTCTCTGAGAGGCTAGAGTATAGGTGACTAGTCGAACACATGTTTGGCTTACTCCAGGCGTGAACCCCACCCACCCTAAAATAGCATTATTACCTAGCAAGTTCTTTCTTTATCATTAGGCCTCTTTGCTGCTGAAAGTATTTATGTGCATAAGGACATGTTGGACAAGAGTTTGGAAAGTTGCCAACCATTTTCTGTTTTGAAATTTCCCTTATGATGGATATCTGAAAATATTGCTGTCTTCTCACCTGTGGAATTACAGGTTAATTGAAACAGTCTTCTAGGTAGGTAGGTAGGTAGAAGGTAAAAGATGTTCATATGTGTTGTGTGTATACACAAAGACACATACAGAAAAAATAGAAGCAAGGGTAGATGAAAGGGTACTTCAGTGGTAGAACAAGTGCCTATATGCATAAAGCCTTAGAGTCCACCTCCAGAACTACAAGGAAATAAATGAAATATAGGAATGGATTTTTGTTTTGAACATTGAATAATAAAAAGATGTCAATGATATATGCAGAAAAAGCTTGGGCTAAGGAGTGCCAGAGTAATTTAGAACAAATGTGATCCACCCTAGAAGAACTGTGCCAGATAAGATACAGTAGTTCTGGCAGTCAACAAGCATGATTAGTGTCTTTTTTTTCCCTCCTGTGGGAAAACTGAGCAAGAACGTCATCCTAAAATCATAATGAGACTCAGTAGAGGCAGTTTGAGCTTTCACATTGAAAAGTGTATGTACAGATAGAAACACACACACACACACGCACACACACACACACACACACACACGCATCATATCGGGTGTAGAGGGTAAAACTCAAGTATGGAAGGAGACGATCTTTGACATCATCTGGGAACAAGGGAAAACCCCTCAATTGCTTATTTAATACAAAATTATCAGCTGCAAAAACATAAATAAAATAACATAAAGACTGAAGGGGATATATCTATATAATGGTATATAAATATAATATATATTTACTATATAAAATGTGTATTTGAGAGTATAACCACCCCTTTACCATCTCCACCCCCACACCAAATTTGTAAAGAAAAAGTGGATGCTATGATTTTGAGAGAGGACAAAGGAGTTACATGGGAGGCATTGGAGGGAGGAAAGGGGAAGGAAATCATATAATTGTATTAGAGGTTTGGAAAATAAAATGTATTAAAATACAAAAACACCTGGGGACAAACACCTTGTTCAGTTAGTTCCCTCAGGTAATATGGAATGAAACATCCGTTGACATGTCGGCAGTCTTCCTCCTGATGGAAATTGAAATAGTCCATAGAAAAGGTAGATTTTGCTGTTTTAAAAAAAGTTGATTAAATCAACTTAGTTACACTCCACTGCACCTTCATTGTAATCACTATTTACTGGGTACTTACTGAATACCATGAGCTGAGCTAAGAAATTAACATGTACTTAGTATCCCAGTATTTTTTGTGCAAGTCCTTGAGGCAGAGGCTGCTGCTGCTCCTGTTTTGTCCTAGGACAATCAATCCTGGAAAACTTGGATTGGATTTGACGTTGTGCCTGAGCTTCCTGAGCCTGCGCTGGCCTGACATCTGCTGGCTCAGTTTGGGATCAGATCTACAAGTTCATGTTCACAAGCGTATTCTTACTTTGGTTTGCATACTTGATCTTAGTTTTCATTCTGATTCCACTTGCTGTGTGCTATGATGCATGAAAGATATATTGTGTAGTAAGGTTTGAGGGCAGCAGAGTTGGCTGAGAACAGTGAAAAAATTGCCTTACCAATAGTTTCTCAAACAGCTCTCTGAATTATTTCCTAACCATTTTTTTTTTCTAGTTCTTGGAATGGAAGCTTGGACCTAAACCAGCCGAGGTAAACACTCCACTGCTAAGCTATGAATACATACCCCTTTCAACTGAAAATAAATTGTGTGTGTGTGTGTGTGTGTGTGTGTGGTTTTGTTTATATTTGAGTGCATTTGCTCATCTCTCTCTGAATGTAAATTGGTCATGGATAGATTGCATATGTATTTCTCTATTGCACTCCATCTTAATTTTCAAGACAAGGTCTCGTGCTAAACCCAGGATTTTTTGTTTGTTTGTTTGTTTGGGTTAGGCTATATGAGCAGAAAGTCTAGTGCTATGTCTGTCTCTACTCCCCAAGCACTGGTATTACATTCTCATTCCATCATGCCTGCCTGCCTTTTCTGTACGTGCCAAAAATCCAAACACAGGTCTTTAAGCTGAAATAGAAAGAACTTTCCCAACCCTACTTCCAATTTGTATTTATTTTCAAATTTTCATTGGGGTTTTATAACATAATTGATATTGTTCTTGAACTTCATCTGAAGTCCAGGGAGCTCTTGAAGTTATCCTCCTAGAAAAGGAGCAACATCAACAGGAAGCAGGGAAGTGAAAGTGAAATGTGAAAGCAGGAGGACCATAGATGCAAAGAGTGTAAAAGTATCTTTCTCATAGAGATGAAATAAAGAAAACATTTTAGAATAGAGAAGCAGCTCACATTGGAAGGAGACACGGGGTTGGAAGTTGGCCTGAGGGTCCCTAAGTAATAAGGTGGTTCATGCCTTTAATCCCAACACTCAGGGGGATGCAGAGTCAAGTAGATCTCTGAGGTGAAGGCCAGCCTGGTCCACAGAGGGAATTCTAGTACACAGAGAAACCCTATCTGGAAAAAGCAATGACTCATGTGGCCTACCACTTTCCTAGATCCTCCTGGAGTCTATCCTCACTTACTCCCATTAACATTTTATAATTATAGTAGTATGTAAACAGTTGTAACATCTTACTGGAATAGGGATAATATTGGAAGCAAGAATCAGATGCTTTTAAAGGGACCCATACCAGTTTTTCTGATCAATACAACTTCATCTGACATTATTAAGCCAGCCTGCCCTCTTCTCCAGCCCAGAGATTTGGAGGATTGGGCAATCATTGGTCTGGTTACTTACTAGAGAGTGAGTGGTATTTTAGTGTTTCAGGGACAGAAGGGTCCAAGAGTTGGTTGTCTAGGGCTGATACAGAAGACCTCAATATAACTAATTTGGCTGGGTACTTCTGAAATGCCAAACAACCTTTGAATACTAGTGTGCTCTGTGGTTGAAGTAATATCTGTAACATAATAGTTAGAATAAATGTGAAACACTATTGAAAATGTGACTGTAACAGAATGAAAGCTACTTTCCATTAATGGAGAAAAAATTACTAGGAGAAAAAATATTAGTTAAAAATTCAAAACAGAGGAATCCAAGATGGTGGCGCTGGGAGGACACTGTGTCTGAGGAGCAGGACACCAATGTTGGTACAGCGACCAAGAAACTGAATTCAGGGCCCTAAAACACCAGTAATCGTGTTTCCCACTTGAGAGGAAACTCCACTGTGTGGGAATCAGTCGGGTCCACTCTCAGGTCACCCAGCCAGAACCCAGAAGAGATCCTGGCTCCTGCAGGCACTAGGTCACCAGACCAGAGCCACACATCCGCTTGTCCTGGTAACCTGATCACAGGCTGAACTGTGGGCACCAAAACACCAGAGACTGGGAGTCCCAGTTGCGAGACAACTCTACAGGAAAGGAAGCAAATGGGACTGACTTCGGGTCACCTAATCTATCCCTGGGAAAAGTCCCACAGACAGGCAGGTGCACAGGCTCCAGCCCTGAGCAGGGATCCAGCCACCAGCCCTGAGACCTGATGTGTGCCTGACTGTCTGTCACAGAGTCACAGACAGAACTGTGCACCCCAGGGCACCAGAGACTGGGTTTCCCTATAGGGAAAAAACCCCACAGGGAGGGAAACAGCAGGTCACATCTTAGAGCACTCAGCTGACCCCAGCAGCACCACCACCACACACAACAAAGTTCTTAGAAAAGTTCTCAGGTTCCTTCCCAGTCATCAGCTTGGAGCCACCACCCGCCAGCTCCTGCAGGCTCTATGTGCCACCCATAACATCACAGACTGGATCTTCCCGGTAGGAGGAAACCCCACGGTGGGGGAAACTTCTAGCCCTACCTCAGGACACTTAGCTCCAGAAAAGTTTCTGGTTATCCACAGGCAACAAACTCTAGACAGCTGCTGCATGCACAAAAGCGGTGCTCACATGCCACAGATTTCGGGTTAGGTACTGGGGCACATAGCTCCAACCTCAAACCTACAGCCTGGGATCCCTGAGATCAACCTCAGATACTACTCCAAGGGGCAACCAGTTATCCCTAACTAAATTGAACAAACCACAGGGCACCCAGCTTACAGCAGCAGCTCACTAAATTTACAGAAAGTAAATCAGAAGCAAGGCAGCTGTCTCCAGGACTTCTCTGGGTGAGAGGAGAGTTACCTTAACTAACAAAGACCACAGTTATGACTTAGGTCTGTATGCCTGAGGTGAGATGTGGCAATTCCTGAAAAAGGCTGGCCACTAAGTGACCATACCCAAAAAGCTGAGGAGGCCTCCTTCAAGAAAAATTATCTTCCTGCCGAAAGGATTCTTGCCATCCCAGGATTCCAGGAACCACCAGAAACTAACACCCAACACCTAAGATAGCCCAATGGGTAGTGGCCAGGATAAAAGCTCAAACAAACAAACAAACAAAAAGACAGAGAAATATGGCATCTCCAGAACCAAGTAATCCAGGGGCAAGCAGCCCTGGACATCTCAGCATAAATGAAATTCAAGAAGATGAACTTACATTTATGCTTATAAAGAGGATAATAGAGGAAAATTAAAATGCATAAAGAAGTAGAGGAAGATAAAGCCAAACAGATTATGAATATATGTAAAGAAATAGAGGTAGATAAAGACAAACAGATTATGGTCATCCATAAAGAAATACAGGAAGTTGGAGCCAAATAGTTTGTGGCCTTTTGAGAGGAAATACTGAAATCACTGAAAGAAGTAAAAGAAACAGAGGATTGTTCAAACAAACAGCTGAAGGAATTGAAGGAAAAACACAGTCACACGGGTGAAGGAAATAAAAAAAAAAAAAAAAAAAAAAAAAAACAGCTCAAGATCTGAAGATAGAATTGGAAAAAATAAAGAAAACACAAACCAAGGAAATCAAGGATAGGATGAACTTAGGGAAGAAAACAGGAACTACAGAAGTAAGCATAACCAATGGACTATAAGAGATGGAAAAAAAAAGAATCTCAGGTGTGGAAGGCACAATGGAAGAAATCAATGTATCCATCAAAGAAAATGTTAAATCTAAAAAAATTCCTGACACAGACTGTCCAAGAAATCCAAGACAACATGAAAAGACAAAAACACAGAATAATAGGAATAGAGGAAAAAGAAGATTACCTCTTCCAAGGCCCAAAAAATATTTTCAACAAAATAATAGAAGAAACATTTCCCAACTTAAAGGGGAGTCCTATAAGAATACAAGAGGCCTACAGAACACCCAATAAAATAGGCCACTAGGAAAATCCTCCTGCCACATAATAATCAAAACTGTAAGTATATAGAACAAAGAAAAAATACTAAAAGCTGCAAGGGAAAAAGGCAAGTAACATGTAATGGCAAACCCATCAGAACCACACCTGACTTTTTAACAGAAACTATAAAAGCCAGAAGGGCCTGGACAGATATCATGCAGACCCTAAGAGAACACAGATGTCAGCCCAGGGTACTATACCCAGAAAAACTCTCAGTCATCATAGATGGGAAAAACAAGATAGTCAATGACAAAAACAAATTTCAACAATACCTTAACACAAATCCAACATTACAAAAGATATTAGAAGTAAAAATACAACCCAAGAAAACTAACTACATTCAGGAAAACACAGGAAATAATTAACTTTACTGCAGCAAAACAAAAAGTAGTCAAGCACACAAAGTTATTACTACAGCCAACATCAAAATCAAAGGATCTAACAACCACTGGTCATTAATCTCTCTCAAAATCAATGAACTCAATTCTCCAATAAAAAGACACAGACTAACAGAATGGATGCATAAAGGAGACCCAAAAAATCTGTTGCATAAAAGAAACACACTTAAGTCACAAAGATAGACATTACCTAAAGGTAAAGGGAAGAAGACGGTGTTCCAAGAAAGTGGACCCAAGAAGCAAGCAGGAGTAGCCATTGCAATATCTGATAAAATAGACTTTCAACCAAAATTAATAAAAAGAGATGGGGGAGGACACTTCATACTCATCAAGGGAAAATTCCACCAGAAAGACATCACAATCCTGCACATCTATGCCCCAAATACAAAAGCACCCACATTTGTAAAAGAAACATTAATAAAACTTAAATAACACTGTAGATCCCCACACATTAATAGTGGGAGAATTCAACACCCCACTCTCAACAAAGAACAGGTCAACAAAACAGAAATTAAAAAAAAGAAACAATATCTCTAAGATATTGAGAGGTCCTGAATCAAATGGACCTAACAGACTTCTACAGAACCTTTCACCCAAACACAAAAGAATTTACCTTCTTCTCAGCACCTTATGGAACCTTCTCCAAAATAGACCATATAGTTGGTCACAGAGCAAGCCTTGATGAATAAAAGGTGATTGAAATAATCCTTTGTATCCTATCTGATCATCATGGACTAAAGCTGGACATCAACAACAACAGAAATAGCAAAAAGCCTAAAGTCACATGGAAAGTGAACAACTTTCTACTTAGTGACAGGCTGGGTCAGGGAAGAAGTAAAGAAAGAAATTAAAGTCTTCCTAGAATTCACTGAAAATGAAGGCCCAACACACCCAAACTTGTGGGGCACAATGAAAGCAGTGCTAAGAGGAAAGTTCATAGAACTAAGTGCCTTCAAGAAGAAAATTGAAACATCTCATTCAAGCAAATTAATGGCTCACCTAAAAGCCCTAGGAAAAAGAAGAAGAAGAAGAAGAAGAAGAAGAAGAAGAAGAAGAAGAAGAAGAAGAAGAAGAAGAAGAAGAAGAAGAAGAGGAAGAAGAAGAAGAAGAAGAAGAAGAAGAAGAAGAAGAAGAAGAAGAAGAAGAAGAAGAAGAAGAAGAAGAAGAAGAAGAAGAAGAAGAAGAAGACTCACCAAAAAGGAGTAGACAGATGGAAATAGTAAAACTCAGGGTTGAAACCAATACTAGAAATAAAACAATTTAAAGAATCAATGAAGCCAAGAGCTGGTTCTTTGAGAAAATCAACAAGATAGATAAACCTTTAGCCAAACTAACTAAAAGGCAGAGAGACACTATCCAAATTAACAAAATCAAAAATGAAAAGGGGGACATAACAACAGACAGTAAGGAAATCCAAACAATCTTTAGGACTTACTTGAAAAGTCTTTATGCCACACAATTTGAAAATCTATATGGAATGGACAATTTTCTTCATAGATTCTGCTTACCAAAGATGAATCAAGAACAGATAACTCAATTAAATAGTCCTATATCCCCTGAGAAAATAGGAGCTGTAATCAAAAGTCTCCTATCGAAAAAAAACCCAGGGCCAGGTGTTTTCAGAGCAGAATTCTATATGATCTTCAAAGAATAGCTAACTCCCATTCTCTTCAAACTATTCCACAAAATAGAAACAGAAGGAACACTACCAAACTCATTCTATGAAGCCACTGTCACCTTGGTACATAAACCTCACTAAGACCCAACAAAGAAAGAGAATTTCAGGCCAATCTCCCTTATGAACAATGATGCAAAAATACTCAAGAAAATACTTGCAAACTGAATGCGAGAACACATCAAAGATAGCATCCACTATGACCAAGTAGGCTTCATCCCAGGTATGCAGGGTGGTTCAATATACGGAAATCCATCAATGGGATCCACCATATAAACAAACTGAATGAAAAAAAAACCCACATTGTAATCTCCTTACATGCTGAAAAAACATTTGACAAAATCCAACATCCATTCAAGTTTAAAGTATTGGACAGATCAGGGATACAAGGCACATACTTAAACATAGCAAAGGCAATACACAGCAAGCCTATAGCCAACATCATACTCAATGGAGAGAATCTTAAAGCAATTCCACTGAAATCAGGGCCAAAGCTAGGCTTCCCACTCCCTCCATATCTCTTCAACATAGTACTTGAAGTCCTAGCTAGAGCAATAAGACAACTAAAGGAGATCAAAGGGATACAAATCAGAAAGGAAGAAGTCAAAGTTTCACTATTTGCAGATGATATGATAGTATACTCGTGACCCCAACAGTTCTACCAGGGAACTCCTACTGCTGATAAACACCTTTAGCAGAATGGCTGGATAGAAAATTAACTAAAAAAAAAAAAAAAATCCGTAGCCCACCTGTATATAAAAGACAAAAAGACTGAGAATGAAATTAGGGAAACAACATCCTTCACAATAACCACAAAGGACATGAAATACCTTGGTGTGACCCTAACCAAGCAAGTCAAAGATTTGTAAGAAAAAAATGTCCAGTCTCTGATGAAAGAATTAAAAGAAGATATCAGAAGATGGAAAGATCTCCCATCCTCATGGCTTGGCAGGATTAATATAATAAAAATGGCCATCCTACCAAAAGCAATATCCAGATTCAATGCAATTCCCATCAAATTACCAACACGATTCATTGCAGACCTTGAAAGAAAAATTCTCAAGTTCATATGGAATAACATGAAACCCAGAATTGCTAAAACAATCCTCTACAATAAAAGATCTTAAGGAGGTATCTCCATCCCTGATCTCAAACTGTACTATAGAGCAACAGTAATAAAAACTGCATGGTACTGGCACAGAAACAGAATGGTGGATCAATGGAACAGAATAGAAGACCCAAAAATAAACCCACACTCTTATGGACACCTGATTTTTTACAAAGATGCCAAAATCATTCAATGAAAAAAAAAAGATAGCATCTTCATCAAATGAGGCTGGTCTAACTGGGTATCTACATGTAGAAAAATGCAAATAGATCCATATTTATCACCCTGAACAAAACTAAAGTATAAGTGGATCAAAGACCTCAATATAAAAGCAAACACACTAAACCTGTTAGAATAAAAAGTGGGGAAGATCCTTGAACTCATTGACACAGGAGACAACTTCCTGAACAGAACACCAACAGCACAGGCTCTAAGAACAACAATCAGTAAACAGGACCTCATGAGACTGAAAAGCTTCTGTAAACCAAAGGCCACTGTTGTCAAAACAAAATGACTGCCTACTGATTGGAAAAGGATCTTCACCAACCCTTTATCTGACAGAGGGCTAATATTTAGTAGATATGAAGATCTCAAGAAGTTAAACAGCAATAAATCAAGTAATCCAAATAAAAAATGGGGTACAGAGCTAAACAGAGAATTCTCAATAGAGGAATATCGAATGGCAGAGAAAGCACTTAAAGACATGTTGAAAGTCCTTAGTCATCAGAGAAATGCAAATCAAAAAGACCCTGAGAGTTCACCTTACATACATCAGAATGGCTAAGATAAATAACTCAAGTGACAACACATTCTGGAGGGGATGTGGGGAAAGGGGAACCTTCCTCCACTGCTGGTGGGAATGTAAACTTACACAACCACTTGGGAAATCAATCTGGTGCTTTCTCAGACAATTAGGATTAGCGCTTCATCAAGATCCAGCTATACCACTCCTGGGCATGTATCCAAAAGTCTCTCAAGTATACAACAAGCACATCTGCTCAATCATGTTTGTAGCAGCGTTATTCAAAATAGCCAGAATCTGGAAACAACCTAGATGCCCCTCAATTGAGGAATGGATACAGAAATTGTGGTATTATTACAGAATTATCAAAAAGGAAATTAGGAAAATTTCACGCAAATGGTGGGAACTAGGAAATACCATCCTGAGTGAAGTATCCCAGAAGCAGAAAGACACACATGGTACATACTCACTTATAAGTGTGTATTAGACCTATAATGTAGGATAAACATAATAATATCTGTATACCTAAAGAAGCTAAGGAAGAAGGAGTGCCCTGGGTAAGATGATCAATCCTCATTCAGAAAGGCAAATGGGAAGGACATTGGAAGAGGGAGAAAACCAAAAACAGGACAGGAGCCTACCAGAGAGGGCCTTTGAAAGACTCTACCCAGCAAGGTATCAAAGCAGATGCTGAGACTCATAGCCAAAGTTTGGGCAGAGTGCAGGGAATCTTATGAAAGAAAGGGGACATGAAAGACCTGGAGGGTATGGGAGCTCCACAAGGAGAGCAACAGAACCAAGCAATCTGGGTTCTTTTGAGACTGAAACTCCAACCAAGGACCATTCATGGAGATAATCTAGAACCCCTGCACAGATGTAGCCCATGGCAGCTCATTCTGCAAGTGGGGTTCCCTAGTAAGGGGAACAGGGTCTGTCTCTGACATGAACTCAGTGGCTGGCTCTTTGATCACCCCCTCTTGAGCGGGGAGCAGCCTTACCAGGCAACAGAGGAAGACAATGCTGCCAGTTCTGGTGAGACCTAATAGGGTAGGTTCAGAGTTAAGGGGAGGAGGACCTCTCTCCTATCAGTGGACTTGGAGAAGGGCATGGGATGAGATGATGGGGGGAAGGTGGGATTTGGAGTGGATGAGCAAGCTGGCTAGTGCTGGGATATAAAGCGAATAAACTGTAATTAAAAAAATTAAAAACAAAAAATCCAAACCAAAACAAAACAAAAAGCCCAGGTCTGTGCAGACATATTCAAACATGTCACCAAATGTGATGAGTGTTTTACCACCTTTATCCACTGCAAAATGTGCACCATGTAGAAAAGCCATTAGGTTTTCAAGAAATTGAGAAACTTCTACTCATTCAATCAGTTTCAGTGGTTGGTCAGCATGCTCCTTGCATAACCAACTCCTGAGAAACAGTAAGATATAAAGGTTAATATACTTAACTTGACTTTTAAATGTTTTTGGAGAATTTTATATGTTTCAATTATATTTTCCTGTCCTCAAGTCTCCCTCCATCCTCCCTACCTCCTAACTCACCCAGCTTCCTGATCTTTTTCTCCTATAAAAAAGAAATCAAAACACACAAATTGGAAAACACCCTGAAGTACAATGTGTATTGGTCCATTACCAGAGCTATATCAATCATTGGCCAAGAAAGTGTTCTACACGCTTTCTCACAGGCCAGTTTCATAGAGGCATTTTCTCACTTGAAGTTCCCTTTTATCAGTTTACTCTAGCTTGTGTTGAGTTAACAAAATTTAACCTAACATTAATTGGGAAAAATCCACAATGCCTCAGCCCTCCACAAAGAACTTCAGGAAACTAATGCATGCTAAAAGCATGAGAAATAGTCATACCCAGGAAACAGCACACAAATAGTTACCAAATACTAAATTGTCAGTCCATCCCTGATAATGTGTATGTGTGTGTGTGTAACATTATCCATACTGAACAGGTTATATTGTGGAATATATAATGGAAAAAGAGACCATGAATTTGAAAGAAAGCCAGAAAGTATGAATGGGAGAGTTTATATGGAGTAAAGCAAAAGGGTAAAGGATAGAATTATAATATAAAAAATCAAAGAAATAATATATAAAGAACTAATGAAGCTGAAAAGCAGCAAATCAAGTAATCCACTTAAAAAATGGGGAAAAGAGCTAAACAGAGAATTCTCTGTAGAGGAATACCGAATGGCAGAGAAGCACTTAAAGAAATGCTCAACCTCACTAGCCATTAGGGAAATGCAAATCAAAACAACCCTGAGATTTCACCTTACACCCATGAGAATGGCCAAGATCAAAAACTCAAGTGACAACACATGCTGGAGAGGTTGTGGAGAAAGGGGAACCCTTCTCCACTGCTGGTGGGAATGTAAACTTGTACAACTACTCTGGAAATCAATCTGGCGCTTTCTCAGACAACTAGGAATAGCGCTTCCTCAAGATCCAGCCATACCATTACTGGGCATATATCCAAAAGAGGCTCAAGTACACAAAAAGGACATTTGCTCAACCATGTTTGTAGCAGCTTTATTTGTAATAGCCAGAAGCTGGAAACAACCCAGATGCCCCTCAACTGAAGAATGGATGCAGAAATTGTGGTACATCTACACAATGGAATATTACTCAGCAATGAAAAATAAGGAAATCATGAAATTTGCAGGTAAATGGTGGGATCTGGAAAGGATCATCCTGAGTGAGTTGTCCCAGAAGCAAAAAGACACACATGGTATATACTCACTCATATAGACATACAACATAGGACAAACCCACTAAAACCTGTGCATCTAAAGAAACTAAGCAAGAGAGAGGACCCTAACTAAAATGTCCAATCCCCATCCGGAAAGGCAAAGAGGATGGACATCAGAAGAAGAAGAAAACAGGAAACAACCTAGGAACCTACCACAGAGGGCCTCTGAAAGCCTCTGCCCTTCAGACTATCAAAGCAGATGCTGAGCCTGATGGGCAACTGTTGGGCAGAGTGAATGGAATTTTAGGTAAGAACTGGGAAATAGTAAGAGCTGGAGAGGACAGGGTCTCCACAAGGAGAGCAACAGAACAAGAAAATTTGAACACAGGGAACTTCCCAGAGACTCATACTCCAACCAAGGACTATTCATGGAGATAACCCAGAACCCCTGCACAGATGTAGCCCAGGGCAGTTCAGAGTCCAATTGGGTTACATAGTAATGGGAAGAGGGACTGCCTCTGACATAATCTGATTGGCCTACTCTTTGATCACCTCCCTCTGGGGGGGAGCAGCCTTACCAGGCCATAGTAGAGGACAATGCAGCCACTTTTATGTGAACTGACAGACTAAGATCAGAAAGGAGAGGAGAACCTCCCCTATTAGTGGACTTGGGGAGTGGCATGCATGCAGAGGGAGGAGGGAGGGTGGGATTGGGAGGGGAGGAGGGAGGGGCTTATTGGGGGATGCAGAATGAATAAAGTGTAATTGATGAAAAATTTAAAAAAAAAGGAAAAAAAATAATTTAAGAACCTTAAATGACTTTCAAAAGTGGAGGAAAACATGGAGTTAGTCAATTGGCATGGAGCACGTCTCGCCCATGGGGGCAATGGTCTCCTGAACCTACTCAGACCTCGGACTCCACCACTGCTAGTTCTAGAACTGATGCAGGATGTTCCAACGAGGGGTTAAGGCTTCTCATAATATTTCCTATAAGCCCACACCTGTTTGTCTATATCCCCCATTTTTATTCATTATTAGCCAGATAGAGCCAAGTAATTGTGGTAATGATACTTGCTTTTTTGCCCAATGCTGGAATGCTAGTAAATTTAGGTATGCCCTGGTTACTCACATGCCTCACTGCGTGCCTGTGCCCATTGATGCCCCTCACGCTATGACTCTCTTCAGACAGAAAAGGGATCTTGGAACTACAGCCACCATTGTTACTACCATCTCATTGGCGGCTGTTGGAGCTACCACCGGGGCATTAGCCATGAGTCATACTGGGCAGACTGCTCAGACCCTGAACAATCATTTAGCCAACGTAGCTCATGCCTTAGTTGTACATAAAGGAATTAATGCTCAACTAAAAGGAAGCTTGATGGTGTTCAATCAGAAGAGTGACCTCGTGCAGGAGCAAATTGATACCCTATGGCAAATCACTCAACTTGGCTGTCAGTGAAAATATGCTGGACTTTGAGTCACTAGCATATAACATGAGAATTTTTCCTGTGCTGCAAATCTGTCTAAACAATTGTCGAGCTATATTTTAGGTAATTGGACTGGAGAATTCGATACTACGATGGAGCAGCTGAGAGTGGCCATTGTCACAGTAAATTCTACCAGAGTGGACGCAGGACTAGCCACAGGATTATCATCATGGATCGCTGCAGCCATGAATCATCTGAAGGAATGGGAGGGCATGGGAGCGTTAGCAGGCCTTCTAGTGTTGGTCTCCTTGGTTTGCCTGTGGTATATATGCAAGATTAGAGTCTCACAACAGTGTGATGCAGCCATGATCATTCAGGCCTTTACAGCCATTGAAGCAGGACATTCTCCCCAAGCATGGTTGGATACCATAAAAAGCTAAAATGTTACGCTCAGGATGCGAGGCTAAGCACTGCACTCAGGGTCAGCCGCTTTGGACCCAGAGAAGAGCATGTCTGGTTGCATGCGGGTTGATGCCCCAGGTCCCGCCTCTGAGAAAAAGGTATCGGACTGGTCTGATGCTCTTTGGGTGGATGACACCTAAATGAACATCGGTACAAAGTCCCAATTTATTTCTAATATCAGAGATCAGACCTCTACTCTTGCCTGATGCGTCTAAAACAAAAAGGGGGAACTGGAGAGAGCTGCGGAATGCTGTGCCTTAAAGATGGAGCTGGTTTCCGCCTTCCACCTTCCCGATGGTGAGTGCTCTCTGTCAGGAACAATTCCACATTTGGCAAGGCTGAGGATCTGGCTTGCTTCCTTGTATGTGGACCTATCTGCATTGCCCACGTGGCTCGCCTGGGTTGGCTACCCAGAGGTTATTTAAGCTGTGGGTTGGCTTTCCCCAGGGTCCAAGGATTGTTCAAGGTTCCTGAATAAACTGCATTGAAAAAAAAAAAAAAAAAAAAAAAAAAAAGCTAACCAGGACATAGGCCTTTCTTTATCTCTCAAAATGGATCACTTCAATTTCACTGCAATTTCCAGACCTGTATGTATTCCCCCTAGCAAGTGTCTTCTACTTTAAGAAGAGACATCAATATCTGGGGACCTTTGTACCTTTGGCAAGGTCTCAGATAACCACTAAAGAAACTGTGTCTTCTGACATACCATGGCCTGAGTACAGTTAGAGTAAAAGTCATATACTCAGGACCCAGAACTATCCTACTGGAGGGCAAATGTAGGCTCCCAGTGTTATTTGTTCTAAAAGGTGAGGTTAGTGTAAGCAGTCTTCTATGTCCTTTAATGGACAAAAGATTAAGGTGTTTGTCCTTCATTTAGTCTTTTTCCGTGTCTTATCTGTAATACACTACTCAGGATGCTGTCTGGGTCAGTTAGTTCAGCCTCTTTTTGTCTGGTTCAACCATAAGTTTTGTCAGTTTTCTGCAGCTATTTGGCCATTCTGAGTCAGGAATTTGTCTCTCAGGATAACCTCCTCCTTCAAAGACACTGAATCCACATTATTGTGATTCAGGATTGCCTCCTTAACTTTCTGGATGGAATTTATAGAAAGTTAGTTCTATTTTTGGTCAACTTAAACTTCTGAAAGTAGCTGAGGGGCTTTATTACTGCTTGACTTTGTCCTTCTGATAGGTAATAGATATAGTTTCCTATACCATGCCTCTAGATGATTCAAGTTCACGATAATTGCCTTCTTTGTTACCTTCTGTTTCTCTATTGAGATCAGGGTCAGGTCTAGAATTAGAGTAATGTTCTCCCAAGTAATGTCAGGGAGGGTGCTAATTTGTCAGAAAGCCTCTAAAAATCTGTCTAAAATTTCAATGGAGTCCCTTGGTTCCTTTTAAATATCTTTTCTTTCAGATAGAGAGAAAAACCCTAAGGACAAAGTTGTGTCATTTTGTGCCTGTTGAAAGTTCTACAAAAAGTATTTATTTTGGTCCTTCTAGAGAGAGTAAAAGAAACTTATAGAACTGTCAAATGGTACATAGGATAAGGGGGGCATAGATATCATACAAGGTAACCTGTAATATAGCAATTTTGGAGGTTCTGGAATAAGGAGAAGAATCATATGAAGAAATCAGAAATGTAATATGGAAGTAATGTTGTCCTTTAAATAATACAGGTTCATCCCATGGACTACATCTAGTATAACAGGCTCTAGCTTGCATATCCTGGCTAATTCTAGGTAGTGTTCTAGATAGAAAAACAGTACATATAGGGTACCTCCCAACATTTTCCTTCTTCTTCTTCTTCTTCTTCTTTTTTTTTTTTTCAAAATACTACACAGGGTATTCTGCAGCCAAGCTTCTGTCAGGAATGGATCAGATTATTTTTCTTAAAGTTTTAGGTTTCTAATTCTGGACAGTGTTTGAAGAGGCAGCCAAGTGGTGTTTCAGTATGAATCTAGGAATTGATTTGGTATATCTACAATAAGATGGGGGCAGAAAGATAAAGAAATCTTGGGTGGCAGTAAATCATCTTTTTCCTACCCACATTCTTTGGTCTACCTAGAGGGCAGGTCCAGCCTATGAGAGGGAACAGCTAGTATGGTCTAGACAGTCTGAAGAGACAGTGCTCCCAGTAGTATGATTTCAGCCCTTACTTTTAAATCAGCACTGAGCATCTTCTATATCTCATCTTCTTTCCATCCATGAGGTCTCTACTTACAAGAAATTGGGACCTCATCTCTAGTATGTTGTTGTTATTGAGTTTAATCTTGCAGTTTATAGTCTATCATGGATAGAATTCAAGGCAGGAACTCAAGCTAGAAATCTGGTATAAAAAAGTGAAACAGAGTGCATAGAGGAACCGAGCTTATTAGCTTTGTATTCACTCTGAAGGGACAGATATTTGCACCAGAGATCCTCTGCAAGACCAAGTTCTCAGTACAAAGGAGATGTATTTTCCCAGGGGGACAAAGGACATGAAATAATAAACAAAGACAGGGTATAGAGGATGAGAAAGAAGGGGGAAAGGAAAAGGAGAGAGAGAAATTGAAGAGATGTTTGACCACAAAGGACTGCCTCTGGATAGAGAAAAGACAGATGTGGCACATAGGAAAATGGCAGTTTATAATGGTACAAGGGGAAACCCCATGCTAGGATGAAGTGTTTAATTTTGGTTGGACATGTTAAGTAGGGTAGACAAAAGGTGGCTTTTGACTCCTGGAGTATAATACTTTTATAGCTGCTCTCATGTGCATCTCTCTTTCAGCTTCCTGTCTTTTCTATATTTTAAAAGATTTAAGTTTTTTATTATAATTTTTATTGTAATATTGATAAAAATGTAGCATGTATTATATAATGATTACTGTTTTGTTCTCTCCCAATTCCTTCCAGATCCTCTTCACCTTACTACCCACCCAACTCTATGCCATTTGTCTGTGTCTTAAAAAAATAAACAGTAAAAAGACTAAAAACTGTACACAATAACTGGTCCTATCTGAGACTCACTCCATAGGAGACAATCTCTGACACAATTAATGATACTCTGCTATGCTTGCACATGGGAGCCAAGAATAGCTGCCGTCTGAGTGGCTTCACACAGCACCTTATGGAAACCAAGATCCACAACCAAACATTGGGTGGAGCACAGGGAGTCTTCTAGAAGAGTGAGAAGAAGGATAGAAGGACTCAGAGAGGATAGGAGTCCCACAAGAAACCAACAGAGCTGACTAACCAGGGGGTCTTGTGGAGACTGTGAACTGGCAACCAAGGATTCTGAGTGGATTGGCCCTAGGACACTACACAGATACAGCCAATGGGTAGCTCAGTCCTCATAAAGGTTCCCTAGTAAGGGGAATAGGGGCTGTCTCTGACATGGATTCTGTTACCTTCTTTTTGATCAGTTTCCTCTGGTGGGGCTACTTTGAAAAGCCACAGAGGAAGAGGAAGTATGCAGTCCTGATGAAATTTGATATGTTGAGACATGTCGGTGGGGATGCTCCCCTTCTCTGAGGAATAGGGGAAGGGGGAGTAGGGGAAACAGGGAGAGGAGGTGGGAGAAGGAAAAGAGGAGGGAGGGGGCTACTACCAGGATGGAAATGAATAAATAAAAACTAAAGTTAAAAAATCGCTTACAAATAAAAAGAAACACAAAATTAGAAACCAAAATATACAAACAAAAGAACAATGAGAAAAAAGTTTCACAAAACAAACATGAGAAAAAAAATACACAAAACACCACTGAATTAACTTGGTGTAGGCCAAAAATTCTTGGGGTGGGGACTACATGGAAAATTCAATCTCCAAGTGTTACCCTCAGCTCTGTAGCAGACCATTTGCTGTGGCTCTCCCTTCTACTCATCCCCCAGCTCCAAAGTATCACAAAGATCTTCTACAGCCTTCTTCATCACCTCACCATTGTGTCTCAGTGGCCAATTCCTTCAGGCATTCCCTGAAAACCCAAAGGCCAGCCTGCTGTGGAAGTAGGAAGACAACCTTCACTCTCCTTCTTCTCCTACAAATACAAGTCCCCATGAGGCGGTTTGAAAGAAAATAGCCTCATAGGTCCATAGGGAGCCGCACTATTTGGAGGTGTGGCCTTGGAGGAGGTGTGGCCTTGTTGGAGAAAATTTGCTACTAGAGGGTTTGCTTTGAGTTCTCAGAACCTCAAGACAGTCTCCTGCTGCCTGCCTGCATACCACCATGCTTCTCACCACATTGATAACGGACTAAACTTCTGAAACTGTAAGCCAACCTCAATTAAATATTTTCTTTTATAAGAGTTGATGTGATCATAGTGTTTCTTCACAGCAATAGAAATGACAACTGAGACATTCAGTATCATCCCCAGCTCTATAGCAAACAGACTTCTGTGGTCTCTTCTTATCTCTGACCTCATTCCCATGAAAAATTGAGATCCTGGTAACACACCCTGCTTTCCTGCTTCCTGTGGACTACCCTGTCCTCCCTGATAGCCAATCTCTATTCATAAGTGTCAGCGATTCATACCTAGAAACATGTTCTACCTAGAACCCTCAATGGATACTGAAACCTGGCAAGATTCCAGAAACCTCCCCTACCACGCAATTTACTGTTATATGCTCCTAAGAACTAAAGAGAGCACACAGAGAAACCCTGTCTCAGAAAGAAACAAAAAAAAACAAAAATCAGATAACTAGAATCAATGAACCCTGATCTTTGATAACTCTAAACAGCAATAGTCTCAATTCCCTAATAAAAATAAAGACATATTCAACACCTTTAGTCATTAAAGAAATGTAAATCAAAACTACTATGAGATTTCATCTTATACCAGTCAGAATGACTAAAATCCATAACACAAGTGACAGCCATGCTGGTGAGGACGTGGATCAAGGAGAACACTCCTCCATTGCTGGTGGGAGTGTTAACTTGCACAGCTACTATTGAAATAAGTGTGGTATTTCCTCAGGAAGCTAGGAATTTATCTCTTTCAAGATATAATTATATTCTTCTTGAGTATATACACAAAGGGCAGAGACACTTGTCAACCATGTTCATTGCTGTATTCATAATAGCAAGAAATTAGAAGCAATACAGGTGTCTATAAATTGATCAATGGATGCAGAAAATGTAGTACATTTACTCAGTGGAACAATACTCGGTCAATAAAAAAACTGATGTCATAAAATTGGCAGGTAAGACCTCCTCCTCTGCCATATGACCCTAGCTTATCAAGTCCTATCAGAACTGCCGGGATCCTCTTCCTGTGTTCTGGCAAGGCCGCACCACCAGGTGGAAGTGATCAAAGATCAGGCAATTGACTAGGGGAAAGGGATGGAGGTGGGAAGAGGGAGAGAAAGTGAGACTGGGAGGTGATGAGAGAAGGGGCTACAATTGAGATATAAAATGAATAAACTGTAAAAATTAAAATTATAAATGGCAGGTAAATGAATGGTACTAGGAAAAAAAAATCATCCTGAGTGAGGTAACCCAATCCACAGAGAAAAATATGGTAAATATTCACTTATATGTAGATATTACCTGTTAACTTCTTGATATGCAAGCTAGAATCTGTATAACCATAAAGGTTAGATATGAAGTAAAGGACTAGGGGTAAAAGGCTGATCTGCTTAAGAAGAAAAATTTGAACAGATAGTTGTGGGCCAGTAAGGGGGTAATTGGAATGAGAGGATCAAACAGGGAGGGGGAAAGAAGAAGATGAGGGATGGAATATGGTAAAGGAAGGCTAAAACTTGAGGCCAATTGAAGTGTCATATGGAGACCTAATACAATAGAAGCTTCCTAACATATATATATAACTTCAACCTAAATAAAATTGCCAAATAAAATGGGAGACAGAGATCCAACTGTATATCACCAAACACCAAATGAAGCTTCCAGTACTGGGAATGGAATTGTTGAGTTGTTGGTCAAAGCAGTCCCATGGGAACATCCAAACCACACAGGCTATTGCCAAACCTATTAGCTGTTCTCTATAAACTGAGGATAAAGCATCTTTGCTGAAGACAACACCTATATAACACACTGGACACAGAGAAGTGAAACTAGTGCCTACCTGGAGCTTTTACCCCTATGGACTAGTGTTCATGCTACCTAAGGGTACTCTGCATGCTACCAAAAGAGAAAACAGGAACACCAACCCAACAACAACACCTTTGGTTTACAATGGTGACATGCCTGCAAGATGCTATGTTGCAATGGTGACACAAAGCTTGTAAGAGTAACTGGCCAAGATCTGATTTGATTTAAGGCCAATTCCATGAGATAGAACCCATCACTGACACTGAAGATATGACTAAGAACCTGAGACTAGATAGGCCACAGACCTAGGAGATAACCAAATACTATTGTTCTACTCAAGAAATTATATTGTGCTATACTCTAGATCAGTGCCTTGTTCAGCCATCATCAGAGAAGATTCATCCTGTAACAGATGGAACAAATACAGAAACACACAATTGAACAATGTGTAGAGAATGAGAGACCTCTGAACTCTCAAGTTTAAATGGGATGCCTCCATCAAATCCCTGTCCTCAGGGCTCAGAGAACTCCATGCAAAAGGAAACAGAAAGAGTGTAGGAGCCACTGAGGGTGGAAAATAAAAAAAAAAAAAAAAAAAAAAAAACAAAAACAAGCAATCAAGGCATTCTAAATACAGCAGGACTGATTCAGAAATGAATTCACGGAGACTATGTCTGAATGCACAGCGCCTACATGGGCTTGCACCTGATGGGGTCCTGGAACAGAGAGGAAAAGTGGACACGTCCTCATCTCTAAGCTTGAAACTGTATCCAACTGATAACCACTTGAAAATCATTAATTAATTTTCTCCAAGGAAGTCTCACTAGGGAAGGATGCCACACCTGATTGTAGGCAACATGCTCAGCAGTAGATGACCAAAAGAAAACAAACTCAACAGCATTTTGAAGGTTCTTTGTCTCTTAATGTCGAGTTACAGCTTTTATGTTTTGTATTCTCTTGACCTTGGAAGTTCTTTCTTTATGTATTAAAGCTTCTAGTTCTTGTTTTTATGGGATACCTATATGTGTGAACACTTGTATTTCGATATCATCATGTGTTTTTCAGTTTTTTTCCTTTCATTATTTTTCTTCTGTTTGTTGTGTCCCATTAAAATTTGTTTGTTTTTATTTTATCTCACTTTATTTTGCTGTCATTCCTTAAATACCCGTTTGTTTCCTAAGGAGAGACAGAAAGGGTGTGTGTCTGAATGGGAGAGAAGTTGCTGAGGAACTGGGAGGAAATGGGGGAGAGAAATCATAATCAGAATATATTCTATGAAAAAAACACCTTTTGTCAATGAAAGAAAAGAAAACAGGAATTTCCTTATAAAATTGCCTACAGGTCAATCTTATGGGGGTATTTATCAACTGAGGTTCCCTCTTCCTAGGTGACTCTACAATTGTGAATGTGATAAAACACCAGCCAACTCATTCCTACTGTTTTCTTAATACTGCTATTACTGTGCTGAAACAACATGACCAAAAGCACTTGGTATGGAGTGGGCTTTATTTTGCTTTCACTTTACATTGCTTTTCATCATTAAAGCAAATTAGGACAGAAACTCAAAGCTGGAACTTGAAGATAAGAACTGAAGAAGTAATAGAAGAGTATGGCTTGGAAGTAAACCATGCAAATTATGGCTGGTAGGTGCCCTAATGCTTCAAGGTTGCTTGGGACATCAGAAGATCACGGTCAAGGTTGCTTGGGGCACCAGAAGATCACTGTCATCCATGAATATCCCTTCAAGATTTTCAGTCACTGATAATAAGTGACAGTCTTCCAATATCAGTAATGGTTTTCAAATTCCAATGGAAGGTCTTCAAATCAGAGATGAATACCCCTAGTTAAGGGGATCTTTGGATGAAAGTTCAGTGGTAAGGAGAGTGACTAAATTTAATTTGTAGGATGAATAAACAATTGGTTTTCCAGGAAACATAGATAACTAAAGTACAAAACAACAATTTCCACTAAAAGTGTCTGGTAGGATCTGGAAAGCCATAGACACAGAGACTATGAAAACAACAGCCTCACAGAAAGAAAAGAGAATGAAAGCCGGAAATATTATTGGAACAGAAAAACAGATCCAATTATGGGAGGGGCCTCAGAGTCTGCATAGCAGACTCTGTATCAAGAATTTTATAAGCTCCTGAGGCCATCCTTATTCTAGATTCTCACCTTCTCCCTAATTGGTCCTGCCCAGGTGTCTTTTTGGTTCTTTTATTCCTGCCATGCTATTAGGAGTTTGTAATAGTTCAATGTCCTGGAGAAAGAGACAAATAAATAATAAAATAAAATGAGAACCCGGAGGCTAATTGTGCTTGGATATTTTAAATAGGCACCTCAGCTGTTTGCCCCTAGTTTGAAACTTAATACCCCAGCCTTTTTGATAACAAATGATAAAGGATGATGATATGACTACTTCCTGCTAACATTGGGCATCTGGGTTGGGGATCCAAAAGACTGGAATGTTGGCCAAGTATGGAAAGAGTTCAAGTTTGGATTGGGACTGTTGTTTCACTTGCTCTCCAGGTTCTGTAGGACGGTCAGGGCTAGGGACATGCAGGCAGCAGTTAGAGAAGTTTGTAGTCTTTAACTGATTGGAAATCTGCTAGAACAGGTATATAGTAGGGTCAGAAGGTAAAGTAAAGGCATTTAGGAGAAAATTGCTGAAGTGCACATTTGAAACTTTTAAGCCCATCGTCCTGGTATTTGGGGGAGGGCAGTCCGAAGGTCAGGCAAAGGGGGAAAGATCCCATTCTCAGGAATAAGCAAGTGGGGAAATAGGCCATTGATTGACAGTACTTATTTGGCATCCATTTGACCTGTGAGAGGTGGATCCAATTTGATTCTATGAAGCTTACAAACTGTTTTAAGTTTATAAAAAGAGAAAAGTTTTAAATATGTAGGCATTAGCACTGTTTGTGATTTGTGCTGAAACCTTGATAATCCAAAAATTATTTTGAGTAGAAGCATGAACATTCTTTCCTCTATCCAGAAGACTGTGTATATATAGGTTTGACAGATGTTTTTAGCACAATGAGAAGCACATAATTCTATGCATAGAAAATAACCAGAATAAATTTGAAATTTTAAGCTTGTGACTATGATAATAGCAGCAGTATTTACCAGAGATAAATTAATAGATAATCAGAACTATGTTGATTGTTAAAATTCTGACCTTTTGAAATTCTAATATAAAAATAGCATAATGAGGGAAAGAAATTTGAAGCACTTTTCATTTTAATATACTTTAAATCACATTCTTATACCTGTTACATACCTTAAAATACCTCCAGAGACCCTCCCAACTTGAACTTTCACAATGTTAAACCTTTATAAACTTGCATAATTTACATACCTTAAAACTTCATAACTTGCATATAACACTTTCTTAGGCCCTCACAAGTCAAGCTTTTATATTCACACTAAGTCATTTTCTTATACCTTTAAAACTTACATTTACACCCTTTAAAACACCTTCATAGAATCTCACAACTTAAGTTTTTGTATACTCAAATCTTACACGAACTTTACACTTTTTTCTTTTCTTTTCTTTATTAATTACACTTTATTCACTTTGTATCCCCCCAGTGGTTCTCTCCCTCCTCCTGTCCCAATCCCTCCCTTCCTCCACCTTCTGCATGCATGCCCCTCTCCAAGTCCACTGATAGGGGAGGACTTCTTTTCCTTCCTTCTGATCCTAGTCAATTAGGTCTCATCAAGAGTGGCTGTATTGTCTTCTTCTGTGGCCTGGTAATGCTGCTTCCCCCTTAGGGGGAGGTAATTAAAGAGCAGGCCAATCAGTTCATGTCAGAGAAAATCCCTGTTCCTATTACAATGGAACCCACTTGGATACTGAACAGCCATGGGCTACATCTGTGCAGGGGTCTTAGGTTATCTCCATGCATAGCCCTTGGTTGGAATATCAGTGTCAGGAAAGACCCCTGTGCTCAGATTTTTTGGTTCTGTTGCCCTCCTTGTGGAGTTCCTGTCCTCTCCAGATCTTACTGTTTCCCACTTCTTTCCTAAGATTCCCTGCATTCTGCCCAAATGTTGCCCATAAGTCTCCGCATCTACATTGATAGTCTGCAGGGCAGAGCTTTGTTGGATAGAAAAAAAAGTGTAAGCTCTGCCCTAAACTTTTTTTCTATCCAACGATTTGCTATGTGGTTGATTACTGAGAGTAGTAACTGAAAAGTTAGTTACTTTAAATAAAAGAATAGTAAAACTTTACACAACAGAGAGACACAACCAATAAAAAGAATTCTGCAGTCCAGTCTCAATAGATATATCTACCATTCATTCTTTCACACAAAGCTCAGGGAGCATTGAAAGAGCATTGGCAGAAAGATTTTAAGAGCCAGTGGATCAGGGCATTTGCTATGAGATTGTGTCTCCTAGGAATAAAATAGTCAGTACGAAAAAGCTTTCACCAACACGACTATCCAAACGAGCTGAACAAGGATATCACCAAGGGGCATATCAATGTAGACATAGAAAGGCCAATGAGGCCTCAACACTACACAAAGAATTATAGGTAACTGAGGAAAGCTAGAAGAGGGAGATATGGTTGTAGTGGTTTGAATAAGAATTACTGAGGACCAGCTTCGACATCAACAGGGTTAAGCTGAGACAGGGTATAGTAGATCCAGCAGCTAGTGGCTGATCACTCAGCAGACTTTTTCTGAGGGTAATTTTCAAGGCTGGTGCTGATAGTTACTGACTTCAACTGATCATCGCAAAGTGAGGGGTGAGAATTAAATTGCTGGCAACATCTAGTGCTGGTAGCTCACTGGTGTAAGTTTACACTTATTAAGTGTGAGCTAGGGTTATTGTCTTTAGTGTGGACTTCACAGTGGTAATGTCAAAGTGTCTAAAAAAGAAAGGAAAGAAGGACAGAAAAGACCACAAACACACACACTTACATTGATGATGAAGTAAGACTCCAGCAGGTAGGTTCCAACAAGCTTCTTCTCTTTATTTAGCCTTTCATTTAGCTTCTCTTTTGGCTTCTTTTTTCAAGCTTCTCTTACTTTACACATACATACATACATACACATTCACACATTTTGGTGGATGGAAAAAATATTCCCAACCTAATCTTATGTGCATACATATACACATACACACATCTTGGTGGATGGAAAAATATTCCAACAGCTTTATTCCTTCTCCCACAGGTTATATATTCCAGCAAAATCTTTCAAGCAGTACAAAAATCACAATGTGGTTACATTCTATTTTTCTGTAAGTAAAGGATTATAATGAGTATGCATTAGAAAAACACATTTCCTCATATCCTCACATGATCAAATGTTTTACATATTATGGATGAAAAATAAATTATTTCCCAGAAACCATATGCGTTTGTAACTAAGCAATTTATATATTTAAAGAGTAAAAAAGAGAGGTAATTTCTCAGCTAGCTTTTCTTTACCAACAGGCTGCAATTTGTGGTTCCAAAGAAAGAGTCAATTGTCTTAACAGGTAATCTTATAAAAATCTCATCCCAAATCTAATTTTTTATATAAAATAATCAGCTATTTATGCTTTAAATCTTTAAGGTGCACACCTACCCATTAATAATTTAAATTAATAATTTAAATTAATTGTTGTCTCAGTCACTGGGCTAGCTTGAGTTTGTCACATCATCCAGTGCTACTCTGGGCTATCGTTCTTGCTCACCAACCTCAAAAAGTCCCTGAGTTTACTATTAAGTGTTTACTTTTCTTAACTTCAAACTTTTATGTAAAATTTTTACATCAGAGACACTAGCAAAAACATCTTTATCACCTAATCTTGCTAAACAATCTATTTTCCCTAAGATTTTCTATGTTAGAGCCTCTAGCAAAAACATTTTTGGCCTAACCTTGCTAAACAATCTTTTTTTTTTTTTTTTCGAAATTCTTTCAAAATGTAGTGGCCATTGTCAGCAATCTACATGTGTAGGTTCCTTTCAGTGGTGGTATTTAAGTCATTAATCTGCTCCAGCAGCAACTCCTGAAAGAGATCAAGCATTAGTATTGTGAGTGACAGTGATACTGCCTAGTGAAGAGCTAGAAACCCCCTAGCATTTCCATACAACTCATATATTATGAGGGATGGCAGTGGCAAAAAGCAGAGCTATGTTCCTTAATAGCATGAAGTCCCCAGAACACATAGTTCTCAGGGTTATGCCTCACCAAGACATAGTCACCTTGAGTCCACTAACCAGTAGGGCCCTTCCATGAGTTCTAGAGCTGTTTTCATGTTCCTCCTACATGACCCCCAACAAAGAATGGCCTCATAGCTTCACATACATGAATGTTTGGTTCTCTGTTGATGGACTGTTTGGAAAGAACAGGAAGTGTGGCCTTGTTGGGATCTGTAAACTGGCATCTCTATGGACAGCCTCACGGGACCTGACAAACTGCATATCAGGCATATGAGGCCACCTACAGACCACCTACGGATGGCCTGAAACCACTTGCACATGCTCTGGGTCACCTTATAAAAGAACCTGCTCTCTCTCTCTCTCTCTCTCTCTCTCTCTCTCTCTCTCAATCCTCCCTGCCCAGAGACACTCTCTGTGACCCCTCCCCTTCCCTTAATCAAACCTCCCAGGTGGAACCAGTCACGTGGCATGATTTATTAACCCATTGTGTAACATTGCCACACAATCCTAACATTGGTGCATTCACCAAATGAGGCACTTTATGCTTTCGGTGCCGGCTCTGCCACCGGAGCTCCTGGAAACCTATCTAATTTAAAATCCTCCTGAGACCCTCTTTCTGGCAACCAGATCACTACCTCCTATATGCAACACTGGTTGGATTGGTGAGTTCCCCTCATTGGTCAGCATAAACATCTCTCTTGTTAGGGGAAGATTGACTGTTGAGCATCCTACAACTTCCTGGTACCTTTTGAGATGGAGGAACTCCCCGACCACAGTCTTCACTGGCTATGGTTGACCCTTTTTGCTGACCTCTATTTAGGGCTTCTTTTTTCTGTGGGTGAGATTTTTTCCACTCTACTAACACAGTTTTGTACACACACACCCTCCACTAGTCTATGAAAATCCTAGTGTCAGGTAAACTGTGTCTACTAAGAGCAACCATGCCCTTGGTCTCTGTCCAACGCTGATGAGCTGTTGGATCAGGTAGTATCATACTACTCTACTGAAGCAAACATTGCCTTTAGGACACCTCTGGCAAGTCACTGACTCCTACCCTCCCAATGGGAAATGTGCATTCATTTGTTCTTCCAGCATCCCCACTGGGATATCTTCTGGATAATTTTAAAACCCTATGCATGGAGCCTGACTTAAAAGCCTCTAAGTTCATACACCTCTGTAATAAAACTTGGCTTACATATTTAACCACACATTAAATCCCAATGTTTTATGGGATCTTTTTAATTACTGTCAGCAATCTGGTAAATGGAAGGAGGTATCTTATGTTCAAGCATTTTCTCTCCTCTTCTCTAAACCTTTTCTCTGTTCTTCCTGTTCCCCTACCCTACTTCCTCTAGCTATAAAGTCTCAGCCTCAAGGGTTCTCTTCCTTTCACCCCATGGATGAACCTCTGCCTCGCATTTCTCAACCTACTGCTTCTTCTCAATCTCTGGCTTCTCCCTCCTCCTCTGCTTCCTCCTCTTCCTCTTTGTCTTCTCCAGCATCCTCACTCACCTCCCCAGCACTAGGCCATCCAAGTCATCCTACTTTGGCATCCACTTTCACCCCACCAACAGCTATTAGTGCCCCCCCACTGCTACCTGCTCTCACTCTGTCTCGAAGCCCTCTTCTTCTTCTTCTTCTTCTTCTTCTTCTTCTTCTTCTTCTTCTTCTTCTTCTTCTTCTTCTTCTTCTTCTTCTTCTTCTTCTTCCTCTTCTTCTTCTTCTTCTTCTTCTTCTTCTTCTTCTTCTTCTTCTTCTTCTTCTTCTTCTTCTTCTCCTTCTTCTTCTTCTTCTTCCTCCTCCTCCTCCTCCTCCTTCTTCTTCTTCCTATTCTTCTTCTTCTTCTTCTTCTTCTTCTTCTTCTTCTTCTTCTTCTTCTTCTTAATCTTCTTCATCTTCATCTTCTTCTCAATGTAAACCATCTTCAATTCTTGCAGGAGGTAGCCAGACTGGATGGTTTAGTTAGGATGCATGTTCCCTTCTCATTAACTGAACTTTATCAAGTAGAAAAGAGGATATATTATTCTTACCAACAACCTATTGCCTGAGGAGCACAGGCCAGTTTGGGAAAAGGCTTGAATGCATGAAGATGAGGTTCACTAAACAAACTCAGCACAGCTGTTTGGGGCTGAGGCCATGCCCAACCAGGATCCACAATTGGATTATAATACCCCAGAATGCATTTTAGAGATTAGTTCACAAATCTGCCTCCTGGCTGATCTCTGAAAGGCTGCCCTCAATCCAGTTAATTATGAGAAGCTCCATGAGGTCATTTAGGACAAGAACAAAAAGCCCATCTCAATTCCTAGAGCACCTTACAAAGGCCCTCTTACAACATACTAATCTAGACTCTGAAAGTACAGAGGGTAGGCAACTCCTGATGACCTATTTTTTTCTCCCAGAGTTACTCTGCTATCAGGGCTAAGCCTAAGTGCTTGGAGAGAGGACCTCTGACTCCACAGGCAAAAGTCTTGCACTAGCCTTTAAGGCATACCATGGTACAGATAAGAAAGCTTGCAAGCAAAAATACCAAATGATGACCAAGGCCATCTGACTGGCCTCAGTGACTACCTAGGCTCCCTTGCCTCCTAAGGCACAAGGACCATGGGGTACCTGTTTCAAATGTGGTCAAAAAGGTCACTGGGCTCAGTTTTGTCCTAACTCTCACAAGCCACCGGGGCCATGTCTGAAATGCTACCAAAAGGGACATTGGGGTGTTGACTGCCACCATTTTTCCCATGATATGGGGCATCACTCCCAAATCACCCTCTGGCAGATAGCCTAGGCCTGGCTATGGATGATTGACCTGACCACTGCCATCACTAGCAGGAATCCATAGGTAATTATCATGGTACTGGAGCAGCCCATCTGCTTCCTTGAGGACACTGAAGCCACTTACTCAGTCTTGATGGAGTATTGTAGACCAAACTCTCCTTCTAGTTCCTCTATTGTTGGAGTAGGGGGACAGACTTGCCATCCTTGCTGGACTCCAACACTCAATTTTATTTTCAGGGGTGATCCCTTGACTCATTTATGTTTAGTGATGCCAACCTGTCCAGTTGTCTTACTGGGAACAGACTTTTTAGGCAAAGAGGGAGCCTCTATCTCCTTTACTTCACCCATTTGCCTGACCCCAAGCTCACCAGCATCCTCTGTCCTCCTTTTCCTAGCTACCCAACCTACCAGTTGTGATATATCACTTCCTTTACCAGCCTCTCAAGTGGACCCTCAAGTCTGAGATGTCCAAAATCCCTCTGTCCCTAGGCACCATTCCCCTGTAGTCATTTAGCTATAGAATTGTGCCAGTATGTCACCCAAGCTCAAGACCTACTTCCTCTTCAGAATTCGAGAGTCTCAGGAGACTTAAGCCTATTATCACTGACCTTCTTTAAAGAAAATTCTATGTCGCACTTCCTTTCCTTTTAACACCCCTATACTTGCAGTTACGAAGCCCAATGGAACCTATTGCCTGGTTCAAGATCTCCAGCTTCTCAGTTCTGCAGTTGTCTCCCTCCACCCTGCTGTAGCTAACCCCTATACTCTTCTCCCCTCAGAGACCTCCTATTTCTCATTTCAGGATCTCAAGGATGCATTTTTCTCTATCCCCCTGGACACCCAGTCACAAAATATCTTTGTCTTCACCCGGACTGACCCTGACACCCTTGTTTCTACTCAGCTTACCTGGACTGTTCTACCTCAGGGATTCTGGGACAGCCCACACTTGTTTGGCCAAACCCTAGCCTCTGATCTCCTCTCCTTTTCTCCACCTGAATCTAAGCCTATACAATATGTAGATGACTTTTTTCCTCCACGGCCCATCCCTATCAGCTAGTCATACTAAAAGCACTGTTCTTCTAAATTTCCTTTCCAGCAAGGGCTATCCACTCTCATCCCCCAAGGTCCAATTGTCCACCTCTGAAGTCAGTCATCTGGGACCAACCATACTCCAAACCCACAAGGGCATCAATCTAGATAGAAAAAACCTAAAACGGTCTCTGGCAATTCCATCTACTAAAGAAAAATTTTATTGGTTCTGGGAATGGTTGGTTTATTATGGACCGAGGTCACTACTTTTTCCCTTCTTGTCCGCCCCTTATACAAGGCAGCTTTATGAGCCTTGAATGAAACCCTTCTTAAGCCCATTACTAAGCCCTATTAGAGGCTCCAACAGGCTCTTATTTTTCTTCTGCTTTTTTATTTTTTATTTTTATTATTAGTTACATTTTATTAATTATGTATCCCAGCTGTATCCCACTCCCTCATTTCCTCCTAATCCCACCCTTCCTCCCTGATCTCCTCCCTGCCCCTTTCCAAGTTCACTGATTAGGGAGGACCTCCTCCCCTTTCATCTGACCCTGTTTTATCAGGTATCTTCAGGACTGGCTGCAAAGTTCTCCTCTGTGGCCTACCAGGACTGCTCCTCCCTTCGGGGGTGGAGAGGTCAAAGGGCCAGCCATTGAGTCCACATCAGAATTAGTTCCTGTTCCCCTTACTTGTTTATCCACGTGGATACTGAGCTACCATGGGCTACATCAGATCAGGGGTTCTAGGTTATATCCATACATGGTCCTTAGTTGGAGAAACAGTCTCATATAAGACCCCTGTGCCTAGATATATTTGGTCCTTGTAGAGCTCCTATCCTCTTCATATTAACTCCCCCTTCTTTCATATGTTTCCCTGCACTCTGCCAAAGGTTTGGTTATGAGTCTTAGTATCTGCTTTGATATACTGCTAGGTAGAGTCTTTCAGAGGCCCTCTGTGGTAGGCACCTATCCTGTTATTTGTTTTCTCCTCTGTCCAATGCCCACCCCATTTGTTTTTCTAAGTGAGAATTGATCATCTTACCCTGGGTCTTCTTTCTTGTTTATCTTCTTTAGGTGTACAAATTTCATTATGTTTATCATATCTTATAGGTCTGAATAAGTGAGTATATATCATGTGTGTCTTTCTCCTTCTGGGATACCTCACTCAGAATGATCTTTTCTAGATCCCACCATTTGCCTGAAAATTCATGATTTCTTCTTTTTTAATTGCTGATGAGTATTTCATTGTGTAAAAATACCATAATTTCTGTATCCATTCCTCTGTTGATGGACATCTGGGTTGTTTCCAGATTTTGGCTATTACAAATAAAGCTGCTACAAACATGGTTGAGCAAATTTCCTTGTTGTGTACTTGAGCAACTTTTGGATATATGCCTAGGAGTGGTATAGCTGGGTCTTGAGGAAGTGTTATTCCTAATTGTCTGAAAAAGCACCAGATTGATTTCCAAAGTGGTTGTACCAGTTTATATTCCCACCAGTAATGGAGGAGGGTTCCCCTTTCTCCACAACCTCTCCAGCATGTGTTGTCATTTGAGTTTTTGATCTTGGCCATTCTGATGGGTGTAAGGTGAAATCTTAGGGTCATTTTGATTTGCATCTCTCTGATGTCTAAGGATGTTGAGCATTTCTTTAAGTGTTTCTCTGCCATTCTATATTCCTCTACAGAGAATTCTCTGTTTAGCTCTGTACCCATTTTTAATTGGATTGCTTGATTTATTCCTTATTAACTTCTTGGGTTCTTTATGTATTTTGAATACTAGCCCTCTGTCAGATACAGAGTTGGTGAAGTTTCTTTCCCAATTGTCATTTTGCTCTGATGACAATGTCATTTACTTCACAAAAGATTTTCAGTTTCATGTGGTCCCATTTATTGATTGTTGCTCTTAGAGCCTGTGCTGTTGGTGTTCTCTTCAGAAAGTTGTCTCCTGTGCCAATGAGTTCTAGACTCTTCCCCACTTTTTCTTCTAACTGATTTAGAGTATCTGGTTTTATGTTGAGGTTTTTGATCCACTTGGACTTTACTTTTGTGTAGGGTGATAAATATGGATCTATTTTCATTTTTCTGCATGTAGACATCCAGTTGGACCAGCACCATTTGATGAAGATGCTGTCTTTTTTCCATTGAATGGTTTTAGCTTCTTTGTCAAAAATCAATATTCATAGGTGTGTGGGTTTATTTCTGGGTCTTCTATTCAGTTCCATTGATCCTCCTTTCTGTTTCTATGCCAGTACCATGCAGTTTTTATTATTGCTGCTCTATAGTATAGTTTAAGATCAGGGGTGGAGATACATAAACAAGATCTTTTATTGTAGAGGATTGTTTTGGAGATTCTGGGTTTTTTTTGTTTCTCCATATGAAGCTGAGAATTATTCTTTCATTTTCCGTAAAGAACTGTGTTGGTATTTTGATGGGAACTGCTTTGAATCTGTAGATTGCTTTTGGAAGGATGGCCATTTTCACTATGTTAATCCTACCTTTCCATGAGTACGGGAGATCTTTCCATCTTCTGATATCTTCTTCAATTTCTTTCTTCAGAGACTTGAAGTTTTTTTTCAAGCAGGTCTTTCACTTGCTTGGTTAGAGTCACCCCAAGGTACTTTATGTTATTAGTGGCTATTGTGAAGGGTGTTTTTTCCCTGATTTCTTTCTCGGCCCTTTTGTCTTTGGTATACAGGAGGGCTACTGATTTTTTGGAGTTGATTTTGTATCCAGCCACTTTGCTGAAGGTGTTTATCAGCTGTAGTAGTTCCTTGGTAAAGTTTTTGGGGTCACTTATGTATACTATCATATCATCTGCAAATAGTGATACATTGACTTCTTCCTTTCCAATTTGTATCCCCTTGTTCTCCTTTAATTGTGTTATTGATCTAGCAAGGACTTCAATAACTATGTTGAAGAGACATGGATAGAGTGGGCAGCCTTGCTTTGTCCCTGATTTCAGTGGGATTGCTTTAAGTTTCTCTCCATTGAGTATGATGTTGGCTATAGGCTTACTGTATATTGCCTTTGCTATGCTTAAGTGTATGTCTTATATCCCTGATCCCTCCAATACTTTAAACATGAATGGGTGTTGGATTTTGTCAAATGCTTTTTCAGCATCTAAGGAGATCATCAAGTGTTTTTTTTTTCTTTCAGTTTGTTTATATGGTGGATCCCATTGATGGATTTCCATATAATGAACCACCCCTGCATACCTGGGATGAAGCCTACTTGGTAATAGTGGATGATATCTTTGATGTGTTCTTGGATTCAGTTTGCAAGCATTTTGGTGAGTATTTTTGCATCAAAGTTCATAAGGAAGATTGGCCTGAAATTCTTTTCCTTTGTTGTGTCTTTGTGAGTTTTAGGTACCAAGGTGACTGTGGCTTCATAGAATAAGTTTGATAGTGATCCTTCTGTTTCTATTTTGTGGAATAGTATGAAAAGAATTGGTGTTAGGCTTCTTTGAAGGTCTGGTAGAACTCTGCACTGAAACCATCTGGCCCTGGGCTTTTTTTGGATGGGAGACTTTTGATTACAGCTTCAATTTCTTAGGGGATATAGGACTATTTAATTGATTTACCTGGTCTTGATTCTGCCTTGGTAGGCAGAATTGATCAAGACAATTGTCCGTTTTATTTAGATTTTCAAATTTTGTGGCATATAAACTTTTCAAGTAAGAACTAACTATTTTTTGGATTTCCTCAGTGTCCATTGTTATGTCTCCCTTTTCATTTCTGATTTTGTTAATTTGGATAATGTCTCTGCCTCTTATTTAGTTTGGCTGAGGGTTTGTCTATCTTGTTGATTTTCTCAAAGAAACAGCTCTTGGTTTCATTGATTCTTTGAACTGTTTTATTTGTTTCTAACTTATTGATTTCAACCCTGAGTTTGATTATTTCCAGCCCTGTACTCCTCTATGGTGTGTCTGCTTCTTTTTTCATTAGGGTTTTTATTTGAGCCATTAAGTTGCTTGAAGGAGATGTTTTGAATTTCTTCTTGAAGCCCGTTAATGCTATGAACTTAACTTTAGCACTGCTTTCATTGTGTCCCATAAGTTTGGGTATGTGGTGTCTTCATTTTCATTGAATTCTAGGAAGGCTTTAATTTCTTTCTTTATTTCTTCCCTGACCCAGTTGTCATTGAGTAGAGAGTTGTTCAGTTTCCATGTGTGTGTATGCTTTTTGCTGTTTCTGTTGTTGAGGTCCAACTTCATTCCATGGTGATCAGATAGGATACAAGGGATTATTTCAATCTTCCTGTACCTGTTGAGGCTTGCTTTTTGACAAACTATATGGTCTATTTTGGATAAGGTTCCATGAGGTGCTGAGAAGAAGGTAAATTCTTTTGTGTTTGGGTGAAAGTCTATAGATGTCTGTTAGGTCCATTTTATTAATGTCCTCTGTTGTTGAGGTCCAACTTCATTCCATGGTGATCAGATAGGATACAAGGGATTATTTCAATCTTCCTGTACCTGTTGAGGCTTGCTTTTTGACAAACTATATGGTCTATTTTGGATAAGGTTCCATGAGGTGCTGAGAAGAAGGTAAATTCTTTTGTGTTTGGGTGAAAGTCTATAGATGTCTGTTAGGTCCATTTTATTAATGTCCTCTGTTTAGAGTTATTGTTTCGTTGTTTAATTTCTGTTTTGTTGACCTGCCCTTTGTTGAGAGTGGGGTGTTGAAGTCTCCCACTATTAATGTGTGGGGATCTGTGTGTGGTTTAAGTTTTATTAATATTTCTTTTACAAATGTAGGTGCCCTTGTATTTGGGGCATAGATGTTCAGGATTGTGATGTCTTCTTGGTGGAATTTTCCCTTGATGAATATGTCCTTCCCCATTTCTTTTGATTAATTTTGGTTGAAAGTCTATTTTATCAGATATTAGAATGTCTACTCCTGCTTGCTTCTTGTATACATTTGCTTAGAAAGCTGTCTTCCAGCCCTTTATCCTCAGGTAATGTCTATCTCTGTGACTTAGGTGTCTTTCTTGTATGCGACAGATTGTTGGGTCTTGTTTACACATCCATTTTGTTAGTTTGTGTCTTTTTATTGGAGAATTGAGTCCATTGATGTTGAGAGAGATTAATGATCATTGACTGTTAGATCCTTTGATTTTGATGATGTCTATGGTAATGTGTTTGTGTGCTTAGCTACTTTTAGTTTTGCTATAGTGATGTTATTTATTTCCTGTGTTTTCCTGAATGTATTTAGCTTCTCTGGGTTGTAGTTTTCCTTCTAGTATCTTTTGTAATGCTGGATTTGTGTGAAGGTATTGTTTAAATTTGTTTTTGTCATTGATTATCTTGTTTTCTCCATCTATGATTAATGAGAGTTTTGCTGGGTATTGTAGCCTGGGCAGACATCTGTCTTCTCTTAGGATCTGCATGATATCTGTCCAGGCCCTCCTCGCTTTCATAGTCTCTGTTGAGAAGTCAGGTTTGATTCTGATGGGTTTGCCATTATATGTTACTTGGTCTTTTTCCCTTGCAGCTTTTAGTATTTTTTCTTTTTTCTGTATATATTTTTTATTATTATGTGGTGGGAGGATTTCTTTTCTGGTTTAATTTATTAGGTGTTCTGTAGGCCTCTTGTATGCTTATAGGCCTCTCCCTTAAGTTGGGGAAATTTTCTTCTATGATTTTGTTGAAAATGTTTTCTGGGCCTTGGAGATGAGAATCTTCCTTTTCCTCTATTCCTATTACTCTTAGGTTTTGTCTTTTCATGTTGTCTTGGATTTCTTGGATGGTTTGTGTCAAGAATTTTTTAGATTTATTATATTCTTTGAGGATATATCGATTTCTTCCATCGTATCTTCCACACCTGAGATTCTTTCTTCCATCTCTTGTAGTCTGTTGGTTATGTTTACCTCTGTAGTTCCTGTTTTCTTTCCTAGGTTCTCCCTCTCCATTATTTCCTCCGTTTGTGTTTTCTTTAACCTTTCCAATTCTATCTTCAGATCTTGAACCATTTTGTTGATTTCCTTCACCTGTCTGTCTGTATTTCCCTGTTTTTCCTTCAATTCCTTCACCTGTTTGTTTGAACATTCTTCTTTCTTTTATTTCTTTTAATGATTTAAGTATTTCCTCTCTCAAGGCCATAAACTGTTTGGCTGCATTTTCCTGTATTTCTTTAAGGATGGCCATAATCTGTTTGATTTTATCTTCCTCTAATTCTTTATGCATTTCATTTGTTTCCTCCATTATCCTCTTCATAAGCATAGATGTAAGGTCATCCTTCTTTAATTTCACTTATGTTAGGGTGTCCAGGGTTACCTGCCCCTGGATACCTGAGTTCTGGGGATGCCATACTGTTTTGCCTTTTGTTGGTTGTGCTTTTATGCTGGCCTCTACCCATCTGTCCATCGCAGGTGTTGTCTGTTAATTTCTGGTGCCTGCTGGAGTCCTGGGATGGGAGAATCCCCTTAGCTTTTTGAGTGTGGTCAACTGAATGGTTGTGTTTCTCAGGAATTGTCACAGCTCACCTCAGGCATATGGACTTGTGTGGTTACTGTGGTTTTCAGGAAGGTTCTACTCTCATCAAGAGATGTCCTAAAGATGGCTGCCCTGCTGCTGGGTTTCTTGCTCTGAATTTAGTGAGCTACAGCTGCTGTTGTTAAGCTCTACTTGCTGGATGTAGCCCTTGTGAAAACCATGGACTCTCATGGTTTCATCAGTTTAGCTAGAGATAACTGGTGGCACCTTGGAGCAGTATCTGAGGGCTTTTCCAATGATTCTCAGGCTTTTGTAGGTCTGAGTTTGGAGTGGTGTGCCCCAGTACCCTAGCTGTAATCAGTGGCAGGTGAGCACAGCACTTTTGTGTGCAGTAGAAAGCCAGGGCTTAGGGCCTGTGGGATCCCAGAATCTTTTCTGGAGCTGAGTGTCCTGAGGGTTGGAACTGATGTTTTCCCAGAGTCTGTGGTGTTGGGGGGTCTGCAAGTCCATCTGTGATGGCAAGTAGAGAATGCAGCACAGGCACATGCCTCTGCCTTGCTGGTGACTGGGAAACTGGGTGCGTGAGGACCTGGGTGCTTGCAGCAACCTGGGGAATATTCTGAGAACTTTTTTGGGGGGGAGGGTGCGGGGGTGTCGGCTGAGTGCTCTGAGGTCAGAACTGTTCTTACCCTCACTGTGGGCTTCCGCCTGACAGAGAAACTTAGTCTCTGGTGCCCTGGGGCCCTCAGTTCTGTCTGGGATGGTGAGTCAGTTGCGCAGGCAGAACTCTGTGCTGGCGGCTAAGTACCCCACTTTGGGCTGGCACCTATGCACCTGCTGGTCCAAAGTCTTTTTTCAAGGATTGTCTAGGTGACCTAAGGTCGGTCCTGATCACTTCCTGCACTGTTTTCTCTTGACTAGAAATCCAAGTCTCTGGTGTTGTGGGGCCCACAGTTCAGTCTGGAACAGGGATCACAGCACACCGGCAGTGTGTGGTTCTGGTCTGGCGTGTGAGCACCTGGTGGGACCTGGGAACTGTTCTGAGTTTTAGCTGGGTTGTGTGAAGCTGATTAAATTCCACCCTGTGGGGTTTCCTCTATCCTGGGAAACACAATCACTGGTGTTTTAGGACCAGAGTTCCAGCTGCTGGTCACTGCAGATCTTGCTGTGCTGCAGGTCAGAAAGAGTGTCCTGCCGGTGCTGCCATCTTGGATCCCCCCGCCTCACCTTTTAACTTATAAAAGCTTACAAACTGTACCTCCCTCCAGGGTTCTTTCTCTCCAGGTGGTGCTAATAGAAGACTCTACTCTTACTTTCCAACCACACCCGCCTCTGAATATTTCAAAACTCCTTCCTTGACCTACCTCTTACTACTCCCATCTCATTCTTGCATTGAAACTTTAGAGGAACTATTGCTCCACCCCACACTCATACAGGAGGACACATTTACCTCAGGCCATATATACCTGGTATACAGATGGCAACTTCTTTGTATATGAAGGAGCTAAAAAAGCAGGCTATGCCATAGTGTCAAATATTGAGGTGGTTGAAGCACACACCACTAATCAACAGGCTGAACTAATAGTTCTTACCCACACCTTCCAATTGGCCCAGGGACAATCTCTTAACATCTACACAGAGTCTAAATATGTCTTTTATGTTTTTTCTCTCCCATGCTGCCATCTGGAGAAAGTGTGGGTTACTTACAGCAAAGGGAGGATCTGTAACCAATGCAGGCCAAATTGTGGCCATGCTAGAAATCTTCCACCTTCCCACAGCCAACAGAATAGTCCACTGCTGGCTCCACTGGACTGACAATTCCATCGTTTCCAAAGGAAATAACTGGGCTGACTAGTCGCTAAGGCTGTGGCCCTTAAAGGCCTAGACTCATCTCATCCACCACAGGACATCCTTACACTACAACCTACATCTCCCCTGTCATCTCCTGACAGTGTCAGATTCTGTCCTATCTACACCAGCTCTTTCATCCTAACAGTCAAGCTTTGTCTAACTTTGTTAAGACCCATCTGCAGCCCACCCTTGAGGATTTGAGTTTCTTAAAGACTATTACTGCCTCTTGTAAAATCTGCCATACTTCAGATCCTAACTCAGGATATCATAGCCCCCCTTTCCTTATCCACCAGGCTAGAGGCTCTCTTCCCAAGACTGAATAACAACTTGATTTTACCCACATTGCTGCAGTCAAATGTGTCTAGTACGACCTTATCTTAGTGGACACATTCTCGGGATGGGTGGAGGCATTCCCCACTACTAACAAAAGAGCTCAGACAGTTTCTGATCTCCTTCTCTGTGAGATTATCCCACGTTTTGGAATCTCCACCTCCCTCCAGTCAGACAATGGTCTTGAGTTCACTTCTTAGGTTTCCCAGGCCTTATCTAAAGAAAACCATTAATATTCCTTGGTATTTTCATATCCCATATCATTCCCAGTCCCCAGGAAAGATAGAATGAATTAACCAATCCTTAAAAAATACTCTTGTTAATCTATGGCAAGAGCTTCACCTCGATTGATTAAAACTCCTCTGCTTATCCCTTTTCAGGCTACAAGCTCTCACCAAAAAATCCTCTGTCCATTTCTCCCTTTGAGCTCATTTGTGGAAGACTGGTTCTAGCTCTGGTCTTTCAGCTAAATCCTTGCCTCTCCCTGACCACTTACTTACTCCCTTACTCTGTCATCTTCGTTCTCTTCTATGGAACTTTACTGAGCATTGTTTACCATGGAAACACACTAACCTCTGTCCATCTCTTATTAACATTGGGGCCTAGATCCTTCTCTTACCACCAGACCAAAGCCCCTCATCTCTTTCTTCTAAATGCAGGTCCCATTCAAGGTGATTCTTGTGACCCCCACAGATGCTAAGCTTGAAGGCTCACTGGATTTATCTTTCTCACCTCAAATCTTTACTCCTCTTCTTCCAGATAATGCCCTCTCCTACTACATATCAACTCCAACAGGACCCTGCTCCCTCAAGCTCCAGAAGATGCCAAGGTCAACCACCTTGTCTCTGGTTCCAAAGAAATGAGGCCTCACTACAGCAGCTATGTTCAACCCTACTGGATTAGACATGTATTTTTCTTCCTCTCCCTCTTGTATGTTTCTGTCCAAGGTAATTCCTACATATGGAGATTTGAAGTTCAAGAAACCATCATTGACAATAAACAGTCTTTCCAAATAGAGTCGGGAAATTGCTCTATGGGAGGCTGTCAGGAGCCAATTGAAATAGACATCACCTATGGCAAGAGCTTCACCTCGATTGATTAAAACTCCTCTGCTTAGCCCTTTTCAGGCTACAAGCTCTCACCAAAAAATCCTCTGTCCATTTCTCCCTTTGACAAAAAATCCTTTGTCCATTTCCCCTCCTCTCTTATATGATAGAATTTTTGTTTGCTTCCTCTTTGATCAAACAAAAGATTATTGCAAAAAAAAAAATATTCAGACGGATACGGAGGCTACCCGTACTTTTCTTGCCAAATCCATGCACCAGCACAGAAGAAGCTCCTTTACTTGTATGAAGATGTGGAGAGCCGAGGTTTGGTTGCCATGGCGCTGGCTTCCGCCCTCAAAACTGGTAAACCGTTATGACCGTTGGGCAACCGTCACGAGCCCAGCCCGGGGCGTCATATGGGGTGATGGGTGAGCAGCCAATCAGGGGATGATACGTCATCTCACACCATGGGTGAGCAGCCAATCAGGGAATGATAAATCATCTCACACCACTCTGGTGCAAGCAGGGCTTATAAAAACAGCGCCACTTCGGGGCTCGGGGTCTTCCTCCTTTCATCGTTTGACTGCAATAAAGCTTGCTGCAGAAGGATCCTGTTGTCCGTGTGTGTTCTTGCTGGCGAGATGATTACGCAGGTCGCAACATAAAAAGACTCTCTACTTATACATCTGAGATCCTTAGGATCCCAGATAGGAAACAGGCATCATTGGAAAACTCTACTCCCACTACACACCCAATTTACCGATAAGTACCATCCATATCCAGAGAAAATACATCCCAATTACCCTGTCCCTGGGGATGGGAAGTAGAGAAGGTAATTAAACACTCCTCTAAGGTCACTGCCCCTTTGACATCCTCCTTCCTAAATAATACAAACGTGACATTTCATCTCCTACTTCAGACTCTGACCTCAGTCTATAAGCTTCTTAATGTGACCCAACTGGGTCATTTTAAAGCTTGCTGTATGCATGTACCACCTGGGACCAACTGACAGCCTCTGCAGTGACTCTGTCAAGTAACCTTACATCACCATTCACTAACTGCTCTGACTCTGATGTTGCCACAATCCCTACCTTTTTCATATCACCCTCTTTGCTGTGGTAAGCTGTTTCATGGCATCCAGGGCACACTCTGTAGGAATATTAAGTTCCTTAGACTGTAATAAAACTAATCTTTGATACCTCATCTCAACCTCAATGCCATATTGCTAATAATACCTCGATTATTTGTGGTACTCAGGTCTACCATCATCTGCCTGCTGGTTGGTTTGCACGCTGGTATTCCTATTCTCCGAGCTGGGGGTGATAAATGAAAAGGAGCCCCTACCAGTCCTGGTTATGGACTCAATTGCTGTCCAGCAGAATAAGAGGGCAATTCAAATCTTGCCCCTCTTGGCTGTTGCAGGAATCAGAGCAGCTGTTAGGACCAGGACAGCAGGAATAGCCACCTCACTGACTTTGTATTATCTGCTTTCTTTCCAGTTTATCCAGTACCTTCAGTAAGTGGCTCAGACAACATTAGCTCTCCAAGGACAGATCGACTTGCTGGCAGCAGTAGTACTTCAAAACTGATGAGGACTGGATCTTCTGACAGCTAAAGAAGGTGGCCTTTGCATCTTCCTCCAGGAGGAATGCTGTTTTTAGGTCAACCAGTATAGAAAAAGACAAAATCCAACAACTCCAGACAAGTCTACAAAAGTGAAGGGAACAGCTCGAGCCCTCTAGCTCTTGGGCCTTTGAGAATCCCACATGGAAATGGATTCTGCCCTTCCTCACACCTCTTCTGCTCATCTTTCTGCTTTTTCTTTTTGCACTCTGCTTAATTAACTTCTTATATACATTCCTTCAACGACAAATGCAAAAATTCTCTAACCAAACCATTAATCAGTTACTTTTACAGGTTTATGAACCTCTGCCCAAAGAACCAGATGACAATGATCTTCCAATCAACTCTAATGGTTGGGACCAGCCATACCCTGAGAATGACAAAGTTCCTAATCAGTAGGAAGTAGCTTGAAGAACAAAGGTTGCCCCTATACCCTCCCCACCATCACCCCCTTCCTAGCTCCTCACTTTTTAATAAAACAAAAAGGAGATATGTTGGGATCCATAGGCAGACATCTCTACAGCCAACCCTAAGGGGCCTTACAAACAGGATAGCATTCATCTGTGAAGCCACCTGAGGACCACCTGAAAGCATCTGTGCATGCTCTGGGACATCTTGTAAGATAACTCACACCAGCTGCTTTCTCTCTCTCTCTCTCTTTCTCTCTCTTACCCTGCCCAGAGATGGTCTCTGTGACACCCTCCCCCTCCCATTAATAAAACCTTCCACGTGGAAACAGTCACATGGTGTGATTTATGAACCTGCCCTGTAACTTTGCTCTACAATCCTAACAGCCTTTATTAAAGAATGTATGTCACTGGGAGTAGACTTTGAGGTTTTAGAAGTCCACACCAGGCCCAGTATCATTCTATCTCTGCCTCCTACCTACAGATTAGAATGTATGCTTGACCTGCCACAGAGGGCCTCTGAAAGAGTCTACCCTGCAGGGTATCAAAGCAGATGCTGAGACTTATGGCCAACTTTTGGGCAGAATGCAGGGAATCTTATGAAAAAAAGTGGGAAATAGTAATACATGGATAGGACAGGAGCTCCACAAGGAGAGCAACAGAACCAAAAAATTTGGGCACAAGGGCCTTTCCAGAGACTCATACTCCAATCAAGGACCATTGATGGAGATAACCTAGAACCTTGCACAGACATAACCCATGACAGTTTAGTGTCCAAATGGGTTCCATAGTAATGGGAATAGGGACTGTCTCTGACATGAACTGATTGGACTGCTCTTTGATCACCTCCCTTGCCAGGCCACAGAGGAAGATACTGCAGCTACTCCTGATGAGACCTAATAGACTAGGATCAGAAGGAAGGAAAAGAAGTCCTCCCCTACCAGTGGACTTGGGGAGGGGCATGTGTAGAGAAGGGGATGAGGGTAGAGCTGGGAGGGGAGGAAGGAGGGGTTTACTGGGGAATACAAAGTGAATAAAGTGTAATAATAAAAAAGAATAAAAACACAGAACTTTAAAAAAAGAAATCTATATCCAGTTCTATAATAAAAATATTGATTCTATATGTATATGTGAACAGTTTAAATCTGAAGTTATTTTTTTAATAAAAATTGTTAAAATGTCAAAAAAAAAGAATATATGATGGAAGCTATTGTTTCACCACCATGCTCGCCTACAGACATGGCCCTTCCCAAGATGATCATGGGCTAACTCTCTAAAACTATCAGCAAGCCCTCAATTAAATACTGTTTATAAGTTGCTTTGGTTATGGTTCTTCATCATAGCATTAAAAAGTAACTAAGACAGAAGGTGGTACTAAGACAGAGAGTAGAGTATTGCTGTGACAGGCCTTCCCAAGCTATCTGTTGAAGGAAGGTGGCAGACTTTAGGACTTTGGGCTAGAAACAAACTTGAGAACTTTAAGCATGTCTTAATGGGCCACCCTAGTAGGAGCATGGAAGACATTAGTGCTGAAAGCAATGTGGACTATGCAGGCGCAGCTCAAGAGGTTTCAACTGGTCATATTATCTGCTAGACTAAAGACCTTTTGGCAAAGAATGCAATAGCTTTTTACCCTTTTCATAAAAATCTGCTTGAAGCTAAGTACAAGAGTCTATAGGAATGTAGCAAAGGAAATTTCAAGACAGCCTCATGTTGATAAAAACATATAGTTATCAGTGATCAGTCTTTTTTTTTCTTTTTTTATGGGGGGTGTGAGGTTGTTGAGACAGAGTTTCTCTGTTTACCCTTGACTGTCCTAGACTTACATTGTAGACGAAGTTGGCCTCGAACTCACAGAGATTCGCCTGCCTCTGCCCCCCTGAGTGCTGGGATTAAACACATGTGCTACAACAGCTGGCTTAGTGATCACACTTATGCAGCTCTATAAAGAAAAAGAAAAAGAACAGCAAAGAAAAATATAAATTGTTCAATTTGCATTGGTAGTGGGTGATTTCAACACCCTACTCTCACTAGCAGATATGTCTTTAAAAACTAAACACACAAAAAACCCACTAAAGTTAAATGACATTCTAATCAAAAAGCCCTAACAGATATGTATACAACACTTCATCAAATTACTAAATAATTCACATTTTTCTTAGCAGCCCATGGAACTTTTTTCAAAGCAAGTATCACCAAATATGGTAAAACTGAAAATAGCATTCCATATTCCATCATAGCATAATGCAATAAGGCTAGTCACTTACAGCAATAGAAATTACAGAATGTACATAAATGCATGAAGATCAAACAAAAAACTACTGAAAGATTACTCTTCACTGGAGTAATTAGGAAGGAAAAAAATTTCCTAAAAATGGATGACATTGAAAACACAGCATATCAAAAACTATTGGATACAGTGAAGAAAGACTTAAGAGGAAAACATTTACCTTTAAATTCATACATCAAAAACATTAAAGTTCTAAAATAAATAAATTTATGATGCAATATAATGCTTTGGGAAAAGAAAAAAGTTAACCAAACTGAAAGAGGCTATGGTGGAAGAACTGCAGTGAAGAAGTGAGTTTTCTGGAGGTGGCCAAACATTTTGCGTGTCTGTGATGGGTGTACCTTAAAGAGGCATGGCCCCAGAAACTTTGTCTCTGTACTGCTTCTTGGTGCTGCTATGCCTTCCCATGACTGTCTTTTCTGAATTCCTCATATATCTGGCATGGTGTAATTGGATGTAGGGGAACCCTCACTGTCTATAGTCTGGTATGATTGATTGCTTTGTGGGCATCTTTTGGGCAAATATTCTGCAGATGAACATGAAGATGTAATTTTATGAAATAATACTATTTAGATTAATTCATGATTTTATAATTTCAGATAATGATTTTACAGAATTTCTGAATTGATTCAAGTAGTTTTACGTTCCTCTCCCACCTCAGCAGAATAGCAAAAGCTGCAAAGAAAAAAAAAAATCTGTGAACCTTCTGGTAACAACCTTTTTATATTATCTTGTTTGGTTCCTTAAGCCTCTACCTTCCTTCCAAACCCCACCCCCTCCAACCCTAAGTATGAGAGAAAGAAGGTATAAGGGATAGGGGTTGTTGACTTAGTTCCTGCTGATTAGGGTTGTTGGGTTCTTTGGGGCAATAGTAATCTCAGTCATCAGGATATCTTGTAGTTCAGCTAGCCAGCAACAGCAAACACAGCAAATGCAGCAGCAGAATAAACAAGCAGCATTGTTCCTCCTCTTACCATCTTCTCGAAGTCTCCTTTTTCTCTGTCTTGGTGTATCCCTTCAAAGCTTTTCTCAAACTGTCCCATCCTCTTTCAGAGCATTCTTCTGTATTTATACCCTCTCTGAGTCCTCAGGATTCCACTAACTGATGCTGGCAAAGACCGTGCCCCTCTCTGAGTTGCCTGAAGCAATTATCAGCTATGGAAAACTAAAGCAGCCCCATATTCCACATCTGAAGGTAAAACAAAGTACTATTTACATAACAAAACTGAGTTGTTAAAGAAACTAGAACTTCTACTACATCCTCATGTGTCACAAAGAAGTGAGTTGCACTAGGAAGAGAAATAGGTTTGGGACAGACTTATGACCAAGGAAAAATATTCAGTCTAGGTTATGTCCAGAGATGAGACAGTATGCCATGAACAGAGAATAGATAATTAGCTAATTTTGCTATATGAAACTTTAAAAATAAGATATAAGATATACTACCTGTTTCTTGGTATAAACCTTATTAATCTATGACATTAAAAACTATTGCTTTGAACTTACTATGTACTTACGAAATGAAAAAAACTATTGCTTTGAACTTATAATGAGATTTTGGAATGAAAGATACATAAAAACTATTTTTTTGAAGTTATAATGAACTTGTGAAAGGAGAGCTAGATAAAGAATGTTTGGTTAAGTGTGAATTTTAATAGAAAAACATGTAAGCAATAACCCTGCTGTAACTTCCTCCTGTGTAACAAATTTATCTGTTTTTTGATGATTGCTTTTACAGTTATGAGACAATTTTTCTTCTTATATAAAGAACTTTGTTTTAGGGAGTATAAAAGTGCTATGAAAGAAAAAGGTGTTCGTTTCTGGTGTTGGAGCTTTTTGTTCCCTGTATGCATGTGTGTGTGTGTGTGTGTGTATGTGTGTGTGTGAAGTTGTTGAAGCTTATTGGAGCTTGTTGGGCTGCAGCCTGCCTTTGCTTCCTCCATTAAGTGTGAGTGTGTGGTTGTTTCCTTCTTTTCTTTCTCTCCTGGCTAGCCACTACAATTGGCCTAAGTCAAATGCTATCATCAATGGCTACTAAAGTGTTAAAAGAGTTCATAGTTTCTTACTTGCTAAAAGCACTGCTGGCTTCCCCCTCCTCCTTTATCCCCTTTTAATTGCCTGCAGCTATCCTCTGAGTTCCTGAGTTACCAGAAACTATCACCCTCTGCGACAGGTGTGTGCCCATCTTCTTAGTCTACCCTGACCTGTCTAAACTGGTCTTCAACAACAAACCAAACTAAATTAGAAAAGCATAGATGGGATTTAATGAACAAAATCAGGTCTGGAAAAATTATATAGAAACACACGCACACAAAATTATATAGAAACACACACACATGCACACAAAAGATTTCCTTAATAAACAAAAATCCTCAAAAACACACTATTCATCATGACTAAGCTATCTTTATTCCACTGATTCAGGACTGGTTCAACTTAGGTAAGTAAATTTGCAATTCCTAACATAAATGGAATAACAGGCTGAAAATATGTGAGAATCACAATAGAGGTAGAAAACATTTTTTTTGGGGGGGGGCTGAGGAGATGGCTCAGAGGTTAAGAGCACTGACTGCTCTTACAAAGGTCCTGAGTTCAATTCCCAGCAACCACATGGTGGGTCACAACCATCTATAATGAGGTCTGGTGCCATCTTCTGTCGTGCAGGTTTACATGCAGGCAGAACTCTGTATACATAATAAATAAATAAATAAATCTTTTTTTTTGTTTTTTTTTTTTTTTTCAATGCAGTTTATTCAGGAACATTGAACAATCCTCGGACCCCGGGGAAAGCCAGCCCACAGCTTAAATAGCCTCTGGGTAGCCAACCCAGGCGTGCCACGGGGGCAATGCAGATAGGTCCACATACATGGAAGCAAGCCAGATCCTCGGCCTTAGCCAGATGTGGAGTTGTTCGTGACAGAGAGCACTCACCATCGGGAAGATGGAAGGCAGAAACCAGCTCCATCTTTAAGGCATAGCATTCCGCAGCTCTCTACAGTTCCCCCTTTTTGTTTTAGATGCATCAGTCAAGAGTAGAGGTCTGATCTCTGATATTAGAAATAAATTGGGACTTTGTACAGATGTTCATTTAGGTGTCATCCACCCACAGAGCATCAGACCCGTCTGATACCTTTTTCTCAGAGGCGGGACCTGGGGCATCAACCCGCATGCAATCAGACATGCTCTTCTCTGGGTCCAAAGCGGCTGAACATGAGTGCAGTGCTTAGCCTCGCATCCTGAGCGTAACATTTTAGCTTTTTATGGTATCCAACCATGCTTGGGGAGAATGTCCTGCTTCAATGGCTGTAAAGGCCTGAATGATCATGGCTGCATCACACTGTTGTGAGACTCTAATCTTGCATATATACCACAGGCAAACCAAGGAGACCAACACCAGAAGGCCTGCTAACACTCCCATGCCCGCCCATTCCTTCAGATGATTCATGGCTGCAGCAATCCATGTTGATAATCCTGTGGCTAGTCCTGCGTCCACTCCGGTAGAATTTACTGTGACAATGGCCACTCTCAGCTGCTCCATCGTAGTATCGAATTCTCCAGTCCAATTACCTAAAATATAGCTCGACAATTGTTTAGACAGATTTGCAGCACAGGAAAAATTCTCATGTTATATGCTAGTGACACAAAGTCCAGCATACTTTCATTGACAGCCAGGTTGAGCGATTTGCCATAGGGTATCAATTTGCTCCTGCAAGAGGTCAATCCTCTGATTGAACACCATCAAGCTTCCTTTTAGTTGAGCATTAATTCCTTTATGTACAACTAAGGCATGAGCTACATTGGCTAAATGATTATTCAGGGTCTGAGCAGTCTGCCCAGTATGACTCATGGCTAATGCCCTGGTGGTAGCTCCAACAGCCGTCAATGAGATGGTAGTAACAATGGTGGCTGTAGTTCCAAGATCCCTTTTCTGCCTGAAGAGAGTCATAGCGTGAGGGGCATCAATGGGCACAGGCACCCAGTGAGGCATGCGAGTAACCAGGGCATACCTAAATTTACTAGCATTCCAGCATTGGGCAAAAAAGCAAGTATCATTACCACAATTACTTGGCTCTATCTGGCTAATAATCAATAAAAATGGGGGATATAGACAAACAGGTGTGGGCTTATAGGAAATATTATGAGAAGCCTTAACCCCTCGTTGGAACATCCTGCGTCAGTTCTAGAACTAGCAGTGGTGGTGTCCGAGGTCTGAGTAGGTTCAGAAGACCATTGCCCCTAGGGACAAGACGTGCTCCATGCCAATTGACTAACTCCATGTTTTCCTCCAATTTTGAGAGTCATTTAAGGTTCTTAAATTATTTTTTTCCCTATTTTCTTAAATTTTTCATTAATTACACTTTATTCATTCCGCATCCCCCCATAAGCCCCTCCCTCCTCTCCTCCCAATCCCACCCTCCCTCCTCCCTCTGCTTGCATGCCACTCCCCAAGTCCACTAATAGGGGAGGTTCTCCTCTCCTTTCTGATCTTAGTCTGTCAGTTCACATCAAAAGTGGCTGTATTGTCCTCTACTGTGGCCTGGTAAGGCTGCTCCCCCCCCCCCCCCAGAGGGAGGTGATCAAAGAGCAGGCCAATCAGATTATGTCAGAGGCAGTCCCTCTTCACATTACTATGTAACCCAATTGGACTCTGAACTGCCCTGGGCTACATCTGTGCTGGGGTTCTAGGTTATCTCCATGAATAGTCCTTGGTTGGAGTATGAGTCTCTGGGAAGTTCCCTATGTTGAAATTTTCTTGTTCTATTGCTCTCCTTGTGGAGACCCTGTCCTCTCCAGCTCTTACTATTTCCCAGTTCTTACCTAAAATTCCGTTCTCCTGCCCAACAGTTGCCCATCCGGCTCAGCATCTGCTTTGATAGTCTGAAGGGCAGAGGCTTTCAGAGGCCCTCTGTGGTAGGTTCCTAGGTTGTTTCCTGTTTTCTTCTTCTTCTGATGTCCATCCTCTTTGCCTTTCCGGATGGGGATTGGACGGTTTAGTTAGGGTCCTCTCTCTTGCTTAGTTTCTTTAGATGCACAGGTTTTAGTGGGTTTGTCCTATGTTGTATGTCTATATGAGTGAGTATATACCATGTGTGTCTTTTTGCTTCTGGGACAACTCACTCAGGATGATCCTTTCCAGATCCCACCATTTACCTGCAAATTTCATGATTTCCTTATTTTTCATTGCTGAGTAATATTCCATTGTGTAGATGTACCACAATTTCTGCATCCATTCTTCAGTTGAGGGGCATCTGGGTTGTTTCCAGCTTCTGGCTATTACAAATAAAGCTGCTACAAACATGGTTGAGCAAATGTCCTTTTTGTGTACTTGAGCCTCTTTTGGATATATGCCCAGTAGTGGTATGGCTGGATCTTGAGGAAGCGCTATTCCTAGTTGTCTGAGAAAGCGCCAGATTGATTTCCAGAGTGGTTGTACAAGTTTACATTCCCACCAGCAGTGGAGAAGGGTTCCCCTTTCTCCACAACCTCTCCAGCATGTGTTGTCACTTGAGTTTTTAATCTTGGCCATTCTCATGGGTGTAAGGTGAAATCTCAGGGTTGTTTTGATTTGCATTTCCCTAATGGCTAGTGAGGTTGAGCATTTCTTTAAGTGCTTCTCTGCCATTCGGTATTCCTCTACAGAGAATTCTCTGTTTAGCTCTGTTCCCCATTTTTTAAGTGGATTACTTGGTTTGCTGCTTTTCAGCTTCTTTAGTTCTTTATATATACTGGATATGAGTCCTCTGTCAGATAAAGGGTTGGTGAAGATTCTTTCCCAATCTGTAGGTGGTCGCTTTGTTTTGATGACGGTGTCCTTTGCTTTACAGGAGCTTTTCAGTTTCATGAGGTCCCATTTATTGGTTGTTGCTCTTAGAGCCTGTGCTGTTGGTGTTCTGTTCAGGAAGTTTCCCCCTGTACCAATGAGTTCTAGGGTATTTCCCACTTTTTTTTTTCAAGCCGATTTAATGTGTCTGGTTTTATGTTGAGGTCTTTGATCCACTTGGACTTCAGTTTTGTGCAGGGTGACAAGTATGGATCTATTTTCATTTTTCTACATGTAGACATCCAATTAAACCAGCACCATTTGTTGAAGATGCTATCTTTTTTCCATTGTATGGTTTTGGCGTCTTTGTCAAAGATCAGGTGTCCATAAGTGTGTGGGTTTATTTCTGGGTCCTCTGTTCGGTTCCATTGATCCACCATTCTGTTTCTATGCCAGTACCATGCAGTTTTTAAAACTGTTGCTCTATAGTACAACTTAAGATCAGGGATGGAGATACCTCCAGAAGATCTTTTATTGTAGAGGATTGTTTTAGCAAGTCTGGGTTTCTTGTTATTCCATATGAAGTTGAAAATTTTCCTTTCCAGGTCTGTAAAGAATTGTGTTGTCTCAACAATTGTTTAGACAGATTTGCAGCGCAGGAGAAATTCTCATGTTGTATGCTAGTGACACAAAGTCCAGCATACTTTCATTGACAGCCAGGTTGAGCGATTTGCCATAGGGTATCAATTTGCTCCTGCAAGAGGTCAAATCTGATTGAACACCATCAAGCTTCCTTTTAGTTGAGCATTAATTCCTTTATGTACAACTAAGGCATGAGCTACATTGGCTAAATGATTATTCAGGGTCTGAGCCGTCTGCCCAGTATGACTCATGGCTAATGCCCTGGTGGTAGCTCCAACAGCCGTCAATGAGATGGTAGTAACAATGGTGGCTGTAGTTCCAAGATCCTTTTTCTGTCTGAAGAGAGTCATAGCGTGAGGGGCATCAATGGGCATAGGCACCCAGTGAGGCATGCGAGTAACCAGGGCATACCTAACTTTACTAGCATTCCAGCATTGGGCAAAAAAGCAAGTATCATTACCACAATTACTTGGCTCTATCTGGCTAATAATGAATAAAAATGGGGGATATAGACAAACAGGTGTGGGCTTATAGGAAATATTATGAGAAGCCTTAACCCCTCGTTGGAACATCCTGCGTCAGTTCTAGAACTAGCAGTGGTGGTGTCCGAGGTCTGAGTAGGTTCAGGAGACCATTGCCCCCAGGGGCGAGACGTGCTCCATGCCAATGGACTAACTCCATGTTTTCCTCCAATTTTGAAAGTCATTTAAGGTTCTTAAATTATTTTTTTCCCTTTTTTCTTAAATTTTTCATCAATTACACTTTATTCATTCTGCATCCCCCCATAAGCCCCTCCCTCCTCCCATCCCAATCCCACCCTCCCTCCTCCCTCTGCTTGCATGCCACTCCCCAAGTCCACTAATAGGGGAGGTTCTCCTCTCCTTTCTGATCTTAGTCTGTCAGTTCACATCAAAAGTGGCTGCATTGTCCTCTACTATGGCCTGGTAAGGCTGCTCCCCCCCAGGGAGAATTCGATACTACGATGGAGCAGCTGAGAGTGGCCATTGTCACAGTAAATTCTACCGGAGTGGACGCAGGACTAGCCACAGGATTATCAACATGGATTGCTGCAGCCATGAATCATCTGAAGGAATGGGTGGGCATGGGAGTGTTAGCAGGCCTTCTGGTGTTGGTCTCCTTGGTTTGCCTGTGGTATATATGCAAGATTAGAGTCTCACAACAGTGTGATGCAGCCATGATCATTCAGGCCTTTACAGCCATTGAAGCAGGACATTCTCCCCAAGCATGGTTGGATACCATAAAAAGCTAAAATGTTACACTCAGGATGCGAGGCTAAGCACTGCACTCAGGGTCAGCCGCTTTGGACCCAGAGAAGAGCATGTCTGATTGCATGCGGGTTGATGCCCCAGGTCCCGCCTCTGAGAAAAAGGTATAAGACGGGTCTGATGCTCTTTGGGTGGATGACACCTAAATGAACATCTGTACAAAGTCCCAATTTATTTCTAATATCAGAGATCAGACCTCTACTCTTGCCTGATGCGTCTAAAACAAAAAGGGGGAACTGTAGAGAGCTGCGGAATGCTATGCCTTAAAGATGGAGCTGGTTTCCGCCTTCCACCTTCCCAATGGTGAGTGCTCTCTGTCACGAACAACTCCACATTTGGCTAAGGCCGAGGATCTGGCTTGCTTCTATGTATGTGGACCTATCTGCATTGCCCCCGTGGCACGCCTGGGTTGGCTACCCAGAGGCTATTTAAGCTGTGGGCTGGCTTTCCCCGGGGTCCGAGGATTGTTCAATGTTCCTGAATAAACTGCATTGAAAAAAAAAAAAAAAAAAAAAAAGAATTGTGTTGGTAATTTGATGGGCATTGCATTGAATCTGTAGATTGCTTTTGGTAAGATGGCCATTTTTACTATGTTAATCCTACCAAGCCATGAGCATGGGAGATCTTTCCATCTTCTCATATCTTCTTCTAATTCTTTCTTCAGAGATTTGAAATTTTTTTCATACAAGTCTTTGACTTCCTTGGTTAGGGTTACTCCGAGGTACCTTATGTCATTTGTGGCTATTGTGAATGGTGTTGTTTCCTTAATTTCTTTCTCAGCCCTTTTGTCTTTTGTATACAGGAGGGCTACTGATTTTTTTGAGTTAATTTTGTATCCTGCCACTTTGCTGAAGGTGTATATCAGCTGTAGGAGTTCCCTGGTAGAGTTTTTGGGGTCACTCACGTATACTATCATATCATCTGCAAATAGTGATAATTTGACTTCTTCCTTTCCAATTTGTATCCCCTTGATCTCCTTCAACTGTCTTATTGCTCTAGCAAGGACTTCCAACACTATGTTGAAGAGATATGGAGAGAGTGGGCAGCCTTGTCTTGTCCCTGATTTCAGTGGGATTGCTTTAAGTTTCTCTCCATTCAATTTGATGTTGGCTATAGGCTTGCTGTATATCGCCTTTACTATGTTTAGATATGTGCCTTGTATCCCTGATCTCTCCAATACTTTGAACATGAATGGATGTTGGATTTTGTCAAAGGCTTTTTCAGCATCTAGGGAGATTATCATGTGGTTTTTTTCTTTCAGTTTGTTAATATGGTGGATCACATTGATGGATTTCCATATATTGAACCACCCCTGCATACCTGGGATGAAGCCTACTTGGTCATAGTGGATAATATCTTTGATGTGTTCTTGGATTCGGTTTGCAAGTATTTTATTAAGTATTTTTGCATCAATGTTCATAAGGGAGATTGGCCAGATATTCTCTTTCTTTGTTGAGTCTTTGTGAGGTTTAGGTACCAAGGTGACTGTGGCTTCATAGAATGAATTTGGTAATATTCCTTCTGTTTCTATTTTGTCGAATAGTTTGAAGAGAATTGGTGTTAGCTCTTCTTTGAAGGTCTGGTAGAATTCTGCCATCTGGTCCTGGGCTTTTTTTGGATGGGAGACTTTTGATGACCGCTTCTATTTCTTTGGGGGATATAGGTTTTTTAGTTGATTTACCTGGTCCTGGTTCAGCTTTGGTAAGTCAAATCGATCAAGAAAATTGTCCATTTCATTTAGATTTTCAAATTTTGTGGCATATAGACTTTTGAAGTAAGTCCTAATGATTGTTTGGATTTCCTCAGTGTCTGTAGTTATATCCCCCTTTTCATTTCTGATTTTGTTGATTTGGGTGGTGTCTCTCTGCCTTTTAGTTAGCCTGGCTTAGGGTTTGTCGATCTTGTTGATTTTCTCAAAGAACCAGCTCTTGGTTGCATTGATTCTTTGAATTGTTTTATTTGTTTCCAATTGATTGATTTCAGCCCTGAGTTTGATTATTTCCAGCCGTCTACTCCTTCTTGGTGTGTCTGCTTCTTCTTTTTCTAGGGTTTTTAAGTGAGCCATTAGGGTGCTTGAATGAGCTGTCTCGAATTTCTTCTTGAAGGCACTTAGTGCTATGAACTTTCCTCTTAGCACTGCTTTCATTGTGTCCCACAAGTTCGGGTATGTTGTGTCTTCATTTTCATTGATTTCTAGAAAGACTTTAATTTCTTTCTTTATTTCTTCCCTGACCCAGCTGTCATTTAGTAACAAGTTATTCAGTTTCCATGTGTGTGTAGGCTTTTTGTTATTTCTGTTATTGTTGAGGTCCAGCTTTATTCCATGGTGCTCAGACAAGATACATGGGATTATTTCAATCTTCTTGTATCTGTTGAGGCTCGCTTTGTGACCCACTATGTGGTCTATTTTGGAGAAAGTTCCATGAGGTGCTGAGAAGAAGGTAAATTCTTTTGTGTTTGGGTGTAAAGTTCTGTAAATGTCTGTTAGGTCCATTTGATTCATGACCTCTGTCAGAGACATTGTTTCTTTGTTTAATTTCTGTTTGGTTGACCTGTCCTTTGTTGAGAGTGGGGTGTTGAAGTCTCCCACTATTAATGTGTGTGGATCTATATGTGCTTTAAATTTTATCAATGTTTCTTTCACAAATGTGGGTGCCCTTGTATTTGGGGCATAGATGTTCAGGATTGTGATGTCTTCCTGGTGGAATTTTCCCTTGATGAGTATGAAGTGTCCTTCCCCATCTCTTTTGATTAATTTTGGTTGAAAGTCTATTTTATCAGATATTAGAATGGCTACTCCTGCTTGCTTCTTGGGTCAATTTGCTTGGAAAGTCGTCTTCCAACCCTTTACCCTCAGGTAATGTCTATCTTTGTGTCTTAGGTGTGTTTCTTGTATGCAACAGATTGCTGGGTTTTGTTTACGTATCCATTCTGTTAATCTGTGTCTTTTTATTGGAGAGTTGAGTCCATTGATGTTGAGAGAGATTAATGACCAGTGGCTGTTAGATCTCCTGATTTTGATGTTGGCTGTGGTCATCAGGTTGTGTGCTTGGTTGCTTTTTGTTTTACTGAAGTGAGGTTATTTATTTCCTGTGTTTTCTTGAATGTAGCTAGCTTTCTTGGGTTGTATTTTCCCTTCCAGTGTCTTCTGTAATGCTGGATTTGTTTGTAGGTATTGTTGAAATTTGTTTTTGTCATTGACTATCTTGTTTTCTCCATCTATGAGGACTGAGAGTTTTGCTGGGTATAGTAGCCTGGGCTGACATCTGTGTTCTCTTAGGGTCTGCATGATATCCGTCCAGGCCCTTCTGGCTTTCATAGTCTCTGTTGAAAAGTCAGGTGTAATTCTAATGGGTTTGCCATTATATGTTACTTGGCCTTTTTCCCTTGCAGCTTTTAGTATTTTTTCTTTGTTCTGTATACTTACTGTTTTGATTATTATGTGGCGGGAGGATTTTCTTTTCTGGTCAAATTTGTTGGGTGTTCTGTAGGCCTCATGTATTCTAATTGGCCTCTCCTTTAGCTTGGGGAAATTTTCTTCAATGATTTTGTTGAAAATATTTTCTGGGCCTTGGAGAAGGGAGTCTTCTTTTTCCTCTATACCTATTATTCTTAGGTTTTGTCTTTTCATATTGTCTTGCATTTCTTGGACGGTCTGTGTCAGGAATTTTTCAGATTTAACATTTTCTTTGACAGATACATCGATTTCTTCCATTGTATCTTCTACACCTGAGATTCTTTCTTCCATCTCTTTTAGTCTGTTGGTTATGCTTACCTCTGTAGTTCCTGTTTTCTTCCCTAGATTCTTCCTTTCCATTATTCCATTTGTGTTTTCTTTAATTTTTCCAATTCTATCTTCAGGTCTTGAGTTGTTTTGTTTACTTCCTTCACCTGTCTGATTGTACTTTCCTGTTTTTCTTTTAGTTCCTTCAACTCTGTTTCTATCATTTCATTCAGTGTTTTAAGCATTTCCTTTCTAAAGGCCATAAACTGTTTGGCTGCAGCTTCCTCTATTTCTTTACGGATGGCAATATTCTGTTTGCGTTTATCTTCCTCTATGTCTTTACGAATCTTATTTGTTTCCTCTGTTATCATCTTTATGAGCATACTTGTTAGGTCATCTTCTTGGATTTCAGTTATGCTGGGGTGTCCAGGGCTACTTGCCCCTGGGTAACTGGGTTCTGGAGATGCCATATTGCTCTGTCTTTTGTTGCTTGAGCTTTTACACTGGCCTCTACCCATTGTGTTATCTTAGGAGTTTGGGGTTATTTTCTGGTGGTTCCTGGGGATCCTGTGGTGGAGAGAATCCTCTTTGCAGAAAGCTGGTTTTTCCTGAAGGATGTCTTCTCAGCTTTTTGTGTATAGTCCCTGGATGGCTGGTGTTTTTTCAGGAGTTGCTCACCTCAGGGATATAGACCTGAGTGGTAACTGTGGTCTTTGTTAGTCGAGAGGGTTCTCCTCTCACCCAGGGAAGTCCTGAGGGCAGCTGCCCTGTTTCTGGGTTTCTTGTTGCAAATTTAATGATCAGCTGCTGTGACCCAGTTGGACATCAGGCGCGCCTCAACTGTTTGTGCTTGTGTCTGGAGCACAGCTGAGTGCTGGCGCCTCGGCCCCACTAGACTGCTAGACTTTTTCTAGGGAAGGATTGGGTGATTTAGATCAGTACAGTTTCCTTCCTTCCCCGTGGATTCTCTGGAGACACGGACTCCTAGTGTCTTTTTTTGCCCTGGTGCACACTGCTCAGTGTCCCCCAGCTGGCTGGCCACAGAAATTTGCCTGTGCCTGGAGCACAGCTGTGTGATGGCGGCTCAGTCTCTGCCAGCTGTCTGGTGCGCAGAAACTGCCTGTGTCTGCCTTTGCGGCTTTTGGGAGCCCGGGTGGCTCCCTAAGCTGGGTAATTTTCCGGGGACCTTTTCAGGTTGGGGGTGAGCTGAGTGCTCTGAGATCAGACCCGCTGTTTCTATCTCCGGCGGCGAATCAGGCGCGCAGGCAGGCAGGGCTCTGTGCAGGAACCTGGGTCCCTGGCTCTGGCTCCGGGCTGGCTCCTGGGGTGCCTGTGGAACCCGCCCGAGTCTTTTCCAGGGGATGTCTGGGTGACCTAAGGCCGGTCCCAATCGTTTCCTGTACCCTGGGGTTATCTCTCGACTGAAAATTCCAGTCTCTGATAGTGTGGTGCCCAAGGTTCAGTCTGGGACCGTGACCAGACACTGGCTTGTGGCTCTGGGCTGGGGCTGGGGCTGGAGGCCGGCAGCCAAGCGTCTGGCGGAACCGGGATCTCTTCTTCGGTTTAGCCGGGTGAGTTAAAAGCTGATTGAATCCCCCACCGTGGGGTATCCTCTCACCTGGGAAACACAATGACTGTGTTTTATGGCCGATAGTTCTGATTGCTGTTCACTGTGCTGATCCTGCTGTGCTGCTGCTCAGAATGAGAGTCCTCCCGGCGCCGCCATCTTGCCCCTCCCCCCTAAATAAATCTTAAAAAAAAAAAAGAAAACATTTTTGACAAAATCCAGACTCTCTACATGACTAAATTCCTGGATATTTGACTAGGATGTTAGTAGCATATGCCAGTAAAATAAAGGCTGTGCATGACAAACCTACCCCAAAAATTACACTAAATAAAGACACACTCAAGAACCTATGCCCCCTACAAAGATGTAACAGATGGGCAGCTTAGGCTTCATATGGGTTCTTTAGTACGGGAAGCGGGGACTGCATTGGACAGGAACCTCCTTGCTAGCTTTTTGGTCAATTCCGCCTAGGGGGACTGCCTTGCCAGGCCACCAGGGGAAGAGGACATGCTCAGTCCTGATGCAATTTGATGAGCTGTGGTGGATGGGAAAGGAAGCTCCCCTTTTCTGAGGAATAGGTGAGGGGAAGTAGGGAGGGATGGGGCTACAATCAGCATTGAAATGAATAAAAGAGTAATAAATTTTAAAAAATCATAAATAAATTCACACATTTGTAGGCATAAAAGAAGGCTGTGCATAACAAACCCATACCAAAAATTACACTAAATAAAGACACTCTCAATGCTTTCTCAGTAATGATAGGAACAAGACAAGGATGTAACTCTTTACAAAATATTCACTTAAGCATTAACAAGAACAACATCAGAAGAGACATAAAACTGAAATAAATGAAAAAAGTAACAAGAGTATTCCTTTTTGCAGATCATATGACACTATACATAAGAACCTAAACATAAGAGATGCTAAAGACTCCACCAAAATCTTTTTACACCTGTGTCAAAGCACAGTCAAAAGAATGACATATAGTGAATAATGCCTCGGGGAACTCTAAGAGAGGTTCCAGGGGGAAAAAAAGGCATAGGGTCTTTTACCTCAGATGCATTTTGTTCCCTGGATTGTTCTTGGATGTGATTTCATGACTCCTGTGACAAAACATTTAAATTCAATTTATAAGACAGGTTTAATTTTGATACATGTTGGAACATAGCTATAGAACCCAGTCTAGTAAAAGGATATGTTTAGTACTGTCCTCAGTGTACACTGAATATGGATATGTCCTTCTGCATTGCTTTTATGCTTTCCCAGATATAATCTGTAGTACATACCAGGAAAAAGGTATTTAAGTTATTCTCTCCTCAAAAAGTTCTGGGAAAGGGCTGATCATTAATGTTTAGTATGTGTTTACTTGCACTTATTTACATGCTTTTCTGATTTCAATCAACCTTCCCTGGGGCATTGCTTTCTTTATTACATTTGTGTATAAAAGTATACTGAAAATGAAGTAAGGTTGTCTGCAGCATTAGACTATGATCTATTCATTCTTTAATGTCTTCAAATACCAGGTCTCCCAGACAGATTTGCATAAGTCAACAAAAGTTACCTTACATATCACCTTAGCAAAAATGCCTAACTATCAGTAAGATTGCGGGATGCAAAAGAAACATGGAATAATCAATAGCTCTCCAATTTAACAATTAATGGCAGATTGAAAAAGAAATTGGGGAAACAATTCTATGTTTCAGTCTCATAGGCACACAAAAGTAATATATCTAGAAATAAACCTAACCAAAGTAATGAAATAATTTTGTCATAAAGTTTTTCAAAAAGAAAAAATTGAGGGAGATGGAAAGTTATCTTATGATCATCAGTTGGAAGAATTAATATTATAAAATTATACTTCTATCAAAGACTACCCTACAGATTGAAGGCAAGTCTACTCAAAATTTCAATGCAACTTTTAAGAGCAGAAAAAAATATCTAAAAATGTGTTTAAAAAGCAAAAAATGACAAGGACAATCAAAGAAACAGAACAAAAGAAATACCAGAGAAAGCATCACCATATCAGTTTTCAAATTATACTGTAGCACCATTCTTAGATAAACAGCATGGTACTGGCATAAAAACTGACATATAGGTCAATGGAATAGAACCAAAGTCTCAGCTATCAGCCGACATTTCTTTAGCCATCTGATTTTTGACATTTAGGCAAGAAATAGAATTTGAAAAAGGACAATATATGTAACAAATGAGCCTCAGGAAAGTAGACTTCTGTATGTAGAAAATTAAACTTGATCTTTATTTCTCACCCAGAAGAAAACTCAATTACAAATGGATTGAGGACCTTAACATAAAGCTTGATAACACTATTTTGATAAAGGAGAAGGCAGGAATGTGTGTTATGTTGGTGTGCAGGCAATTCAACCGGCCTACTCTATGGAGATTTTAGAGTCCTGACAACTCCTAAGTCACCATCTGTGCCAAGTGTGTCAGGTGCACAGGATATAACCGCCTACCCCCCACCTCTGTCTCTGTCTCCATAAACACACACTTCCTTTGTTTTTCTCCCTCTGTCTCTCTCTGGGGTGCCCCCTTTCTCTCCCTTCCCTCTTTCCACAATAAACGTCCTTTCTTATGCCAAATATGTTGCAACAATTTCTTTTTTTATTTTTTTAATTGTAATTTTTTTAATATTTTTTATTCATTACACTTTATTTACTTTGTATCCCCCCTGTAGTTCCCTCCCTTCTCCCCTCCAAAACCCTCCCTTCCTCCTCCTTCTGCATGCATGCCCCACCCCATGTCCATTGGTAGGGGAGGTCTTCTTTTCCTTCCTTCTGATCCTAGTCTGTTAGGTCTCATCTGAATTGGCTGCACGGTCTTCCTCTGTGGCCTGGTAAGGCTGCTCCCTGCTCAGGGGGAGGGGATCAAAGAGTCAGCCACTGAGTTCATGTCAGAGACAGCCCCTGCTCTCATTACTATGTAACCCACTAGGAGCTTAAACTGTCATGGACTACATCTGTGCAGGGGTTCTGGGTTATCTGAGTTCTCCCTCTTGATTAGTTTCTTTAGATGTACAGATTTTAGTAGGTTTATCCTATATTATATGTCTATATAAGTATATACCGTGTGTGTCTTTCTGCTTCTAAGATAGCTCACTCAGGATAATCTTTTCCAGTTCCCGCTATTTACCTGCAAATTTCATGATTTCCTTGTTTTTTACTGCTGAGTAGTATTCCATTGTGTAGATATACCATACTTTATGTATCCATTCCTCAGTTGAGAAGCATCTTGGTTGTTTCCAGCTTCTGGCTATTATAAATAAAGCTGCTACAAACATGGTTGAACAAATATCCTTATTGTGTACTTGAGCCTCTTTTGGATATATGCCTAGAAGTGGTAAGGCTGGATCTTGAGGGAGAGCTATTCCTAATTGTCTGAGAAAGTGCCAGATTGATTTCCAAAGTGGTTGTACAACTTTACATTCCCACCAGTATTGGAGGAGGGTTCCCCTTTCTCCACAACCTCTCCAGCATGTGCTGTCACTTGAGTTTTTTATCTTAGCCATTTTGATGGGTGTAATATTATGAAAATGTGTTATTACTTTTCTGTTCCTGTCATAAAACCTCATGATCAGAAGCAACTTCTGGAGAAAAGTAGTTTATCTGGGCTTATTGTTTCAGAGGGATATATATTCCATCAGAGTACTGAGGCATAGTATCAAGCAGCAAGCAAAGTAGACGGAACAGGAAGCCAAGAGCTCTTATCTCCAAACTCCAAGAACAAGCAGAGAACATAAAACAAAACTTGATTCCCAGTGAGTTACAGAAGGGGTGAGAATGGGGTGGCACAAAAGACGTGAGGAATGGAGACAAGACAGTATTCTGATCAAGTCTTGTTCCTTTAGGTTACAGCTTATAAGGAGTAAGAATGAGCAATTTTGGGGGAGGAACTTAAGGTAATAAATCCTAACGCAACTTTTAAAATGGATAATTTAAGGCACTCAATGATTTTCAAAAATTGCTAGGTGATGTTAATTAGTTACGATCTTATTTAAAACTAACCGCAGGTGAATTAAAACCATTATTTGACATTCTAAAAGGAGATAATGATCCTAAGTATCCTTGAGCTATTACTGCACAGGGACACTTAGCCCTTAAAAAGGTTAAAAATGCTATTGCACCGCAATTCATTACTTGTGTTGATTATTCCAAACCTCTAATGCTTATCATATTCAACACCGCTGTTACACCAACTGTACTGTTCTGGCAAGGAGCACCAATTATGTGGTTGCACCCTCCCTCTTTCCCCAACAAGATAATATATCCATATTATAATGCAATTGCAGATATTATTTTATTAAAAAATAATAGCAAAAAACATTTTGGCATAAAACCTAATGTAATTATTCAGCCCTATTCTAAAGCACAGGTAAATTGGTTCTTGCAAAATACAGATTGTTGGCCAATCACTTGTGCCTCATTTTCAGGAAAAATTAATAATCATTATTCACCAGATAGATTAGCTCAATTTTATAATTTTCATGCTTTTGTTTCCCCCCCAAAAAAAAAACTCTTTACAACCTCTTGCAAATGCACTTACTATATTCACAGATGAACCTTCCAATGGTCAAGCAGCATATGTTTTTAATAAGCAAACTATAAGTTTTCAAACCTCATTAAAGTCAGCTCAGCTTGTAAAGTTGCAAGCTATTATTACCGTATTTTCAGCATTTCCTAATAAAGCTTTAAATATTTATACAGATAGTGCTTATTTGGCTTATTCAATTCTTATTTTTCAACCTTCAGCACAAATAAAACATGCTTCTGACAGCAAAATTATTCCTACAATGTCAATCTCTAATTCAAAAACGTTCTCAGCCTTTCTATATTGGTCATATTTGAGTCCATTCAGGACTACATGGCACATTAGTAAAAGGTAATTCTAAAGCTGATTTGGCAACTAGGATTATTGACTTTAATACGCAACAGATAATGGACAATCTTTCACAGGCTATTGAAGCTCATAAAATTCATCGTATTTTCATAATTGAGAATTCATCTCAATTCTCATACCTTATGATTAATGTTTAAAATTTCTAAGGAACAAGCTAAACAAATTGTTAAACAATGCCATTCCTGTGTGATATTATTGCCCACACCTCACCTAAGAGTAAACCCTAGAGGGTTAATATCAAATACTATTTAACAAATGGGTGTTACACATATAAATAAATTTGGTAATCTAAAATATGTTCATGTTACTATTAATACTTTTAGGGGATTTATTTTTGCCACCCTACAATCTGGAGAATGTTATAGCTCATTTACTTTCAGCATTTGCAGTAATGGGATTCCCTCAACAAATTAAAACTGACAATGGCCCTGGTTATACTAAAAAAACTTTTCAACAATTTTGTATTAAGCTTAATATTAAACATACCACTAAAATTCCATATAATCCACAAGGACAGGGCATGGTAAAACAAGCCCATTTATCTATTAAAAATACTTTAAAAAATTAAAAAGGGGGAATGGTACCCAACAAAAGGATCACCACGAAATCTTCTATCACATTGTCTCTTTATTTTAAAAATTTTAAATTTGGACAAAGATGGTCATTCAGCAGCTGAACCATTCTGGCATGCAAATACAAAAACTCAATATGCTACTGTTCTTTGGAAGGATCCTTTAGATAATAAATGGCATGACCCAGACCCAGTCCTCATATGGGGCAGAGGTGCAGTCTGTGTTTATTCCAGACAAATGGATGCAACACTATTGTTGCCTAAAAGATTTCTAAAACAAGTAAATAACAATAATATATTCAGGGAAAAAGGAGTCTCTGAGAATGCCTCTTCATCTTGTCTTACAGAAAAAGAAAAATGAGTTGGATCATCACCTGGATGACATTGATTGTGGCTACACTATGATGGGGAATGGAAGATCAACACTTAAACCCACACATGCCGCTTAATCTTACTTGGTTAATTTTGGGGCCAGAAGGAGAAGCTGTCTTTAGTGTCTCTAAAATCACACATAAGGGGACCTGGTTTCCTGATATGCTAATTTCATCATCCAAGTTATTTTCAAATTGTGATAATTGGGCAAACAGTTGGGGTTACTTCTATGTCTGTCCTGCTGACAGTAGTAGAAAAAGAGGATGTGGAGAACCAGGAGATACCTACTGTGCCAAGTAGGGATGTGAGACCACAGGCCGTGTATGGTGGAGACTTCCCAGATTTACAGACTCCATGAAAGTAAACATAAAAGATCTTAAGAACGGTGAGATACATGCTTATAGTTGTTTTAGAGGCATACCCACCTTAAATATTTCATTTACAGAGTCAGAAAAGAAGAAAACTAGGACACAGGACTATCCTGGGAATTAGAATTTACAAAAAAACTCAGCAAACACACTGGTACTGTTTTCACTATATGGTTGCTCAGTCAGTTACCTACAGATAAAACAGTGGGAATAGGACCAAATGCGGTTCTGGCTCCAGTTCTAAAACCTCTACCAGAACCTACCACCTTATCTCGAGGCATGCTTTCCCCAGGTTAACACTTGTTCCTTTAGTAACTCCCATATCAGATAAGTCTACTGAGAATTCTCTTCTAGAACTTGTACAGACTACTTTTCTTACCCTTAATGAATCTAGACCTGATTTAACAGACTCCTGTTGGCTTTGCTACAATGAAAAACCTCCCTGCTATGAAGGAATTTCTGACTTAGGTAGCTTTTCTATTTCATTAGATCATAATTCATGTAGATGGCTGCAGACCACTCAAGTTCGCCTAACCCTACAGTCTGTCCATGGACAGGGAATATGTATTAGTAAAATTTCTGCTTCACATAAACATCTCTGCAATGAAACCTTTATGCGTATAAATGCTTCAAGAGCAGGACAATATGTAATTCCTCCAAACAATACTTGGTGGGCTTGTTCCTATGACATCACCCCCTGGTTTTCTGTGCATTTGTTTTATGACTCTTACTGTGTTCTAGTACAATTAGTGCTAAAATTAACATATTATTCCTCTGACCAGTTCTCTCACCTTTAGGACCCAAAGCAGGATCAAGCCTTGCTACGCCCTAAAAGAGAGCCAGTTACTGCAGTTACAGTGGCTGTTCTCCTAGGTTTGGGCCTGATTGGAGCTGGTACAGGAATTTCTTTAGTTTTGCAGGACAGATATTACGGTCAGCTAAGATCGTCAATTGACCAAGATATCAAAAGAATGAAAACTGCTATTTCCCACTTACAAAAATCTTTAACCTCTCTTTCATAAGTACTGTTACAAAATAGAAGAAAATTAGACCTTTTTTAACTCAGCAGGGAGTGCTCTGTGCTGCCCTAAAAGAGGAAAGCTGTTTCTGTGTAGATCATTCAGGAATAGTAAAAGATTCCATAAAAAAGGTCAGGGAAGGCTTGGAGCAAAGAAAACATCTGACAAGAGCAGGGGTGGTTTCAGACTTGGTTTAAAACTTCTCCTTGGCTTACCATCCTTTTACCCTCCAAATTAGGACCTCTGATAGGCTTGCTTATTTTGCTTTCCCTCGGTCCAATACTGTTTAATAAGCTCATGGCTTTCCTTAAGCAACAGATTGATGCCATCAAGGCAAAACCCATAGGGTTCCATTACCATAGGATGGAAATGGCGGATTCAGGTCTCTTTGAGACCTCCCTTACAGAATATTAACTATCCTAGTGAGCTGAACAGGTTAGCCAGTGATGGGTAAGAGAATCTGCAGTGGTCTTTTTCGCCAATAGCTGCTGATGTATCCAATAATGGTCCAGCAAGGGTTAAAGATCCAGGATTCCAACCTAAGACAGGCATGGTTCCCTTGGGATCACAGCCACGAAAAAATTAAAAAAAAGGGGGGGGGGGGAGGACCTGTGTGGAGCCATAAAATGGCTATTTGATTCTAGCCTGCTTGGAATCTATGAAGCACAGTGTGCTTAGCAAGACATGGTGATTTTTCACCCCTGGACCGCAGGTATTCTTTGATTGATAGAGGTTTGCTCAACAGTTTAGATTTGGCAGGTATAGTATGAGAACTTTACTTCCTCTTGAGAACTTCCTTGAGAATGTCCTGCTCTGTGATTTTCACTAAAACCCGTTCCTCCCCCCAAATTGCCCATTCTTACCCCTTATAAGCTGTAACCTAAAGGTCATTAAGTGAGACTTGATCTCCATTTTTCCGTATGTCTTGTTCCACCCCATTCTTACCCCCTCTCTTAGGGTCTCCTTAGACTGACTTGTGGGCTGGGTCAGTACATAATTGGTTGACACTAGGCACTTCAAGGATGCTTGATTTGCATTATACAACACACTCTTATCATAAGAGTAGAATATCAGAGCTTAATTAACATATAGAGAAGCTCAGGGATAAAGTGCAGGGTGGGGGGTAGGAGCAGGGAGCTGTGTCAGAGACCACATATCAAGTGTGGCAAGGGGAATCTGTTATATAAAGGCACCCTCTAGAGAAAGTCAGGCACAGAGCGGGGGACACCCCCTAGAGGAAGGAGTTCTGCTTTTAGTACAGAGCTCTTAATGGCTATCCAGTCCAGGCAAGACCTGCAACCTCACCCAGCAGGGTACCTCTAACATCTCTCCCTGTTTTATTTTATAACAGAGAAATGTCATCATGAGTTTTAAGAAAGTTTTCATCTATACTGAGGGAAGCTAGGTCCTGTTACTGTACTATGGCCTGATTGGTGGTAATTCTAGCAATGGTGGTAATCTCTTAACCAGCAGGATACCTCCCACAGGTTTTCTTGGTGTATCCCTGCTCGTCCTAGAACTTGTTATGCATGCCAAGCTGGCTTCGAACTCAGATCTGCATACCTCGGCCTTCCTAGTGTTGGAGTAAAAGGTTTGTGTGACTGCCTAGCTATTCAGTAACTTTCTATTTGCTAAAAAAGGTCATACCTCCCCTCACCAAATAACAAACCAATTGATTACTAAGTATTTAGATACAGGAGAAAATAGAAGAATTTCTTATTCAATGAACATCAATGAATAGTTTTATTTTGTCAAATAAAATAAATACTTAATAGAATACACAATAGAAATCATTTCCTTTTGACTTTCACATTTTTAGCAGGTCTTGAAATAGAACTCCATATATTTATTTATTTATTTATTTATTTTATGTTAGACAAGCACTGTATCATTGTGTTATACCCAGTTCGTGAGCCCCCAAAAGATCTACAGGAATCAACTCCGTTGCAAAACACATGAGAGTCTTTTTATTGTAAATTACAAGCTGCAGCTTGGGCCCAAAACACCCACCGCTGAAGCGTTGGGAGCTGAGCGCACTGTGCCCAGGTTAGTTGGGTGATTTAAAGATTCTGGTCCCTCCCAGCATGCTCAAGGCAGGGGCAATTCCTGCCTGGCAAGTATCTATTGGTCAAAATGCTAAATTTTGAATTGATGGCTATAGGAAGGTCCCAGACCTAATGACCTGGTGTCCCTCTCTAAGGGGATGGGCCAGTTTCCTAGCAACTGTTATCTCTAGTGGGTAGGGAAAGAATGCAGTAAGGCGGTCCTTCCCCTCAGGGCATTACTGGACTTGTCCACCCACCTACTTCAGGTCTTAATAATAGCTGCTAATTTATCTTTTGGTCTCTCAATTGAGATATACCTCCAACCCATATACCTCTAAAGGCCTGCCCCATGCTATTCTTTTTGAGGATTAACATTTTTATTTTAAAGAAATATCTCCTTTTAGTAGTGGTATATTTGGAGAGTCAATATCTTGAAATACAGTTAAATGTTTTTAAAAATCAAGAATGGTGTTGTTAGGGGAAAGAACAATGTATTATAACATCTAGATACATTATATCAATGTATTACATCATCTAGATAGTCTGACCAAATCTAAAGGATTTTTAAATTATTATTATTTTACATGTGTGTATACATGCCTGCAAGTAAAGTTGTATAAGACAAGTGTAGACCTGGACATTCAGAAGAGTGAAAGATGACCCGACCATTGCCAGACAATCAGGAAAACAAAAATAGACAGTTTCAGTGGGGTCCTTCTTCTTCCCCCAGAGTTGGACCCTGTCTCTACATCTTTGCAACAAACTGTTAACTGTTTAACAAACTGTTAACTGCAGGGAAGTAGGAAATTAACTTGGATGATTCCATGCTTGAGATGAATCAGGGAGAAGAGAGAGGAAAAGGAAGGGTCCCAGAAGTCTATAAAAGGTTTGACACAGAACCGCCTGGGAACCTTCCCAGCACTGGTATCCTTTATTTGAAGGGTTCTGTGTGTTCTCATAAAGTTTCTTTTCTTTATTCTTTTTTTTCCCCACTCTCTGACTGTTGCTTTCAAAATCTGTGTCTCTGGCCTTCCAGATTCTACTTGTTTCTTATGAACGTTAACACAAAAATACTTAATAAAATACTCACAACTGAATCCAAGAACACATCAAAAATATCATTCACCATGACCAAGTAGGCTTCATCCCAGGCATGCATAGGTGGTTCAATAAATGGAAATCTATCAATGTAATCTACCATATGAATAAACTGAAAGAAAACACACATGATCATCTTCTTAGATGCCAAATAAGTATTTGACAAAATCCAACACCCATTCATGTTTAAAGTCTTGGAGAGATCAGGGATACAAAGCACTTACCTAAACATAGTAAAGACAATATATAACAAGCCTAAAGAGAACAGCAAATTAATCAGAAAGAAATTTAAATCACTCCCACTGAAATCAGGGACAAGGCAAGGATGCCCACTCTCTCCACATCTCTTCAATATAGTACTTGAAGTTCTAGTCAGAGCAATAAGACAACTAAAGAAGATTAAGGGGATATAACTTGGAAGGGAAGAAGTCAAAGTATCCCTATTCACAGATGATATGAATTTCTTCCAGAGAACACCTACAGCTGATAAACACAATCAGCAAAGTTGCTGGATACAAAATTAACTCAAAAAAATCAGTAGCCCTCCTGTACATAAAAGATAAACTTTTTGAGAAAGAAATAGGGAAAGAAGACCTTTCAAAATAGCCACAAAAGCATAAACTATCTTGATGTAACCCTAACCAAGCATATGAAAGACTTGTATGAAAAACACTTCAAGTCTCTGAAGAAAGATATTGAAAAAGAAATCAGAAGTTGGAAAGATCTCCCATGCTCATGGATCAGTAGGATAAACATAGTAAAAAAGGTCATCTTACCAAAAGCCAATGCAATCCTTGTCAAAATATCAACACAATTCTTTACAGACCTTGAAAGAACAATTCTTAGACCTGTTTTTTCCAGATATGAGAAACATAGTAAAATCTGTACACCCAAAGAAGATAAACAAGAAGGAGGATCCAAGGTAAGATGATCAATACTCACTTAGAAAGACAAATGGGATGGACATTGGACGCAGGAGAAAATAAGTAACAGGACAGGAGCCTACCTCAGAAGGCCTCTGGGGGACTCTACCTAGCAGTGTGTTGGAGCAGATGCTGAGAATCATGGAGGAGCCTTGGGCAGATTGCAGGAAATCATATGAAGGAAGGAAGATTTAGTGTGACCTGGAGAGGACAGGAACTCTACAAGGATCAAATATATCTGAGCACAAGGATCTTTTCTGGGACTGTTTCTCCAGCCAAGGACCATGCATAAATGTGGCCTGGATCCCCTGCTCGGATGTGGCCTGTGGTAGCTTAGTGTCCTAGTGGGTTCTCTGGTAAGAGGAGAGGGGACCGTTTCTGACATGGACTCAGTGGTTGCTCTTTGATCCCCTTCCCCCGAGGGAGGAGCAGCCTTGCGAGGCCACAGAGGAGGACTTTGCAGCCAGTCCTGAAGAGACCTGATGGGCTGGGATCAGATGGAGCGGGGACCTCCCCTAACGGCAGACTTGGGGAGGGGCAAGGAGGAGATGAGGGAGGATGGGATTGGGAGGGAATGAAGGAGGGGGTTACAGCTGGGATACAAAGTAGATAAACTGTAACTAATAGTATAAAATAAAAATTAAATTAAAAATTAATTAATTTATTTATTTATTAAAAAAGAAAGAACAATTCTCAAATTCATATGAAAAAAACAGAATAACCAGAATAGCTAACACAATCCTGTATAATAAAAGATCTTCTGGAGGTATCTCTATTCTTGATCTCAAAATTGTACTATAGAGCAACAGTGGTAAAAACTGCATGATACTGTCATAGAAACAGACTGGTGGACCAATGGAATTGAATTGAAGACCCAGAAATGAACCCACACAGCAATGACCACTTGATTTTTCACAAAGGAGCCAAAACCATATAATGGAAAAAAGATAGCATCTTCAACAAATGCTGCTATTCTAAATGGATGTTTACAAGTGGAAAAATGCAAATAGATCCTTATTTTCCACAATGAACTAAACTAAAGTCCAAGTGAATCAGACTTCAACATAAAACCAGACAAATAAATATGCTAGAAGAAAAAGTGGTAAAGAGCCTTGACCTCATTGGCATAGGAGACAATTTCCTGAACAAAACACCAACAGCTCAGGCTCTAAGAAAAACAATTAATAAATGGGACCTCATGAAACTCAAAAGCTTCTGTAAAGCAAAGGACACTGACATCACTACAGCCTATAGTCTGGGAAAAATCTTCACCAACCCTAAATCCGATAGAGGGCTCATATCCAGAATGTGTAAAAAACTCAAGAAATTAAACACCAACAAACCAAATATTTCAATTAAAAATGCTCTTTGGGTGGATGACACCTAAATGAACATTGGTACAAAGTCCCAATTTATTTCTAATATCAGAGATCAGACCTCTACTCTTGCCTGATGTGTCTAAAACAAAAAGGGGGAACTGTAGAGAGCTGCGGAATGCTATGCCTTAAAGATGGAGCTGGTTTCCACCTTCCACTTCCCAATGGTGAGTGCTCTCTGTTACAAACAACTCCACATTTGGCTAAGGCTGAGGATCTGGCTTGCTTCCATGTATGTGGACCTATCTGCATTGCCCACGTGGCTCGCTGGGGTTGGCTACCCAGAGGCTATTTAAGCTGTGGGCTGGCTTTCCCCAGGGTCAGATGATTGTTCAAGGTTCCTGAATAAACTGCATTGAAAAAAAAATTAAATAAAAAATTTTAAAAAATGTTAAAAAAATGGGGTATAGAGCTTAGCAGAGATTACAACAGAGTAATATCAAATGGCAGAAAAACACTTAAAGAAATGCTCAACATCGTTAGTCATTAGGGAAATTCAAATCAAAACAATTCTGAGATTTTATATCACACCCATAAAAATGGATTAAAAGAAAACTCAAATGACAGCACATGCTGACAATGATGTATAGAATGGGGAACACTTCTCCATTACTCCTGGGAGTACAGACGTGTACAACCATTTTGGATATCAATTCAGCTTTTACTCAGACTATTGGGAATAGTACAACTTCAAAGCACAGCTATCCCACTCCTAGACATATGACCTACCATACAACAAAGACATTTGCTCAACTATGTTCATAGCAGCTTTATTCATAATAACCAGACTCTGGAAACAACTTAGTTGTCCCTCAACCAAAGAATGGATACAGAAATTGTGGTAAGTTTACAAAATTGAATACTACTCATCTACTAAAAACAAGGAAATCATAAAATTTGCAGGCAAATGGGTAGAATTGGAAAAGATCATCCTGAGTGAGGTGACCCAGAACCAGAAAGATGCACACGTTATTTACTCACCTATAAGCAGATACTATTCATATAATACAGGATAAACATACTACAATCCACAGATCTAAAGAAGCTAAATAATAAGGAGGACTCAAAGAAAGACTTTTAATTCACATTCAGAAGAGCACATAGAATAAACACTGGAAGCAGTTTAGAAGAGGGAACAGAACTGGAGCCTACCATATAAGTCCCCTAAAAGACTCTGTCCGTCAGGGAATCATAACATGCCAATAGTCACATCAAAACCATAGGCAGAGTGAAGAGAGTTGTAGGGAAGAGTGAGGAGAGAGAAGGAGCCAGAAGGAACAGGAGCTCCACAAGGACACCAATATAGACAACACTCTGGTAGGAGAGGACCTGCAGAGAGTGATGCACCAATCAAGAACCCTGCATGGAGAGGGCATAGACCCACTGCTCAGAAGTAGCCCATAGGCAGCTCAGTCTCCATATAGGTCCCCTAATAAGGGGAGGAGGAGCTGTCTCTGATATGGAACCTGTTGTCTGCTCTTTGATAACTACTTCCCAGTGGGGTAGACTCACCAGGACACAGAGGAAGAGTATAGAATCAATCCTAATGAGATTAATAGGCTAGGGTCAGATGTAGTATAGGAGGACTACCCCTTTCTGAGAATTAGGGGAAGGGAAAAGCGGGAAAGAAGGAGGGACAGTGGGAGCAGGAAGATTCAGGGAGGGGTCTACAATCAGCCTGTAAAGTGAATAAATTATGAAAAATTAAATTAAATTTGAAAAAGAAAATAAAAATCTTTGGGGTTAAAATAATAAAGAAGGAAAAATTTTTATTACTTGATAACTCTCAAAGTTCAAGTATACCAAATCAGTAACTAGATATAGACATGAGGGTAGGGTATTAAATTCATGGCGACATCATATCAGAAAACATCAAGCCTGACCCTTTCATTAACATCTTTTGACCACATTATTTAGAAAGACTGATCCTTGGTCGCTAATCTTGGAATTAGAGTCATTAGCCACCTTTCTAATGCTTAAGTGCCTCTTCATAGAAACAAGACTTTCAGAAAATTACACATGTTAGATAAACTCTATTAGTTTGGAGGCTCAAGAGCATCGGTAGCCATGTCCAGGCATTGAAGTGGGAGAGCATGAAAAGAAATAACACAATAATACAGGCAGCATAATGTAGGCTTTAAAAGGATGGATTTCCATTAAAGGGGTGAAGGATGTTTCTGAGTCATGTTTTCATGATATGCTGTAGTATGTTCCACATCATGTGATATGGACTGGTCTAGCCTCTGCTGTAAAAGTCACACGGCAAGAAGGCACTGGGACAGTATTTGAAAGTTGCCCTGATGTTGGAAAGCACATTATGGGACAAGTGCCTTTTTTTTTAGGTCATAATGTTCTGCCAGTAATGTCTGATGTCTAACAGTTCATTGTCCTAAAGGACAGACTGCAGAGTATTGTGACCAAATCTCTGGGAGAAGGAAATCAGTATCTTGAGGATCAGTGATTTAACTGTAATAGGTTATTTCTCCATCAATACTCTCTTTCTATTAACATTTTTTCTGCTGCTGGGATTAAACCAGAGTTTATGTACAAGGAGATACTTGTAGCACTGAGCCTTTTAGTTGGGGCTACAAAATACAAATATTAACATTAGGTGTGTTTCAGCTATGCATATGTAAATATGTGTGTATGTCTATATACACAGATTGGTGTGTGTGTGTGTGTGTGTGTGTTTGTGTACATATTGGTGTGTGTGTCTATGTATTATGTAAATACAGTGCTATAGCTGAGAAGATTTAACTTCACTCAAATGGCTGAGAGTTCAGTTGTGAGGTCACAACAGGTTGGAATTTGATGACTCCACATAATTCTGAGGACTGGGGAGCATGAGTTCAGTCTGCCCAAGAGCTTGGGCTGACTGGTTCAAGTCAGGAGACCCAAGCACTGTGAGAGGATCCTGAGAGAAACAGTGGGAGAAGCAGGGTGGGCTTGGGCCTGCTGGCCCAACTCACTGTTTCTCCTGAAGCATTGCTGGTGACTAGCTCACTTGGTAACCAACCGCATTTAAGGTCAGTACAGGCTCTATCCTTCTATCTTGAGCAGTCTATGCTGTGGGGTTAAATACACACATGAACATGTACAGCTGACCTTTGTCAGTGTGTACTTACACAGTAATTACTACATTCACACCACGGTGGAATGATCATCAACCCTCTTCCACAATGGAAAAGAGTTTCAGTGAGTTTCAGCTCCTCTTTCTCCCTGCTGTGACTCTTAGTTACTACCAGTGTACACTCTACCTCTGGGGCGTGGCCTACCACAAGGACATTGTAATGGGATATCTTGGTGGTTCATCTTTTCTGTCTGGTACATTTCATCTTATATAAAGTCCCAACGCCTTATTCATCTGTCATCTACATACCTTAGTGCTCTACATAGGAAATCAATTCTATTGACTGTTGATTTAGCCTTTATTTTGTATTTATTTTGTGTTATTAATTACAGTTTATTCACTTTGTATCCCAGTTGTAGCCCCCTACCCCATCCCCTCCCAGTCTCACCCTCCTTCCCTCTCCTCTTTCTATGCCTCTCTCCCAGTCCAGTGATAGGTCTTCCTCCCCTTCCATCTGTCCATAGTCTATCAGGTTGCACCAGGATTGGCTTCTTTGTCTTCCTCTCTGGCTTGGCAGTCCCCCCTCAGGTGGAGATGATCCAAGAGCCAGCCCATGAGTTCATGTCAAAGAAGGTGCCTTGGTCTTATTATAGGAACCCATCTTGGATACTGAGCTGCCTATCTTGGGCTACATTTGTGCAAGGGTGTTAAGTTATCTCCATGAATGCTCCTTGGTTGGATAATCTTTCTCAGAAAAGATACCTGTGCCCAGATTTTTTGGTTCTGTTGCTCCCTTGTGTAGATCCTATTTGTGCTAGGTCTTTCTATCCCCCCCTTCTTTCATAAGATTCCCTGCACTCTGCCTATAGTTAGGCTATGCATCTCAGCATGTGGTTTGATACCTTGCTGGGTGAAGTCTTTCAGAGACCATCTATGATAGGCTCCTGTCCTGTATCCTTTTTCTCCCTATTCTGATGTCTGTCTCATTTGCCTTTCTGAATGAAGATTGAGCATCTTACCCAGGGTCGTCCTCCTTGCTTGGCTTCCTTTTAGGTATACATATTTTTACCATGATTACCCTATATTATATGTCTAATATCCACTAATCCATAAGTACATACCATATGTGTCTTTCTGCTTCTGGGATACCTCACTCAGGATGATCTTTTCTCAGTCCCACCATTTGCCTGCAATTTTCATGATTTATTTGTTTTTAATTGCTGAGTACTATTCCATTCTGTAAATGTACGGGAATTTTTGTATTCATTCCTCTACTGAAGGGCATCTGGCTTTTTTTTCCCAGTTTCTGGCTATTACAAATAAAGCTGCTAAGAACATGGTTAGGCAAATGTCCTTGTTGTATACTTGAGCATCTTTGGATACATGCCTCGGACTGGTACAGCTGGATCTTGAGGTAGCACTATTCCTAAATGTCTGAGAAAGCGCCAGATTGATTTTCAGAGTGGTTGTACAAGTTTACATTCCCACCAGTAATGGAGGAGTGTTTCCCTTTCTCCACATTCTCTCCAGAATGTGTTGTCATGTGAGCATTTGATCATAGCCATTTTGATGGGTGTAAGATGAAATCTCGGGGTCATTTTGATTTGCATTTCAGTGATACTAAGGATGTTGAGCATTTCTTTAAGTGTTTCTCTGCCATTTGATATTCCTCTATTAAGAATTCTCTGGCCTTTACAGCCATTGAAGCAGGACATTCTCCCCAAGCATGGTTGGATACCATAAAAAGCTAAAATGATATGCTCAGGATGCGAGGCTAAGCACTGCACTCAGGGTCAGCCGCTTTGGACCCAGAGAAGAGCATGTCTGGTTGCATGCGGGTTGATGCCCCAGGTCCCGCCTCTGAGAAAAAGGTATCGGACGGGTCTGATGCTCTTTGGGTGGATGACACCTAAATGAACATCGGTACAAAGTCCCAATTTATTTCTAATATCAGAGATCAGACCTCTACTCTTGCCTGATGCGTCTAAAACAAAAAGGGGGAACTGTAGAGAGCTGCGGAATGCTATGCCTTAAAGATGGAGCTGGTTTCTGCCTTCCACCTTCCCGATGGTGCGTGCTCTCTGTCACGAACAATTCCACATTTGGCTAAGGCTGAGGATCTGGCTTGCTTCCATGTATGTGGACCTATCTGCATTGCACACGTGGCACGCCTGGGTTGGCTACCCAGAGGCTATTTAAGCTGTGGGCTGGCTTTCCCCAGGGTCCGAGGATTGTTCAAGGTTCCTGAATAAACTGCATTGAAAAAAAAAAAAAAAGAATTCTCTGTTTAGATCTATACCCCATTTTTAAATTGGGTTACTTAATTTGTTGTTGTATAACTTCTTAAATACTTTATATATTCTGGATTGGTGGGTTGGTGAAGATCCTTTCCCAATCTGTAGGTTGCCGTTTTGTTCTGATGACAGTGTACTTTGCTTTACAGAAGCTTTTCACTTTCATGAGGTTCCATTTATTAATTTTTGATCTTATAACCTGTGCTGTTGGTGTTCTGTTCAGGAAGTTGTCTCCTAAGCCAATGAGTTCATGGCTCTTTTTCTTCTAACAGGTGTAGTGTGTCTGGTTTTATGTTGGTGTCTTTGATCCACTTGGACTTTAGTTTTGTGCAGGGTGATGAGTATGGATCTATTTGCATTTTTTCTACATGTAGACATCCAATTAGACCAGCACCATTTGTTGAAGTATCTATCTTTTTTTCTATTGTATGGTTTTGGCATTTTTGTCCAAAATCAGGTGTCCATAAGTGCCTGGGTTTATTTCAGGGTCCTCTATTCGATTCCATTGATCCACCATTCTGTTTCTATGCCAGCACCATGCAGTTTTTATAACTGTTGCTCTATAGTACAAATTAAGATCAGGGATAGAGATACAACCAGAAGATCTTTTATTGTACAGGAATGTTTTAGCAATTCTGAGTTTCTTGTTAGGAAGTTGAGAATTTTTTTTTCAAAGGCTGTAAAGAATTGTGTTGGTAATTTGATGGGAATTGCATTGAATCTGTAGATTGCTTTTGGTAGGATGGTCATTTTGACTATGTGAATTCTGCCGAGCCATGAGCATGGGAGATCTTTTCAGCTTCTGATTTCTTCTATTTCTTTCTTCAGAGACTGAAAGATTTTTTCATATATGTCTTTGACTTGCTCAGTTAGTGTTACACCATGGTACCTTATGTCATTTGTGGCTATTGTGAGGGGTGTTGTTTCCCTAATTTCTTTCTCAGCTCTTTTGTCTTTTGGATAAAGGAGGCCTACTGATTTTTTGAGTTGATTTTATATCCAGCCCCTTAGATGAAGGTGTTTATCAGCTGAAGGAGTTCCCTGGTAGAATTGTTGGGTTCATTCTTGTATACTATCATATCATCTGCAAATAGTGATACTTTATCTTCTTACTTTCTGAGCTGAATTCACTTGATCTCCTTTAATTGTCTTATTGCTCTAACAAGGACTTCAACAACTATATTAAATAGTTGTGGGGAGAGTGGGAAGCCTTGACTTGTCCCTGATTTCAGTGGGATTGCATTAAGTTTCTCTCCATTTAGTTTTTGTTGGCTATAGGTTTGCTGTATATTGCCTTTGCTATGTTTAGGTATGTGCCTTGCATCCCTGATCTCTCCAAGACTTTAAACATGAATGGATGTTGGATTTTGTCAAATGCTTTTTCAGCATCTAAGGAGATCATCATGTGGTGTTTTTCTTTCGGTTTGTTTATATGGTGGATCACATTGATGGGTTTCCATATATTGGAACCACCCCTGCATACCTCAGATAAAGCTTACTTGACTATAGTTGATGATCTCTTTAATATGTTCTTGGATTCGGTTTGGGAGTATTTTAATGAGTATTTTCATATCAATGTTCATAAGAGAGATTGGCCTGAAATTCTCTTTCTTTGTTGGGTCTTTGTGAGGTTTAGGTACCAAGGTGACTGTGGCTTTATAGAATGAGTTTGGTAATGTTCCTACTGTTTCAATTTTGTGGAATAGTTTGTAGATAATTGTTGTTAGCTCTTCTTTGAAACTCTGATAGAATTTTGCACTGAAACCATCTGGCCCTGGGCTTTTTTTTTTCAGATGGGAGACTTTTAGTAACAGCTTTTATTTCCTTAGGGAATATAGGACTATTTGATTGCTTTACCTGGTCTTGATTCAGCTTTGGAAAGTGGAATCGATCAAGAAAATTGTCCATTTCATTGAGATTTTCAAATTTTGTGGCATATAGGCTTTTGAAGACCTAAAGATTGTTTGAATTTCCTCAGTGTCTGTTGTTATGTCTCCCTTTTCATTCCTGATTTTGTTAATTTGGATGCTGTCTCTCTTCCTTCTAGTTAGTTTGGCTAAGGGTTTGTCTATCTTGCTGATTTTCTCAAAGAACCAGCTCTTGATTCTTTGAATTGTTTCATTTGTTTCTAATGTATTGATTTCAGCCATGAGGTTGATTATTTCCAGCCTTCTACTACTCTTGGGTATGTCTGCTTCTCCCCCCTCCCCCTATGGCTTTCAGGTGAGTCTTTGAGTTGCTTGCATGAGATGCTTCAAATTTCTTCTTGAAGGCACTTAGTGCTGTGAATTTTCCTATTAGCACTGATTTCATTGTGTCCCATTAGTTTAGGTATGTTGTACCTTCATTTTCATTGAATTTTAGGAAGTCTTTGATTTCTCTATTTCTCTCCTGACCCAGTTGTCATTGAGTAGCGAATTGTTCGGTTTCCATGGTGTAGGCTTTTTGCTATATCTGTTGCTATTGAGGTCCATCTTTAGACTATGGTGGTGAGATAGGATACAAGGTATTATTTCAATCTTCTTGTATCTGTTGAGAGTCACTTTATGACCAACTCTATGTTCTATTTTGGAGAAGGTTCCATAAGGTGCTGAGAAGAAGGTAAATTCTTTTGTGTTTGGGTGAAAGGTTCTGTACATGTCTGTTAGGTCCTTTTGATTCATGACCTCTGTCGGAGTCATTGTTTCTTTGCTTAATTTCTGTTGTGTTGACCTGCCCTTTGCTGAGAGTGGAGTGTTGAAGTCTCCCATTACTAATGTGTGGGGATCTATGTATGATTTCAGTTTTATTAAGGTTTCTTTTGCTCTTGTATTTGGGGGATAGATGTTCAGATTTGTGATGTCTTCTTGGTGAAATTTCGCTTTGATGAGTATGAAATGTCCTTCCCCATCTCTTTTGATTAATTTTATTTGAAAATCTATTTTATTAGATATCAGAATGGCTACTCCTACTTCCTTCTTGGGTCCATTTCCATGGAAAACCATCTTTCAGCCCTTTACTCTCAGGTAATGTCTATCTTTGTGACTTAGGTGTATTTCTTGTTTGTAACACATTATTAGGTCTTGTTTATGTATACATTCTGTTAGTCTGTATCTTTTTATTGGAGAGTTGAGTTCATTGATGTTGAGAGAGATTAATGACCAGTGGCTGTTAGATCCTTTGACATTGATGTTGACTGTGGTAGTGTGTTTGTGTCCTTGGTTACTTTTAGTTTTGTTGTAGTGAGGTTATTTATTCCCATGTTTTCCTGAATGTAGTTAGCTTTCCTGGGTTGTATTTTAACTTCTAGTATCTTCTGTAACACTGGAGTAATGGGTAGGTATTGTTCAAGTTTGTTTTTGTCATTGACTATCTTGTTTTCTCCATCTATGAGCACTGAGAGTTTAGCTGGGTATAGTAGCCTGGGCTGACATCTGTGTTTTCTTAAGGTCTGCATGATATCCATCCAGGCCCTTCTGGCTTTCATAGTCTCTGCTGAGAGGTAAGGTATGATTCTGATGGGTTTGCCATTATATGTTACTTGGCCTTTTTGCCTTGCATCTTTTAGTATTTTCCTTTGTTCTATATACATACAGTTCTGATTATTATGTGGTGGGAGGATTTTCTTTTCTGGTCTAATTTATCAGGTGTTCTGTAGGCCTCTTGTATTCTTATAGGCCTCTTTTTTTAAGTTGGAGAAATTTTCTTTTATGATTTTGTTGAAAATATTTTCTGGACCTTGGAGGAAGGAATCTTTTTTCCTTCTATTCGTATTATTCTTAGGTTTTGACTTTTCATGTTGTCTTGGATTTCTTGGACTATCTGTGTCAGGAATTTTTTGGTTTTTTTTTTAGATTTATGAACTTCTTTGATGGATATATTGATTTCTTCCATTTTATCTTCCATACCTGATATTCTTTCTTCCATCTCATGCAGTCTATTGGTTTTGCTTACCTCTGTAGTTCCTGTTTTCTTCTCTAAGTTCTTTCTCTCCACAATTTCCTCAATTTGTGTTTTCTTTAATTTTTCCAATTCTATCTTCAGATCGTGAGCCGTTTTGTTGATTTCCTTTACTTGTCTGACTGTATTTTCTTTCAATTCCTTCAATTGTTTGTTTGAACATTCCTCTGTTTCTTTTCTTTTTTCAGTGATTTAAGTATTTTCTCTATAAAGGCCACAAACTGTTTGGCTGCATCTGCCCGTATTTCTTTATAGATGGCCATAATCCCTCTGTCTTTATCTTCCTCTATTTCTTTACGGAATGCCATAATCTGTTGGGCTTTATCTTCTGCTAATTCTTTACGAATTTTATTTGTTTCCTCTATTATCCTCTTCATAAACATAGATGTAAGGTCATCTACTTGAATTTCATTTATGTTGGGGTGTCCAGGGCTTCTTGCCCCTGGATAACTGGGTTTTGGAGATGTCATATTGCTCTGTCTTTTGTTGGTTGAGCTTTTATGCTTGCCTCTACCCATTGGGTTATCTTATGTGTTGGGTGTTTTTTTCTGGCACTTCCTGGATTCCTGGGGTGGGGAGATTTCCCTCGTCAGGAAGATGATTTTTCCTGAAGGAGGCCTCCTCAACTTTTTGGGTATGGTCACTGAATGGCTGGTGTTTTTCAGGAATTGCCACAGCTCACCTCAGGAGTATAGACCTGAATGGTAAGTGTGGTCTTTGTTAATCAAGAGGGCTTTCCTCTCACCCAGAGAAGTCCTGGAGACAGCTGCCCTGCTTCTGGTTTCTTGTTCTGAATTTAATGAGCTGCTCATGTAACCTGGGCACCCCACGGTTTGATTTGTTTAATTAGGGATAGTTGGTTGCCCCTTGAAACAGTATCTTGGGGCTGATCTTGGGGATCCTAGGCTTCTGTAGGTCTGAGGTTGGAGCTCTGTGCCCCAGTACTAAGGCAGTAATCAATGGCAGGTGAGCACAGCTCTCTTGTGTGCAGCAGGAGTCTAGAGCCTGTAGCCTGCGGGGACCCAGAAATTTTTCTTGAGCTGGGTGTCCATCAGTAGGGCCAGTTGTCTCCCCCTAACATGGGGTTTTCTCCCAACAGGGAGACTCAGTTTTTGGTGTTTTGAGGTCCACAGTTCAGTCTGGGGTGATGCATAGAGCATGCAGGCACAAGTGGAGGTGGCTCCAAACTGGTGACTGGGCACCTGCTAGAATCTGGGTAGTTCTCAGGACCTTTTCCATGTGTGGTGGTGCGTCGCCTGAGTGCTCTAAGCTTGGACCTGATGTTTGCCTTGCTGTGCTGTTTTCTCCAGACAGGGAAACACAATCTCTGGTGCCCTGGAGTGCACAGTTCTGTCTGTGATGGAGAGATGGGCATGCAGTAGGTCTCTGGGCTGAAGGTTTTGTGCCCACAGGTCCCCAGGACCTTTTCCAGGGAAAGACTGGGTGACCTGAGTTCAGTCCCATTTCCTTCCTTCCCTGTGGGATTTTCTCAAGACAGGGAATCTCAGTCTCTGGTGTTTTCGTGCCCACAGTTCAGCCTGGGTGGGTTCAGGACATGCAGACTTGTGGCTCTGGTCTGGTGACAGAGTGCCTGCCTGGAACAGAGAACTCTTCTGGGTTTTAGTTGTGTGACCTGAGAGAAGATCCAATTACTTCCTACAATGTGGGGTATCCTTTCACCTAGGAATCACAATCGCTGCTGTTTTAGAGCCCAGAGTTCAGTCTCTTGGTCACTGTGACTACACTGCTATCCTGCTCCTCAAATGCAGTGTCCTCCCAGAGCCGCTATTTAGGATCTCCTAGACTTTAATGTAATATGGTGTTGTTATTGGGTGTACCTCATCTCTGCAAAAGTAACATTTGTTAACATTTTCAGACCCTTAGCTGGAGGTGATATTTTGGGAGGTTCTAGATGCTTTAAAATTAGTTAAGTAGTGGGAGAAAACTGAAATTAATATTTGTGGTTTTGAAGGTTTCATTTTGCCCCTTGTCCTTTCTCTACTTTCTGTCCACCAGGAGGTGAGTAGCCTCTGCCTCTTAAACACACCACAGTGATTATCTCACCATACACCTGAACAAATACACACAAAAGAACTCAAATCTATGAAAATAAAGTAAACATTTATAACTTTTTTATGACCATAAATAATCCACGTCATTTTAAAATTTTTCTCGTTCTATTTTACATACCAATAAATAATACAAATCAATAGAGATTCTTGCATTTATAATGGGTAAACTTAGTGCTTTTTCAAGAATATTATGATGTGACAGATGGAACATGCATAAAATTAAAAGATACATTGAATTTTAACCTTCCTTAGACTGTAGTGATAACATACTGTGTTCAACTCTATCATGATCTTAAGGAGTGGCATGGCGTTTTATTAAGGGTGTGTACCTAGAAGTCCAGCTATCTCATGCCTTTCCATTCAGTGTTTCCTCATAAAGGTGCCCAACTGCTGGTCGTCCTCATTTTCTGTGATTAGTCACAGGCTAGAGAAGGAAGTAAATGGTCATATGGGCTAGTGGTTGAGAGAGAATGCTGTTCTTGCAGAAGATTCAATTTTGTTTCCTAAAATCTGTGTAAGATTGTTCACAACCAGTACAACTCTAATTCCATGGCATCAGGTGCTTCTGTTCTACATCAGCACATGCACTCAAATGCACAATACACAATTAAGACTAAAAAAGTAAGCACACTACAATACACAAACCTAAAAAAGCTGAATAACAAGGAGGACTCTATGGAGGTTTCTAAATTCTCATTCAGAAGAGCACAGAGAATTAAGACTGGAAGCAGTTGAAGAGAGGGAACAGGACTGGAGCCTACCATAAATGTCCTCTGAGAGCCTCCACCCAGCAGGGAATCTTAGCAGATGCCAACAGTCAGAGCCTACTTTCAGCAGACTGCAGAGTGTTATAGGGAAGAGAGGGAGGAAAGAAGGAACCAGACACAACAGGAGCTCCATGAAGAGACCAATATAGAAAACATTCTGGTACCCTGGAAACTGCAGAGTCTGATGCACCAACCAAGGACCATGCATGGAGAGGATCTAGAACCCCCTTCTGAGATGTAACCCAAAGGCAGATCAGTCTCCATGTGGGTACACATTAATGGGGAGGAGGGGCTGTCTCTGACATGGAATCTGTTGCCTGCTCTTTGACAACTTCGTCCGGGTGGTGTGGCCTCACCATGCCACACAGGAAGAGGTTAGGGTCAGAATGTATCGTAAGAGGACTATCTTTTTTTTAGCATAAGGAGAAGGTGATAGTGGAAAAGAAGGAGGGACAGTGGGAACAGGAATAGTTCAAGGAAAGCCTAAAACCAGGATGTAAAGTGAATACATTATAAAAAATAAATTCAAACTTAAAACATGTAATAAAAATATTGGAGTTAAAAAATAAAGAAGAAAAAACAACATTTTTGTTTCTTGATAACTTAAAGTTCTAGTATACCAAATCAATAATACACCCATGAGAGTTAGGGTAGTAAATTTATGGTGACATCATATCAGAAAACATCAAGCCTGATCCTTTCATTAACATCTATCTTGACCACATTATTTAGCAAGACTGATCCTTGGTCACTAATCTTGGAATTAGAGGCATTAACTATATTTCCAATTTTTCTTTTTATGGTGGAAATTATTATTTTTTTCTGTATTAATTACACTTTATTCACTTTGTATCCCCCGTGTGATTCCCTCCCTCCTCCCCTCCCAATACCTCTCTTCCTCCACCCTCTGTATGCATGTCCCTCCCCAAGTCCACTGATAGGGTAGGACTTCTTTTCGTTCCTTCTGATCCTAGTCAATTAGGTCTCATCAGGAGTGGATGCACTGTCTTCTTCTGTGGCCTGGTAATGCTGCTTCCCCCTTAGGGGGAGGTAATTAAAGAGCAGGCCAATCAGTTCATGTCAGAGACAGTCCCTGTTCTTATTACAATGGAACCCACTTGTATACTGAACTGCCATGTGCTACATCTGTGCAGGGGTCTTAGTTTATCTCCATGTATAGTCCTTGGTTGGAATATCAGTCTCAGGATAGACCCATGTGCTCAATTTTTTTGGTTCTGTTGCTCTCCTTGTGGAGTTCCTGTCCTCTCCAGATCTTACTGTTTCCCATTTCTTTCCTAAGATTCCCTGCACTCTGCCCAAAGGTTGGCCATAAGTCTCAGCATCTACATCGATAGTCTGCAGGGCAGAGCTTTTCAGAGGTCCTATGTGTCAGGTTCCTGACTTGTTCCTTATTTTCTCCTTGTGATGTTCATCCTCTCTGCCTTTCTGGATGGGAATTGAGCATTTTAGCAAGAGTCCTCCCTCTTGATTAGTTTTTTAGGTATACAGATTTTAGTATGTTTATCCTATATTATATATTTATATGAGTGAGTATATACTGTGTGCATCTTTCTGCTTCTAGGATAGCTCACTCAGGATGATCTTTTCCAGATCCCACCCTTTACCTACAAATTTCATGATTTCCTTGTTTTTTATTGCTGAGTAATGTTCCATTGCATAGATATACCACAATTTGAGCATCCATTCCTCCAGTGAGGGACATCTGGGCTGTTTCCAGCTTCTGGCTATTACAAATAAGGCTGATACAAACATGGTTGAGCAAATGTCCTTCTTGTGTACTTGAGAATCTTTTGGATATATGCCTAAGAGTAGTATAGCTGGATCTTGAGAAAGTGCTATTTCTAGTTGTCTGAGAAAGTTCCAGATTGACTTCCAGAGTGGTTGTACAAGTTTACATTCCCACCAGCAATGGAGAAGGGTTCCCCTTTCTCCACAACCTCTCCAGCATGTGTGGTCACTTGAGTTTTTTATCTTAGCCATTCTGATGGGTGTAAGGTGAAATCTTAGGGTTGTTTAGATTTGCATTTCCCTGATGGCTAATGAGGTTGAGCATTTCTTTAAGTGTTTCTCTGTCATTCGATATTCCTCTACAGAGAATTCTCTGTTTAGCTCTGTACCCCATTTTTAATTGGATTACTTGACTTTTTGCTGTTTAACTTCTTTAGTTCTTTATATATATTGGATATTAGCCCTCTTCAGATATAGGAATAGTGAAGATCCTTTCCCAATCAGTAGGCTGTCATTTTGTTCTGAGGACAGTGTCCTTTGCTTTAGAGAAGCTTTTCAGTTTCATGAGGTCCCATGTATTGATTGTTGCTCTTAGAGCCTGTGCTGTTGGTGTTCTGTTCAGGAAGTTGTCTCCTGTGCCAATGAGTTCAAGGCTCTTCCCCACTTTTTTTCCTACGTGGTTTAGTATGTCTAGTTTTATGTTGAGGTCTTTGATCCACTTGGAGTTTAGTTATGTGCAGGGTGATAAGTATGGATCTATTTTCATTTTTCTACAGGTAGACATCCAGTTAGACCAGCACTATTTGTTGAAGATGCTGTCTTTTTTCCTTTGAATGGATTTGGCATCTTTGTCAAAAATCAGGTGTCCATAAGTGTGTGGATTTATGTCAGGGTCTTCTATTCAATTCCATTGATCCACCAGTCTGTTTCTATGCCAGTACCATGCAGTTTTTAGTATTGTTGCTCTATAGTACAGCTTGAGATCAGGGATGGAGATACCTCCTGAAGATCTTTTACTGTAGAGAATTGTTTTAGCAATTCTGGGTTTCTCGTTGTTCCATATGAAGGTGAGAATTTTTCTTTCAAGGTCTGCAATGAATTGTGTTGGTAATTTGATGGGAATTGCATTGATTCTGTAGATTACTTTTGGTAGGATGGACATTATTACTTTTTTAATCCTGCCAAGCCATGAGCATGGGAGATCTTTCCATCTTCTAATATCTTTTTCTAATTCTTTCTTCATAGACCAGAAATTTTTTTTTTTCATATGAGTCTTTGACTTGCTTGGTTAGGGTTACACCAAGGTACTTTATGTCATTTGTGGCTATTGTGAAGGGTGTTGTTTCCCTAATTTCTTTCTCAGCCCTATTGTCTTTTGTATACAAGAGGGCTAGTGGGTTTTTTTTAGTTAATTTTGTATCTAGCTACTTTGCTGAAGGTGTTAATCAGCTGTAAGAGTTCCCTGGTAGAAATTTTGGGGCCACTCAGGTATACTACCATATCATCTGCAAACAGTGATCCTTTGACTTCTTCCTTTCCAATTTGTATCCCCTCAATCTCCTTCAGCTGTCTTATTGCTCTAGCTAGGACTTCAAGAACAATGTTGAAAAGATATGGAGAGAGTGGGCAGCCTTGTCTTGTCCCTGATTTCAGTAGGAGTAATGTTTAGGTTTCTCTCCACTGAGTTTGATGTTGGCTAAAGGATTGCTGTATATTGCCTCTACTATGTTGAGGTATGTGCCTTGTATCCCTGATGTCACCAATACTTTAAACATGAATGGATGTTGGAATTTGTCAAATGCCTTTTCAGCATCTAAGGAGGTGATCATGTGGTTTTTCTCCAATTTTTCAAATGAAGTGCATGTTCATAGAAAAAAGACTAAATAGAAAATTACACGTGTTAGATAAGCTCTATTAATAAAGAGGCTCATGAGCGTAGGTAACCAGGCCCAGGCATTAAAGTGGGAGAGCATGAAAAGAAATATCACAATAATTTGGGCAGCATAAAGGAGCCTTAAAGGGTGGGATTTCAATTAAAGGTGTGAAGAGATGTTTCTGAGTTATGTATTCATGATAAGTACATTCCACACCATGTGATATAGACTGGTCTAGCCTCTGCTGTAAAAGTCACAAGGCAAGAAGACACTGGGACAATACTTCAAAGTTGCCTTGTGTTTAAAAAGCCCATTACTGGAAAACTTCCCTTGTTTCAGGGCATAATATTCTGCCAGTCATGTCTTATCTCTAATAGATCACTGTCCTAAAGACAGACTGCAGAATATTGTGACCAGATCTCTGGGAGAAGGAAAGCAGTATCTTGAAGATCAGTGATTGAGCTGTAATAGCTTATTTCTCTATCATTACTCTCTTTCTATTAACAGTATTTTTTTCTGCTGCTGGGATTAAACCAGAGTTTATGTACAAAGAGACACTTGTAGCACTGAGCCTTTTACTTTGCTCCATCAAATACACATATTTTATTAAGTGTCTTTCAGATATACATATGTAAATATGTGTGTAAGTGTGTATAGACAGAGTGGTGTGTGTGTGGGAACATAATTGCTGTGTGTGTGTCTGTGTATATATGTAATTACAGTGCTATAGCTGAGAAGATTTAACTTCACTCAAATGGCTGAGAGTTCAGTTGTGAGGTCACAACAGGTTGGAATTTGATGACTCCACATAATTCTGAGGACTGGGGAGCATGAGTTCAGTCTGCCCAAGAGCTTGGGCTGACTGGTTCAAGTCAGGAGACCCAAGCACTGTGAGAGGATCCTGAGAGAAACAGTGGGAGAAGCAGGGTGGGCTTGGGCCTGCTGGCCCAACTCACTGTTTCTCCTGAAGCATTGCTGGTGACTAGCTCACTTGGTAACCAACCGCATTTAAGGTCAGTACAGGCTCTATCCTTCTATCTTGAGCAGTCTATGCTGTGGGGTTAAATACACACATGAACATGTACAGCTGACCTTTGTCAGTGTGTACTTACACAGTAATTACTACATTCACACCACGGTGGAATGATCATCAACCCTCTTCCACAATGGAAAAGAGTTTCAGTGAGTTTCAGCTCCTCTTTCTCCCTGCTGTGACTCTTAGTTACTACCAGTGTACACTCTACCTCTGGGGCGTGGCCTACCACAAGGACATTGTAATGGGATATCTTGGTGGTTCATCTTTTCTGTCTGGTACATTTCATCTTATGTAAAGTCCCAACGCCTTATTCATCTGTCATCTACATACCGTAGAGCTCTACATAGGAATACTATTCTATCATCTTTTGAATTTCCTCTAATTTAATATGGTGTTGATGTTATTGGATGTACTTCGTCTCTGCAAAAATACCATTTAATAACATTTTCAGACCTTTACCTGGAGGTGATGTTTTCGGAGGTTCTAGATGCTTTAAAAGTGGTAAGTTTTAGAGGATCCTGAAATTAACTTGTATTTGTGGCTTTGAAGGTTTTATTTTTTCACTTGTCCTTTCTCTAATTTCTGTCCTCCAGGAGGAGAGTATCCTCTGACTCTTGAAGTCAACACAGTGATTAGAATCACCATCACCTGATCCAGTAGCCCTAAGGACCAAATTTTATGAAAATATATGTGAGTATTGATAACCTTTTTATAATCATAAGTAATCCATGTCATTTTAAATTTATCTTTCTGTCTATTTTACTTATCAGTAAATAATACAAATCAATAGAGATGCTTGCATTTATGATGGGTAAACTTAGTGCTTTTTCAAGAATATTATGATGTAAAGGCTGGAACATGCATAAACATAAAAGATACATTGAATATTAACCTTCCTTAGACTGTAGTGATAACATACTGTGTTCAGCTCTATCATGATGTTCAGGAGTGGCATGGCTTTTTATTAAGGGTGTGTACCTAGAAGTCCAGCTATCTCATGCCTTTCCATTCAGTGTCCCCTCATAAAGGTGCCCAACTGCTGGTCGTCCTCATTTTCTGTGATTAGTCACAGGCTAGAGAAGGAAGTAAATGGTCATATGGGCTAGTGGTTGAGAGAGAATGCTGTTCTTGCAGAAGATTCAATTTTGTTTCCTAAAATCTGTGTAAGATTGTTTACAACCAGTACAACTCTAATTCAAGGCATCTGGTGCCTCTGCTCTATGTCAGCACATGCACTCACATACACAATCAACAAAATACACAATTAAAAATAAAAAAGTAAGCACACTACAGTACAGAAAACTAAAGAAGTTGAATAGCAAGGAGGACTTTAAAGAGGATTCTTAATTCTCATTCAGAAGAGCACATAGAATAAACACCGGAAGCAGTTGGGGAGAGGGAACAGGACTGTCCCCTACCATAAATGTCTTGTGAGAGACTCCATTAACTAGGGGATCCTAACAGATGCCAAGAGTCACAGCCAACATTGGGCAGATTGCAGAGATTTGTAAGGAAAAGTGGGGAGATAGAAGGACCCAGACAGGACAAGAGCTCCATGAGAAGACCAACATAGACAACATTCTGACACCAGGAGACCTGCAGAGACTGATGCACCAACCAAGGACCACCCATGGAGAAAACCTAGTACCCTGATCTCAGATATAGCCCAAAGGCAGATCAGTCTCCATGTGGGTACACTAATGAGGGGAGTATGGATTGTCTCTGACATGGAATTTGTTGTCCTCTTTTGATAACTTCGCCCTGGTGGGGTGTCCTCACCAGGCCACAGTGGAAGAGGATACAGCCATTTCTAATGAGACTTCATATGCTAGGGTCAGATGGTAGCAAAGTAAGACTATCCCTTTCTGAGCATTAGGGGAAGGGGATAGTGGAAAAGAAGGAGGGATGGTGGGAGGAAGAAGAGTTCAGAGATGGGGATGCAATCAGAATGTAAAGTTAATAAGTTATAAAAAATAAATTTAAATTTAAAAATAGAAAATAACAACCTTGGTGTTAAAAAATAAAGAAGAAATATTTTATTTCTTGATAGTTCTCAAATTCAACTATACCAAATCAGTAACTAGATACAGGCAGGATACTAAGGTAGTAAATTTATGGTAACATCATAGCAAAAATCATCAACCCTGATCCTTTCATTAACATCTATCTAGACCATATTATTTAACATGACTGATCTTTTGTCACTAATCTTGGAATCAAAGCCATTAATTACATTTCCAATTTTTGAAATGAAGTGCATGTTCATAGAAAAAAGACTAGACAGAAAATTACATGTGTTAGATAAGCTCTATTAGTAAGGAGGCTCATGAGCATTGTTAGCCATGTCCAAGGATTGAAGTGGGAGAGCATGAAAAAAAGTAACACAATAATACGGGCAGCATAATGGAGCCTTAAAGGGAGGGATTTCATGTAATGGCGTGAAGGGACTTTTCTTTTATTTTATTTTTTTTGTTTGTCATCAATTACACTTTATTCATTCTGCATCCCCCCATAAGCCCCTCCCTCCTCCCCTCCCAATCCCACCCTCCCTCCTCTCTCTGCATGCATGCCACTCCCCAAGTCCACTGGTAGGGGAGGTTCTCCTCTCCTTTCTGATCTTAGTCTATCAGTTCACATCAACAGTGGCTGCATTGTCCTCTACTATGGCCTTGTAAGGCTGCTCCCCCCCAGGGGGAGGTGATCAAAGAGCAGGCCAATCAGATTATGTCAGAGGCAGTCCCTCTTCACATTACTATGTAACCCAATTGGACTCTGAACTGCCCTGGGCTACATCTGTGCAGGGGTTCTGGTTTATCTCTATGAATAGTCCTTGGTTGGAGTATGAGTCTCTGGGAAGTTCCCTGTGTTCAAATTTTCTTGTTCTGTTGCTCTCCTTGTGGAGACCCTGTCCTCTCCAGCTCTTACTATTTCCCAATTCTTACATAAAATTCCCTTCACTCTGCCTAACACTTGCCCATCAGGCTCAGCATCTGCATTGATAGTCTGTAGGGCAGAGGCTTTCAGAGGCCCTCTGTGGTAGGTTCCTAGGTTGTTTCCTGTTTTCTTCTTCTTCTGATGTCCATCCTCTTTGCCTTTCAGGATGGGGATTGGACATTTTAGTTAGGGTCCTCTCTCTTGCTTAGTTTCTTTAGATGCACAGGTTTTAGTGGGTTTGTCCTATGTTGTATGTCTATATGAGTGAGTATATACCATGTGTGTCTTTTTGCTTCTGGGACAACTCACTCAGGATGATCCTTTCCAGATCCCACCATTTACCTGCAAATTTCATGATTTCCTTATTTTTCATTGCTGAGTAATATTCCATTGTGTAGATGTACCACAATTTCTGCATCCATTCTTCAGTTGAGGGGCATCTGGGTTGTTTCCAGCTTCTGGCTATTACAAATAAAGCTGCTACAAACATGGTTGAGCAAATGTCCTTTTTGTGTACTTGAGCCTCTTTTGGATATATGCCCAGTAGTGGTATGGCTGGATCTTGAGGAAGCGCTATTCCTAGTTGTCTGAGAAAGCGCCAGAATGATTTCCAGAGTGTTTGTACAAGTTTACATTCCCACCAGCAGTGGAGAAGGGTTCCCCTTTCCCCGCAACCTCTCCAGCATGTGTTGTCACTTGAGTTTTTGATCTTGGCCATTCTCATGGGTGTAAGGTGAAATCTCAGGGTTGTTTTGATTTGCATTTCCCTAATGGCTAGTGAGGTTGAGCATTTTTTTAATTGCTTCTCTGCCATTCGGTATTCCTCTACAGAGAATTCTTTGTTTAGCTCTGTTCCCCATTTTTTAAGTGGATTACTTGGTTTGCTGCTTTTCAGCTTCTTTAGTTCTTTATATATACTGGATATGAGTCCTCTGTCAGATAAAGGGTTGGTGAAGATTCTTTCCCAATCTGTAGGCGGTCGCTTTGTTTTGATGACGGTGTCCTTTGCTTTGCAGAAGCTTTTCAGTTTCATGAGGTCCCATTTATTGATTGTTGCTCTTAGAGCCTGTGCTTTTGGTGTTCTGTTCAGGAAGTTTTCTCCTGTACCAATGAGTTCTAGGTTATTTCCCACTTTTTTTTCAAGCCAATTTAATGTGTCTGGTTTTATGTTGAGGTCTTTGATCCACTTGGACTTCAGTTTTGTGCAGGGTGATAAGTATGGATCTATTTTCATTTTTCTACACGTAGACATCCAGTTGGACCAGCACCATTTGTTGAAGATGCTATCTTTTTTCCATTGAATGGTTTTGGCGTCTTTGTCAAAGATCAGGTGTCCATAAGTGTGTGGGTTTATTTCTGGGTCCTCTGTTCTGTTCCATTGATCCACCATTCTGTTTCTATGCCAGTACCATGCAGTTTTTAAAACTGTTGCTCTATAGTACAGCTTAAGATCAGGGATGGAGATACCTCCAGAAGATCTTTTATTGTAGAGGATTGTTTTAGCAATTCTAGATTTCTTCTTATTCCATATGAAGTTGAGAATTTTTCTTTCCAGGTCTGTAAATAATTGTGTTGGTAATTTGATGGGCATTGCATTGAATCTGTAGATTTCTTTTGGTAAGATGGCCATTTTTACTATGTTAATCTTGCCAAGCCATGAGCATGGGAGATCTTTCCATCTTCTCATATCTTCTTCCACTTCTTTCTTCATAGACCAGAAATTTTTTTCATATAAGTCTTTGACTTCCTTAGTTAGGGTTACTCCAAGGTACCTTATGTTATTTGTGGCTATTGTGAAGGGTGTTGTTTCCCTAATTTCTTTCTCAGCCCGTTTGTCTTTTGTATACAAGAGGGCTACTGATTTTTTTGAGTTAATTTTGTATCTGGCCACTTTGCTGAAGGTGTTTATCAGCTGTAGGAGTTCCCTGGTAGAACTTTTGGGGTCACTCACGTATACTATCATATCATCTGCAAATAGTGATAATTTGACTTCTTCCTTTCCAATTTGTATCCCCTTGATCTCCTTCAACTGTCTTATTGCTCTAGCAAGGACTTCCAGCACTATATTGAAGAGATATGGAGAGAGTGGGCAGCCTTGTTTTGTCCCTGATTTCAGTGGGATTGCTTTAAGTTTCTCTCTGTTCAGTTTGATGTTGTCTATAGGCTTACTGTATATCGCCTTTACTATGTTTAGATATGTGCCTTGTATCCCTGATCTCTCCAATACTTTGAACATGAATGGATGTTGGATTTTGTCAAAGGCTTTTTCAGCATCTAGGGAGATTATCATGCAGTTTTTTTTCTTTCAGTTTGTTAATATGGTGGATCACATTAATGGATTTCCATATATTGAACCACCCCTGCATACCTGGGATGAAGCTTACTTGGTCATAGAGGATAATATCTTTGATGTGTTCTTGGATTCAGTTTGCAAGTATTTTATTAAGTATTTTTGCATCAATGTTCACAAGGGAGATTGGCCTGAAATTCTCTTTCTTTGTTGAGTCTTTGTGAGGTTTAGGTACCAAGGTGACTGTGGCTTCATAGAATGGGTTTGGTAATGTTCCTTCTGTTTCTATTTTGTGGAATAGTTTGAAGAGAATTGGAGTTAGCTCTTCTTTGAAGGTCTGGTAGAATTCTGCGCTGAAGCCATCTGGTCCTGGGCTTTTTTTGGATGGGAGACTTTTGATGACTGCTTCTATTTCTTTGGAGGATATAGGTCTATTTAGTTGATTTACCTGGTCCTGATTCAGCTTTGGTAAGTCAAATCGATCAAGAAAATTGTCCATTTCATTTAGATTTTCAAATTTTGTGGCATATAGACTTTTGAAGTAAGTCCTAGTGATTGTTTGGATTTCCTCAGTGTCTGTAGTTATATCCCCCTTTTCATTTCTGATTTTGTTGATTTGGGTGGTGTCCCTCTGCCTTTTAGTTAGCTTGGCTAAGGGTTTGTGGATCTTGTTGATTTTCTCAAAGAACCAGCTCTTGGTTTCATTGATTCTTTGAATTGTTTTATTTGTTTCCAATTGATTGATTTCAGCCCTGAGTTTGATTATTTCCAGCCGTCTACTCCTTCTTGGCGTGTCTGCTTCTTCTTTTTCTAGGGTTTTTAAGTGAGCCATTAAGGTGCTTGAATGAGCTGTCTCGAATTTCTTCTTGAAGGCACTTAGTGCTATGAACTTTCCTCTTAGCACTGCTTTCATTTTGTCCCACAAGTTTGGGTATATTGTGTCTTCATTTTCATTGATTTCTAGAAAGACTTTAATTTCTTTCTTTATTTCTTCCCTAACCCAGCTGTCATTTAGTAACAAGTTGTTTAGTTTCCGTGTGTGTAGGCTTTTTGCTATTTCTGTTATTGTTGAGGTCCAGCTTTATTCCATGGTGATCAGACAAGATACAAGGGATTATTTCAATCTTCTTGTATCTGTTGAGGCTTGCTTTGTGACCCACTATATGGTCTATTTTGGAGAAGGTTCCATGAGGTGCTGAGAAGAAGGTAAATTCTTTTGTGTTTGGGTGTAAAGTTCTGTAAATGTCTGTTAGGTCCATTTGATTCATGACCTCTGTCAGAGACATTGTTTCTTTGTTTAATTTCTGTTTTGTTGACCTGTCCTTTGTTGACAGTGGGGTGTTGAAGTCTCCCACTATTAATTGTGGGGATCTATGTGTGGTTTAAGTTTTATCAATGTTTCTTTCACAAATGTGGGTGCCCTTGTATTTGGGGCATAGATGTTCAGGATTGTGATGTCTTCTTGGTGGAATTTTCCCTTGCTGAGTATGAAGTGTCCTTCCCCATCTCTTTTTATTAATTTTGGTTGAAAGTCTATTTTATCAGATATTAGAATGGCTACTCCTGCTTGCTTCTTGGGTCCGTTTGCTTGGAAAGTCGTCTTCCAACACTTTACCCTCAGGTAATGTCTATCTTTGTGTCTTATTTGTGTTTCTTATATTCAACAGATTGCTGGGTTAATTTACGTACCCATTCTGTTAATCTGTGTCTTTTTATTGGAGAGTTGAGTCCATTGATGTTGAGAGAGATTAATGACCTTGGCTGTTAGATCCCTTGATTTTGATATTGGCTGTAGTCATCAGGTTGTGTGCTTGCTTGCTTTTTGTTTTACTGAAGTGAGGTCATTTATTTCCTGTGTTTTCTCGAATGTAGCCAGTTTTCCTGGATTGTATTTTCCCTTCTAGTGTCTTCTGTAATGCTGGATTTGTTTGTAGGTATTGTTGAAATTTGTTTTTGTCATTGAATATCTTGTTTTCTCCATCTATGAGGACTGAGAGTTTTGCGGGGTATAGTAGCCTGGGCTGACATCTGTGTTCTCTTAGGGTCTGCATGATATCCGTCCAGGCCCTTCTGGCTTTCATAGTCTCTGTTGAAAAATCAGGTGTGATTCTAATGGATTTGCCATTATATGTTACTTGGCCTTTTTCCCTTGCAGCTTTTATTATTTTTTCTTTGTTCTGTATACTTATTGTTTTGATTATTATGTGGCGGGAGGATTTTCTTTTCTGGTCAAATTTGTTGGGTGTTATATAGGCCTCATGTATTCTAATTGGCCTCTCCTTTAGCTTGGGGAAATTTTCTTCAATGATTCTGTTAAAAATATTTTCTGGGCCTTGGAGAAGGGAGTCTTCTTTTTCCTCTATACCTATTATTCTTAGGTTTTGTCTTTTCATTTTGTCTTGCATTTCTTGGACGGTCTGTGTCAGGAATTTTTCAGATTTAACATTTTCTTTGACAGATACATTGATTTCTTCCATTGTATCTTCTACACCTGAGATTCTTTCTTCCATCTCTTGTAGTCTGTTGGTTATGCTTACCTCTGTAGTTCCTGTTTTCTTCCCTAGATTCTTCCTTTCCATTATTTCTTCCATTTGTGTTTTCTTTAATTTTTCCAATTCTATCTTCAGGTCTTGAGTTGTTTTGTTTACTTCCTTCACCTGTCTGATTGTACTTTCTTGTTTTTCTTTTAGTTCCTTCAACTCTGTTTCTTTTATTTCATTCAGTGCTTTAAGCATTTCCTTTCTAAAGGCCATAAACTGTTTGGCTGCAGCTTCCTCTATTTCTTTACGGATGGCAATATTCTGTTTGAGTTTATCTTCCTCTATGTCTTTACGTATCTTATTTGTTTCCTCTGTTATCATCTTCATGAGCATAGTTGTTAGGTCATCTTCTTGAATTTCAGTTATGGTGGGGTGTCCAGGGCTACTTGCCCCTGGGTAATTGGGTTCTGGAGATGCCATATTGCTCTGTCTTTTGTTGCTTCGTCTTTTATGCTTGTCTCTACCCAATGTGCTATCTTAGGTGTTTGGGGTTATTTTCTGGTGGTTCCTGGGGGTCCTGTGGTGGAGAGAATCCCCTTTGCAGAAAGCTGGTTTTTCCTGAAGAATGTCTTCTCAGCTTTTTGGGTATAGTCCCTGGATGGCTGGTGTTTTTTCAGGAGTTGCTTACCTCAGGGATATAGACCTGAGTGGTAACTGTGGTCTTTGTTAGTCGAGAGGGTTCTCCTCTCACCCAGGGAAGTCCTGAGGGCAGCTGCCCTGTTTCTGGGTTTCTTGTTGTAAATTTAATGATCAGCTGCTGTGACCCAGTTGGACATCAGGCGCGCAGCAACTGTTTGTGCCTGTGTCTGGATCACAGCTGAGTGCTGGTGCCTCGGCCCCACTGGTCTGCTAGACTTTTTCTAGGGAAGGATTGGGTGATTTAGGTCAGTACAGTTTCCTTCCTTCCCTGTGGATTCTCTGGAGACATGCACTCCCAGTGTCCTTTTTTGCCCTGGTACACACTGCTCAGTGTCTGCCAGCTGGCTGGCCACAGAAACTGCCTGTGCCTGGAGCACAGCTGAGTGATGGTGTCTCAGTCTCCGCCAGCTGTCTGGTGCGCAGAAACTGCCTGTGACTGCCTTTGCGGCCTTTGGGAGCCTGGGTGCCTACCTAAGCTGGGTAATTTTCCGGGGACCTTTTCAGGTTGGGCATGTCGGCTGAGTGCTCTGAGATCAGACCAGCCGTTTCCCTCCCTATATTTTTGCACCGGACCGTGAGACTCATTCGCTGGTGCCCTGGTGCCCACAGTTCTATCTCAGGCTGCGAATCAGGCGCACAGGCAGGCAGAGCTCTGTGGTGCTGGAGCCTAGGTCCCCAGCTCTGGCTTCGGGCTGGCTCCTGGGGTGCTTCTGGATCCCGAGTCTTTTCCAGGGGATGTCTGGGTGACCTAAGGCCGGTCCCAATCGTTTCCTGTACCCTGGGGTTATCTCTCGACTGAAAATTCCAGTTTCTGATAGTGTGGTGCACATGGTTCAGTCTGGGACCACGACCAGAGACAGTGGCTTGTGGCTCTGGGCTGGGGCTGGGGCTGGCGGCCAGCAGCCAAGCGTCTGGCGGAACCGGGATCCCTTCCGTGGTTTAGCCAGGTGAGTTAAAAGCTGATTGAATCCTCCACCGTGGGGTATCCTCTCACCTGGGAAACACAATGACTGTGTTTTATGGCCGCGAGTTCTGATTACTGGTCACTGTGCTGATCCTGCTGCTGCTGTTCAGAATGAGAGTCCTCCGGGCACCGCCATCTCGCCCCCAAGCTCCAACCATGAAGGGACTTTTCTGAGTCATGTTTTCATGTTAAACACATTATGGTGACGAGTGCCCTGGTTTCATGGCCTTAATGTTTTGCCAGCCATGTCTGATGTCTAACAGTTCATTGTCCTAAAGGACAGACTGCAGAGTATTGTGACCAGATCTCTGGGAGAAGGAAAGCAGTATCTTGAGGATCAGTGATTTAACTGTAATAGCTTATTTCTCTATCCTTTACTCTCTTTCTCAACACTTTTTTTGCTTCTGGGATTAAATCAGAGCTTATGTACAAGGAGACACTTGTAGCACTGAGCCTTTTAGGTTGCTCCATCAAATACACATATAAAGTGTGTTTCAGATACACATATGTAAATATGTGTGTATGTGTGTATAGACAGAGTGGTGTGTGTGGTTGTGTACATACATTGTTGTGTGTGTCTCTGTGCATGTATGTAAATACAGTGCTATAGCTGAGAAGATTTAACTTCACTCAAATGGCTGAGAGTTCAGTTGTGAGGTCACAACAGGTTGGAATTTGATGACTCCACATAATTCTGAGGACTGGGGAGCATGAGTTCAGTCTGCCCAAGAGCTTGGGCTGACTGGTTCAAGTCAGGAGACCCAAGCACTGTGAGAGGATCCTGAGAGAAACAGTGGGAGAAGCAGGGTGGGCTTGGGCCTGCTGGCCCAACTCACTGTTTCTCCTGAAGCATTGCTGGTGACTAGCTCACTTGGTAACCAACCGCATTTAAGGTCAGTACAGGCTCTATCCTTCTATCTTGAGCAGTCTATGCTGTGGGGTTAAATACACACATGAACATGTACAGCTGACCTTTGTCAGTGTGTACTTACACAGTAATTACTACATTCACACCACGGTGGAATGATCATCAACCCTCTTCCACAATGGAAAAGAGTTTCAGTGAGTTTCAGCTCCTCTTTCTCCCTGCTGTGACTCTTAGTTACTACCAGTGTACACTCTACCTCTGGGGCGTGGCCTACCACAAGGACATTGTAATGGGATATCTTGGTGGTTCATCTTTTCTGTCTGGTACATTTCATCTTATATAAAGTCCCAACGCCTTATTCATCTGTCATCTACATACCTTAGAGCTCTACATAGGAATACTATTCTATCATCTGTTGAATTAGCCTCTAATTTAATATGGTGTTCTTATTGGATAAATCTCATCATTGCAAAAGTATCATTTGTTAACATTTTCAGACTCTTAGCTGGAGGTGATATTTTGGGAGGTTCTAGATGCTTTAAAAATTCTAAGTAGTGGGAGGAAATTGAAAGTAACATTTTTGGTTTTGAAGCTCTTATTTTTTCCTTGTCCTTTTTCTAATTTCTGTTCAACAGGAGGTGAGTACCTCCTGACTCTTGAACTTACCACAGTGATGAGTCTCAACACACACCTGAATCAATAAACCTAAAGACTGAAATCTGTGAAAATATATGTGAACATTTATAATTTTTTGTAATCATAAACAATCCATTCATTTTAAATTTTTCTCAGTCTATTTTTTTACCAATAAATAATACAAACCAATGGAGATGCTTTTTGTGATGGATAAACTTAGTGCTTTTTTTAAGAAAATTATGAATTGATGGATGGAACATACACAAAATTATAAGATACTTTGAAGTTTAACCTTAGACAATAGTGATATAAAATGTGATCAACTCTATCATGATGCTGAGGAGTGGCACTGCTTTTTTATTGGAGATATGATCCCAGAAGTCCAGCTATCTCAAGGCTTTGTACTCAGTGTCACCTCATAAAGGTACCCAACTGCTGGTCCTCCTGATTATCTGTGATTAGTCAGAGGCTAGAGAAAAAAGTAGATGGGCATATGGGCTAGTGGTTGAGAGAGAATGCTGTTCTTGCAGAAGATTCAATTTTGTTTCCTAAAATCTGTGTAAGATTTTTCACAACCAGTACAATTCTAATTCCAGGGCATCTGGTGCCTCTACTCTATATCAGCACATGCACTCACTTGCACAAACCATACAATACACAATTAAAACTAAAAAAGTAACAACACTACAATCCAGGGACCTAAAGAAGTCGAATAGCAAGGAGAAATTTAAGGAGGATTCTTAATTCTCATTCAGAAGAGCACATACAATAAACACTGGCAGCTGTTGAAGAGAGGAAACAGTACTGGAGCTTACCATAAATGTCCCTTGAAAGACTCCACCCATCAGGGTATCCTAACAGATACCAAGAATCACAGCCAACTCTGGGAAGAGTGCAGAGAGCTGTAGGGAAGAGGAGGGAGATAGAAGGACCCAGACAGGACAGGAGCTCCACGTGGAAACCAACATAGGCAACATTCTGGTACCAGGGGACCTACAGAGAGTGATGTACCAACCAAGGACCATGCATGGAGAGGACCTAGAACCCTGCTTTGCTATAGCCCATACTCAGCTCAGTCTCCATAAAGGTCTCCCAATAATGGGATGAGGGGCTCTCTCTGATATGGAATCTGTTGTCTGCTCTTTTAAAATTTCCCTCTAGTGGAATGGTTTCACCAGGCCACAGACGAAGAGGATATAGCCAGTCCCAATGAGACTTGATAGGCTAGGGTCAGATGGTAGAAGAGGAGGACTCTCACTTTCTGAGGATTAGAGGAAGGGGATAGTGGAAAAGAAGGAGCAAGGAATATGAAGAGTAGGAAGAGTTCAGGGAGGAGCTACAATCAGAATGTAAATTTATAAATTATAAAAAATAAATTTAAATTTAAAAAGGAAAAATGGCGGTTATAAAATATAGAAGAAAAACCATTTCTGTTTCTTGATAACTCTCAAAGTTCAAGTATACCAAATCAGTAACTACATACAGACATAAGACTAAGGTGGTAAATTTATGGTGACATCATATCAAAAAAACATCAAGCCTGATCCTTTCATTAACATGTATCCTAACCACATTATTTAGGATGTCTGATCCAAGGAATCTATTCTTGGAATTAAAGGCATCAGCCACATTTCTAATGTTTAAGTGCCTGTTCATAGAAAAAAGACTTGACAGAAAATTGCACGTGTTAGATAAGCTCTGTTAGTAAGGAAGTTCATGAGCATAGGTAGCCATGTCCAGGGACTGAAGTGGAAGAGTATTAAAAGAAATAAAACAATAATATGGGAAGCAGAATGGATCCATAAAAGGAGGGATTTCCATGAAAGGTGTGAAGGGATGTTTCTGAGTCATGTTTTCATGATATGCTATAGTATGTTCCATATCATATGATATGGACTGGTCTAGTATATGGTATAAAAGTCACAAGGCAAGAAGACACTTGAAAGTTGCTGTAGTGTTGGGAGCACATTATGGGGACAAGTGCCCTGGGTTCTGCTAGTCATGTCTGATGTCTAACAGTTCATTGTCCTAAAAGAAAGTTTCTAAAGTACTGGGTCCAGATCTCTGGAAGAAGGAAAGAGGCATCTTGAGGATCAGTGATTTCACTGCAATAGCTTATTTCTCCACATTACTCTCTTTCTATTAACATATTTTTCTGCTGCTAGGATTAAAAGAGGGCTATGTACAAGGAAACACTTGTAGCACTGAGCCTTTTACTTTGCTCCATCAAATACACAGATTAAGTGTGTTATAGACGTGAGTATGCAAATATGTGTATATGTGTGTATACATAAAGTAGTGTGTGTGTGTTTGTACATACAGTAGTGTGTGTGTATCTGTGGATGTATGTAACTACAGTGCTATAGCCAACCTTTCATTATAAAGACAAGAACCTTACACTAAGCTATGTATGGTGGTTATGCTTATTACTTCAGCACTGGAAGTCTGAGGCAGGGTCGTTTCCTCATATCTGAAAAGTTGGAGAAAATGGTGTCTTATGTTGTGAGACTGTTTCAGAAAAAAAAAGCACAAAACAAACAAAAGAGATCAATAAAAGAGGGCAGAATTTTAACCTAAAACAAGGTAGATTAAACTGAGAGGGTCCACAGCCAGGATATAAAGTGAATAAATTGTAATAAATAATAAGAAGGAGAAAAAGAAATTACAGGTAAAAGAAAGAGACAGAACACTTAAAGATATTTTTGGGAAGGTATTCAGTCAATAAGGAAGTGTCAAGTTTATTCAACAGCTCCTTTTTAAAGACAAAGCAAAACAATTCACACAAGTAAAAGGACAGGGTGCATGGAACTGTCAAATTTGTTTTCTTAGACCACATTCCTATATGGCAGACATGGTCCAAGGTCTCACAAACAAGTTGAAGAAACTTGGCAAAACCTCTTGCTTATTTCTGTTTCAAGGTAAAGGCCAAGGTGAAACCATGTTTTTTTTGTTTGTTTTGTTTTGTTTTTGTTTTGTTTTGTTTTGTTTTGTTTTGTTTTGCTGAATACTCAGTAACAAAGCAGCTTGAAAGGCAAGCAGCTGTCCACACACACAGCTTGAGAATGAGCTTCCCACAATCTATACAACATTGTTTAAGATAGGCAGAACTAAATACAAACATGAATGAATAGATAAAAGATTATGCTGTGTTTCTTAATTCCTCTTCCTGTTTCTGGCATAAAATATTATTTAAAAAACTTGCTGGAGAAAGAGTTAATTTGGCCCACATGTCCAGGTTAAGACCTGTCAATCTGGAGAAGTCAAAGTGGCAAGATCCTGAAGCAGCTAGGCACATGATATCCACAGTCCAGAAGAGGGAGTAAGGAATTAACATATTCCTTTTAGCACCTAGATGCTTTTCTACACTCACATACGGCTCATAATCCCCTTCTATTGGAATGGCACTACCTACTCCAGAAAGGTCTTCCTAATTCAATTAATATTATCAAGATAATCCTGGACAGACGGTCTTCCTGGCCATACAAATCTAGACAATTCTTCAATTGAGAGTCCCTTCCCTGATCATTCTTACACTGTTTTGAGTAGACAATCAAAAGCAACCACCAAACTATGAATGTACTTTGTGTATTCTAAAACATTCTATGAATGTTTTTGTGTATTCTAAAATTACCTAAGGGTAAACATTATCCATGTTTACAAATTTTCTTATGATTTGGCACATCTTACATATTCCTGTGAATGGATTGCTTTAAAATACAGTATAATATATATAAAATTGAGCTAGCAGAATAACTTAATTTTCTATTTCTTTATGAGTTTCTATTCATTTACAATCTTTCAGTATTGACGTGTTGATCTACTGCACACAAGAGAAGGAAGTTATAAAGACGCTGAAAACTTCCAGTTTTGCTGCTGGGTATGTAGAAGGATACAACTCTTCTGTGATACAGTTCTGTAAATTCCAAAATACAAATGATATGAACTTGATACTATATCTTCCTGAAATCGAATGCCTTCATATCTATGCAAAAGAAATAACTTTACAGTACATCAATATAAACTTTTATATATGCATGTTCATTCATATGGTGTTATTCTTAATGGGCAAAGCTTTGAGTTAGTACAAATGTCCAAGATGAATAAATGAGTAGGCAATATTTGACACTTCACTACCCTGGATAACTAGTCAGTATAAAAGAGGACAAACTTCTCTCACATGTTAACCATCAGTGGCCCTTGAAGTTATCATGATAGTGATTTGATGTTGAGGTTCATACCTCCAATACAATTCCTTGGGAAAGACATTCAGCAGGATTGCCAGAAGCTCAGGAACAAAACAGCCTGAGGACACAGTTATAAACCAGGAAGAAATAAAGCATATCATGTCTCAAAAAAAATTATACTAAGTAAAAATGCCAAGCCCCAAACATCCCATATTGTCTTTATAATACCACTAGTAACTTTTAATGTTGGGATGTTTTCAATGAGTAGATATAGCGTGAATCATTTATTTAATTCTTAAATTTAACTTTATGCCCCATTTGTAAGATGACATATGCTGTGATGACCATCATGATAACTAAGTAATTGTGATCAAATGCCACTTTGACTAAACCAAATGTCAGACGTGCAAATATTAGAGGATTAGTAGATTAGCAACTTGTTTGAACATATTGGCACGGGGGCATTAGATTTTCAGACCACATTCCCGCTAGCAAATTTCTAAACCCTCCAGACCTAAGGGCCACTTTATCAAACATAACTGTTTGCTTCTGGTACTAGTCTTCTGAATAAACTCTCCCAGGTCTGAGAGCCCATCCTCATCCTATCCTGTTTTTCTTTGCAGTTGCTGATTACTCACTGGGACCATCATGGTGACAAAAAATCGTTGCAATAGACAAATGGGCGGTCTTGCTTTGACAACAATGGCATGCATAATTTGCTGTGTTTCTATGGAACTACCTCATTGGAGAGTGTGGTATTTCCAAGACCCTGCAGTCTCTAAGCGTTCAATAGCATTTGTTGGCATGTGGAGAGTTTGTGTTTTCCACCATGATGAAAACTTTAGCATCATCAGAAATTGTCACAGATACAGCTACCATGACACTTTCGTTCCTTTGGATATCCGAATGATCCAACAACTGCTACTGGTTGCTAGCATTCTTGGACTGGTTGGGAAAATCACCACCATTATTTCCCTTTGGGATGTGTGTATGGGAACAGTACAGGTGAATTCCACTTACAATCCATTTGCTCTCTCCGGAATTCTGAACATCATTTCTAGTACCTTTGTTTTCATTGCTGTACTGTTCAATTATGTATTTATCAAACGCAAGGAGGGTATAGCATTCCCACCATCTTTCCATATGCCTTCCAACCCTGATTCTCAGGAAACTGGAGGTGCTATGGCTTTGGCAATTATAGCTGCAATTTTGTTTCTATTAAGTGGCATAATTTTGCTTTGTTCAAAAATTGCCACCGTCAAACCAGGACATCCTGACTTGTAAAACTCAATTTCCACCTTACTTAGCTTCAAAAACCGAAGTTACCTAGAATGATAGTGAATATCCTTCATGTGTCTACAGAAATTTTCAAAAAACTCAAAACCATGTACAATGTGTCCTGTGATAGAAAGTGATCAAAGTGATCTCTTCTCCAAATTTTTTGTTTCATTACTTCATTACTACATTATGGCCTTTCAATAAAAAAAAAACTCATTCATTTGTTCTTGTCAAATCCATGTTTTATTTACCATGAACAAAAGTAAATGATAAACCTAGAACATACTAAAAAGTGTCAGTCAAAGTAGAGGAACCTCTCTCATTGCTGTAGGTATGGACGTTTAAAAATAGAAACTAGATGCCATGACATTTTCTCTCTACTCTACGACATTTCCCAAAATGTATTAACATTGAGAAATCACTCTAAGGAATCTCAACAATATATGATGACAGAAATTTTGAATATTTGTTCATTTGTTTGCTTAAAGCATTTTTTCTTTTTTGATTTGTTTTTTTTTACATTTCTTTTATTTTATTTATTACAATATATTCACTTTGTATCCAGGCCATATCCTCCTATCTCCTCCTAGTCCCATCCACCTGCCATTTTTATATTGCTTAAATGTTTAAAATCTTGACATCATATCATGTCTCTTTATCCTTTAAGAAATATTAAGCATTAGGCTTTCTGTCAAACTCTGTAAAACTTTTTTTCTAAGACAAAAAATTCAAACATTTATATCTCCCACCTTGTAAACTTTTATGCAAATATTTAATCCCTTGCCTGTTAAACCCTTTGCTTACACAAAGTACCTGCTGCATCTTTGAAAATTAGATGGCCAAATACTTCCTACTTTCCCTTGCCCTACTCTTTTACCACTTGCCAATCTCAAAAGACTTTGAGGTTAGTAAACACCCTATGGAAAAAAGAGATACCATCTGTACTAAAATAAAAACCAAGGGAACTTTTTGTGTGTTGGTTAGCTTACTTTGGGTCTTTGTGCAATGTTTTTACAAAAAGAGTTGTTTGCTGAGCTATGTTTGCTTTATGGGTTCCTTTGTGTGACATTGAGATTATTCTGTTTCTAACAATTCCTGTATGCTTGAATACTAAAAATGGACATCATTGGTGTCACGTAATATGGCTTGGTCAACCTGTCTTCTTGAGTCCTGATTCAGAAGGGTGAACGAATTTTTTCTTCTATTCTCCTATTTTCTTTTTGAGTGCTGACAAGTACCTAAGTATGCTTTTCAACTCCCTAGTGCTGTGTGCTCCCCTCATCATCATCATGTAACTTTCTGCTGACTTTTGACTGATGTAGTCTTATCTCAAACAACATGTTTTTTCCTTCTGATCTATACTCTCCACCTCTGAAAAGCTGCAAGTTTTATACTTTGTCCATCATGAATGTTTGTTTTTACTCTACTAAGTTGTCTTTGAGTTTCTATTTGACTATTGCTTAAATAATTTTTATTCATGAGACTGAGAACAACAAAAGAAAATTTTCTTGGCTCCACTGGGATGCTTCAATAGTCCCCATATTTTTCCTGCCATTTATTTACATAATGAGATTAGAAAATAATCTGTTCTTGCAACTCTAGACAGCATTATTTTAAAATCCACCCTGAAATTTATTGAAGAAACTGTCAGGGATTGCCTCACACTATTATTTTAACTGTAACAACCCCCAGAATGTTTGAAAGCAAATCTAGGGTTGATATGCTTTTCTAGAGCTCAAGGAGATTCTGTTGGATTTTGTTTTGAACATTAAAAACTATCCTCTCTACCTGATCTTGACTTAGTTTTGGTAGATGGAATCTTTCAAGAAAATTATCCATTTCATTTAGATTCTCAAATTTTGTGGCATATAGGCTTTTGTAGTATGACCTAATAATTGTTTGGATTTCCTCAATGTCTGTGGTTATGTCCCCATTTTCATTTCTGATTTTGCTGATCTGGATAGTTTCTCTCTGCTTTTTAGTTAGTTTGGCTAAGGGTTTGTCTATCTTGTTGATTTTCTCAAAGAACCAGCTTTTTGTTTCATTGATTCTTTGGATAGTTTTATTTGTTTCTAGTTGATTGATTTCAGCCCTTAGTTTGATTATTTCCAGCCGTCTGCTCCTCTTGGGTGTATCTGCTTCTTTTTTTTCTAGGGTTTTCAGTTGGGCCATTAAGTTGTTTGTATGTGATGTTACGAATTTCTTCTTTCAGGCACTTAGTGCTATAAATTTTCCTCTGAGCACTGCTTTCAATGTGTCCCATAAATTTGGGTATGTTGTGCCTCATTTTCATTGAATTCTAGGAAGTCTTTAATTTCTTTCTTTATTTCTTCCTTAACCCAGCTGTCATTGAGTAGTAAGTTGTTCAGTTTCCATGTGCGTGTCGGCTTTTTGTTGTTTCTGTTGTTGTTGAGGTTGAGCTTTAGTCCATGGTGGTCAGATAGTATACAAGGGATTATTTCAATCCTTTTGTATCTGTTGAGGCTTGCTTTGTGGCCCACTATATGGTCTATTTTGGAAAAGGTTCCATGCGGTGCTGAAAAGAAGGTGTACTCTTTTGAGTTTGGGTGAAATGATCTGTAGACGTCTATTAGGACCATTTGATTTAGACCCAGCTATACCACTGCTAGGTATATACCCAAAGTTTGTTCAAGTACACAAAAAGGACACTTGCTCAACCATGTTTATAGCAGCTCTATTTGTAATAGCCAGAACCTGGAAACAACCCAGATGTCCATCAACGGTGGAATGGGTACAGAAATTGTGGTATTTTTATACAATGGAATACTACTCAGCAATCAAAAAGGAGGAAATCATGAAATTTGCAGGCAAATGGTGGGATCTAGAAAAGATCATTCTGAGTCAAATATCCCAGAAGGAGAAAGACAAACATGGGATATACTCACTTATATAGACCTATAAGATATGATAAACAAAATGAAATCTATACACCTAAAAAAGATAATCAATTGAGCGGACATGGGGTAAGATGATCAATCCTCATTTAGAAAGACAGATAGGATGTGCATTGAACGTATGACAGGAGTCTACTGAGCGCATCTGAAAGACTCTAACTAGCAGTGTTTTCAAAGCAAAGACTCATGACCAAACCTTTGGCAGAGTACAGGGAATCATAAGAAAGAAGGGGAGTTAGTCTGATGGGGAAAGGATAGGAGCTCCACAAGGACCAAATATATCTGGGCACAGGGTCTTTTCTGAGACTGACATTCAACCAAGGACCATGTATGGATATAACCTAGAACCTCCACTCAGATGTAGCCTGTGGTAGCTCAGTAACCAATTGGTTTCCCAAAGCGAGGGGAACAGGGACTATTTCTAACAGGAACTCAATGACTGGCTCTTTGGTCTCCCCACCCCTGAAGGGAGGAGCAGTCCTGTTAGGCCACAGAGGAGGGCTTTGCAGCCAGTCCTGAAGATACCTGATAAAACAGGATCAGATGAATGGGGAGGAGGCCCCCCCTATCAGTGGACTTGGAAAGGGGCACGGTGGAGATGAGGGAGGGAGGGAGGGACTGGGAGGGAATGAGGGATCGGGACATGGCTGGGATACAGAGTTAATAAAATGTAACTGATAAAAAAAATAAAAAAAAGAATAAATTCCTTTGTAAATATTAGCAAATAAGAAAAAACTATCCTCTCTCCTGGCTTCTCCTGGTTCCATAAAAATGGCTTCTAAATTCTAATAACTTTTAATTTGACTTATCACATCTCTATCTAAACACAGATTAAATACTTCCTTTCCTCCCCACACACCTGGATATTATACAAATAGAATTACCAAGGAAACTTTGGGTCCTCTAATAAGGGGCACTGAATTCCAGGATACCACATCTAATATACCTTTTAGCAGTTATATGTCAAATTCAATCACTACCTTCAAACTCCAAATAGCCTCTTTAGGGGCTACCTCTGAGGGGGCAGGATGCTGTGAACATGAGATAGAAAAAGACAGGCTGCTTACAGCAGAGACACCAAAGGCTGAAGTTTCAGAAATGTCCCTGGCTCTGGATTCTGGAATTGCTAGCAGGGAACTATAATTTCTTATCTCCTAAATGTTTACCCCTGTGTTATGCCCAGTTCACAAGACCCCCAAAGACCACCAGGAATTGACTCCTCTGCAAAACACATGAGGGTTTACTGGATACACACTTGAGCCTGGGTCACAAGCACCCTGTGGAAACAGAGAGGTAGGTAGCCAGGAGGTCTAAAGGAACAAGGTTTTTAAAGGGAAAAACCACAAGAAGTGATTTACGTGCCTTGGTGTTACATGATTGGGTAAAGGAAATTGACTTTTGAAATGAGTGGTTTACTTTAGGAGACAAGTCCATAAATGGTTCTGGTCTGGTGATCTGGGCCATTTTCCTAGCAACTGTATCTCTAGTGTGTGGAAAAAGAATGCAGTAAAGCTGGTTCCTTCTCACAGGTGGCTGGACATGTCTCCACCTGGCTGGAGCTTGTGCTTTAAACTTTAAACCAATACCCAAAAAAACTAATTTTTAATTATTTGGTCTCTCACCCGCCTAAGGACTATATGCAAGGGTAGAACCTAGAAAAGCAGTCAAGACACTGATCTCTTCTGTTGAACAGCTTTAGAACTGAATCACTAGATTTTCAGGGTGTAAATAGGGGTTATCTGTCTTCTAGTTTTACTACATGACCTAATCAAATTGATGGTTATCTTCGCAAAGTGTGTAATATTTATTGTGTAATGGAATCTACTATGTGGCAGCATGGCAGGAGGGCAGGTCAAAAACATGGATAAAGCATCATCCCTCAGTGAACAGGTTTACCTGGAGATGAGGTACTTTTCTTTCTCAGAATGCCTAGAACCAGGTATCTTCTGAAACACCACGAGGTACAGTGTCTGCCAGTCTTTCTGAATCCAAAGATGCAAATATTTTTCTTTTTTCTGTCTTTTTATTTTGAATGTTTGCCAGAGCCTAAATATGTGTTAACTTCCTTGGTTCTTTATTCTTCCTGATTCTAAAGCTCCCTGTCACACCATGTTGTGACCGTGGTGAAGTGGCTGACCCCAATGCGAGCTTATCTCAAAAGGCATGTGTTTGTTTTGTTTTGTTTTGTTTTGTTTTGTTTCTCTTCTCTATTTCATCTGTCTTAGTTGAAGTTTCTATTACTGTGAAGAGACACCATACACATGACAACTCTTATACAAAAAAAAGTATTTAATTGGGGCTGGCTTACAGTTTCAGGGGTCTAGTCCATTGTTGTCAAGATGGGAAACACTACAGCATGTAGGCAGACTTGGTGTCCAAGAGGTTTCTGAGAGTTCTACATCTGTATCCAGAGACAGTAGGAAGAGAGAGTGAGACTAGGCTTGCTTTGAAACCCTAAAAGCTTACTCCAGAGACAAACTTTCTCCAACAAGGTCCCACTCATTCCAATAAAGCTACCCCTCCTAATAGTGCCACTAGCTATGGGCCTATGGAGGTCATTTCCATTCAAACCACTGCATTCCATTTAGTACCCATAGGCTTGTAGCTATAACAATGCGAAATGCATTTAGTCTAACTCCACAAGACCCATAGTCTGTTGAAAACTATTCTAAGTATCTTTGGAAACTCACTGAAATCTCTTTACTGTAATATCTTTAAAATCAAAATAAAAAAGGAAAAAGAGTACACTTCCTCCAACAAGGCCATACGTAATGGTGTCATAACATATGGGCCTATGAGGGCCGTTTTCATTGAAACCAGGACACCACCTTCTATCCATCTTCCATACTACAGCTTAATTTCAATATGGATTCTCTTTTAAAGTCTAGTGATTGTTCTCCAGTTTATGAAAAGAGGGAGGCATTTTCTGTGTATACTATATCTTTAAGAGTTTAACAATTATTCTTTTTAAAGATTTGTGTAGTTTTTATAAGTTTGGAAACACAGAAGTATGTATGTATACCACTTGCATCTATTAGCAGCATGAACCTGAATAGGGTGGTGATTCTTCTGAGACTGGAGTTACATACATAGGGTTGTTAGCTGTCACATGAGTGCTGGCAATGAAACTCAGGGCTTCTAAGAGAGTAACAAGTAGTTTTAATCACTGAGCCATTTCTCTAGTCCTTTAGCAATCATTCTTTGTCATCAAATCCTTGGATTGTTTCAAGATTTCTTACCCTGTTGTCCAGTAAATTGTATTTGTTTTTATTGGGTTTTTTTTCCTCTTTTTATTTCTATTTGAATAGTGACTCATTTCTCAATGCTGCACTTGTGAAATTATTCTGGATTTTAGACTTTGGAAATCATCAATGTATAAGATTGTATTTGCAAGAAAGTATGCTTATCCAACAAGTGAATGGTTTCTGCTTCATCCCAAGAATAACTAATTAATTAACTAGCTACCAAAATAAGTAAATAATTGAAGTCATATCAAGTCTAGATCATAGTCTTAGCATAAATAATGATGGGTATGTAGGCAGTCACATTCGCCTTAACCCTCTCTCTTTGCACCACTTAAAACCGTAAATTATTTGATAATATATCATTGATAATACATATTTAATCCATGCATAGTTCAATAAATATTTTTCAGAAATAACTTTGGTGTGTGCAGTGGCACAGTAGGTCTATCTTTGGCAACTAATTTCTTCTGGAGAGCCACAATTATATTTATCTTCTCTTGCTTTATCTTGCTGGGAATGTATATCACCACTCTTTTGTCCTGGATTCATTTTCCCTTAGGGTCATAGACTAGGTCCACAGTATATGATTCTCACACTATTATACTCCACAGTTCTGTGAACATGTGTTCTGCAAAGTGTTCTGGGTGAAGTATCTCATCTTAACAAAAACATCTTTGATCTTGTTCTTTATCTTCTCTGGGTCTTTTTACAATACTGTGGTCAAAAGACAGCTGAGAACTCTGCCTGCTGTAGCAGAAGGTTCAACGAATACAGATTTTGAAAAGGTAAAGATTTACCTTTTCTTTATCCACATTGTCACTATTAGAACTAAAGGTCTAACTAACCATTTCTTTCTTCCCACTATCCCTATTCTCCTCAATTTTGGGTTGGTTTGTTGGAAACAAATTTCAGTATGACACCATATCTGATCTTGAACTTGTGGTCCATCTGTCTCAGTATCTCCAGTTCTGGGATAATAGGTATGCATCACTAGGGCTCATTAAATGATCTCTTATTACTTCTCATCATGACTGCCTGCATCTGCTTTCTCTAATGCAGACTTGATAGGCTGGGGTCAGTTGATAGAGGAAGAGGACTCCCCAATTCTGAGGACTAGGGAAGGGAGGGAGGGTTGAAGAGGGAGGGAGGATGCGACTGAGAGGAGACAAGGGGGGCTACAATCGAGATGTAAAGTGAATAAATTAAAAAAATTAAATTACAAAAAAGACAAAAGGAGGGGATCCAAGATGGCTGCACCGGGAGGACACTCTTTCTGACCAGCAGCACAGCAAGATCTGCACAATGATCAGCAGACAGAACTCTGGGTCCTAATATAGCAGTGATTGTTTCCCAAGTGAGAGGAAACCCCACGGTGTGGGATTTAATCAGCTTCAACTCACCCAGATAAACTGAGGAAGAGGTCCCTATTCCACCAGGGGTTTGGTAGCCAGCCCAGAGCCACGAGCTGCTGCCATGCTCTGATCACTGTCCCAGACTGAACTGTGGGCCCCACAACACCAGAGATGGGGATTTCCAGTGGAGAGAAAACCCCATGGTGCAGGAAACGATCAGGGCTGACCTTAGGTCACCCAGATAATCCCTGGAAAAGACTTGGGGTCTAGTGGGCGTTCAGCATCCAGCCCAGAGCCAGACACACAGGAGCCAGCACAGAGACCTGCCTGCTTGCCTGACTCACTGCCCCAGAGAGAACTGAGGGCCCCAGGGCGCCAGAGACTGAGTTTTGTTGTTGGGTGCAAACCCATAGGGAAGGAAACAGTAGGTCTGATCTTGTAATGCCAGGTTCATGGGACCCTCAGAGACCATCAGGAGGCAACTTGATGCAATTGCAAGAGAGCTTTATTATATGAGCAATCGAACTCGGGACCCAAGTCTCACTGACACAGCAGTAGAAAAATGGGACCTCAAGCTCTGAGTGAAGAGGATTGTTAAAGGGAAAGTCTGTGAGCAGGGGTTTTCCATGGCAGCAAGCAAGGGGGCACAAGTCTGGGCGTTACAGAATCGTGTAAAGTTTAGCAGGGCGGGGTGACCTTTTCTGAGACACACAATCACAGTGGCTAAGGCATATAATCACAATGGCTATTTTTCTAAACCATAGCTGAAACATTGGGGAGAATTTTCCCACCTGATTTTCAACCAATTCCCATTAATTATTGCCAGGGAGTTTGTCTCTATTTTCTACGAAGCATTTATTCTGTTATATTTTCTGGAGGCTGTTGCTAGGAGAGTTAACTTTGTTTTCTGCCAGGTGTACATTCTGTGATATTTCCTGATACCTGAATTCAGTTCCCAGTCAAGATCTTTATTTCAAAATGGAGTTATATTCAGACTAACTTAAACTCTTCAATCTCAGAGCACTCATCCAACACCCCCACCCCAAAAAGTTCTAGGGAAAAGTTACCCAGTTTCTGTAGACACCCAGGCGCCCAATCACCAGCAAGGCAGAGCCATGCACGCCTGTGCATGCATGTCCTACTCGCTATCCCAGACGAACAGCGGTCCCCAAAGCACAGTCTGGGTGTCCCTCTCCGGAGGAAACCCCACAGCAGGGGAATCATCAGGTCCAACGCTCAGGACATCCAGCTCTAGAAGACTTTCTGAATTCATGCAGGCTCTAGGCTCTAGCCTTCTACTGCAAGCATGAGTGCTGTGCTCACCCACCATTATTGAGTACCACTAGGGCACTGGGGCACACAGCTGCATCCTCAGACCTACAAAAGCCTGAGAGCCTTTAAAGCAGCCCTCAGATACTGCTCCAAGTTTCAACCAGTTATCCCTAGCTAAACTGACAAAACTGTGGGACTCCCTGGTTCTTCAAGAGGGCTGCACCCAACAATTATACCTTAAGAGCAACAGCTGCAGCTCACTGAATTCAGAGCAAGAAACCCAGCAGCAGGGTAGCCATCTCCAGGACTTCTGATGAGAGGAGAGCCTTCCTGAACATCATAGTTACCACACAGGTCCATATGCCTGAGAAACACGACCATACAGCTGACCATACCAAAAAAGCTGAGATCTCTTTCAGAACTCTACCAAGTGGATTATCCCCACCCCAGGACACAGAAGGCACCTAACAGACAACACCTGAGACAGCCAGATGGGTAGAGGCCAGCGTAAAAGCACAACCAACAAAAGGCAAAGCAATATGGCATCTACAGAACCAAGTTATCCAGGGGCAAGTAATCCTGAACACCCTAACATAAGTGAAATTCAAGATGACCTTACGTCTATGCTTATGAAGAGGTTAATGGAGGAAACAAATAAAATGCTTCAGAATTAGAGGAAGATATAGTAAAACAGATTATGGCCATCCATAAAGAAATACAGGAAGATGCAGCCAAACAGTTTGTGGATTTCAGAAAGCAAAAGATTAAATCACTGAAAGAAATAAAACAAACAGAAGAATGTTAAAACAAACAGGTGGGGGACATGATGTTGGCACCAGGAGAACACTACATCTGAGGAGCAGGAAAACATTTTCCATACAGCGACCAAGAGACTGAACTCTGGGCCCTAAAACAACAGCGATCATGTTTCCCAGGTGAACAGAAACCCCCACGGCATGGGAATCAGTCAGGTCCACTCTCAGGTCACCCAGCCAGAACCTGGAAGAGATCCCGGGTTGCACAGGCACTCTTTGGATCACCAGACCAGAGCCACACGCATTCTTGTCCTGATCATCTTCCCAGGCTGAGGAGTGGGCAAAAACACACCAGAGAATGGGAGTCCCAGTCGAGAGAAAAACCCAACGGGAAGGAAGGAAAAGGAACTGGCCACTGGTCACCAAGTCTTTCCCTGGAAAAGGTCCCGCAGAATGGCAGGTGTGTGCCGCCAGCACTGAACTGGGCTCCAGCTGTGAGCACAGAGACTTGCTGTGTGCCCACCCAACTCTCCCCTACATCACAGACAGAGCTGTGTGACCCAGGGCATCAGAGACTGGGACTCCCTGTCGGGAGAAAACCCCATAGGAGAGGAAACAGGACTGGCCACAGGTCACCCAGTCTTTCCCTGGAAAAGGTCTCACAGAATGGCGGGTGCGAGCCAACATCACTGAACTGGGCTCCAGTTGCTAGCACAGAGACTTGTTGCAGACTTGCTGCTTGCTCAGTTCTGCATCACAGAAAGAGCTGTGCGCCCCAGGGCAACAGAGACTGGGAGTCCCTGTAGGGAGAAATCCCCACAGGGAATAAAGCAAACAGGATGGACTTAGGCCACCCAGTATAACCCTGGAAAAGGTCCAGCACACCAGCACAAACCAGGGACCTGCTGTGCACCAGCTAGCCTGCTGCTACCAGGAGAGTGGTACTCACCTGCAACAGATTACCACTTGGGTACTGGGGCACAGAGCCCCAACCTAAGACCTACAAAAGCCTGAGATCCCTGAGTTCAACCCCCTGATACTGCTCCAAGGGGCAACCAGTTATCCCTAACAAAACTGACCAAACCACAGGGCACCCAGGTTACAGCAGCAGCTCACTAAATTTACAGCAAGAAACCCAGAAGCAGGGCACGTATCTCCAGGACTTCTCCGGGTGAGAGGAGAGCCCTATTGACTAACAAGGACCACAGTTACCACTCAGGTCTGAACGCCTAAGGTGAGATGTGGCAACTCCTGAAAAACACTAGCCATACAGTGACTATACCCAAAAAGCTGAGAAGGCTTCCTTCAGGAAAAAACATCTTCCTGCCAAGGGGATTCTCTCCAACACAGGATTCCAGGAACCACCAGAAACTAAATCCAAACACCTAAGATAGCCCAATGGGTAGAGGCCAGCATAAAACCTCAACCAATAAAAGGGAGAGCAATATGGCATCTCCAGAACCCAGTTATCCAGGGGCAAGTAGCCCAGGACACCCCAGCATAATTGAAATTCAAGAAGATGACCTAACATCTATGCTCATGAAGAGGATAACAGAAGAAACAAATGAAATGTGTAAAGACCTAGAGGAAGATAAACTCAAACAGATTATGGCCATCCATAAAGAAATAGAAGAAGATAAAAACAAATAGATTATGGCCATCCGTAAAGAAATACAGGAAGTTGCAGACAAACAGTTTGTTGCCTTTAGACAGGAAATACTTAAATCACTGAAAGAAATAAAAGAAACAGAGGATTGTTCAAACAAACAGCTGAAGGAATTGAAGGAAAACAGGAAAATACAGTCAGACAGGTGAATGAAATCAACAAAGCAGCTCAAGATCTGAATATAATGGAGGAAATGGTGGAGAGAAAGAACTTAGGGAAGAAAACAGAAACTACAGAAGTAAGCATAACCAATAGACTACAAGAGATGGAAGAAAAAATCTCAGGTGTGGAAAATACAATGGAAGAAATCAATGTATCCATCAAAGAAAATGTTCAATCTAAAAAATTCCTGACACAAACTGTCCAATAAATCCAAGACAACATGGAAAGACAAAACCTAAGAATAATAGAAATAGAGGAAAAAGAAGATTCCCTCCTCCAAGGCCCAGAAAATATTTTCAACAGAATCATTGAAGAAAATGTCTCCGACTTAAAGGAGAGGCCAATAAGAATACAAGAGGCCTACAGAACACCCAATAAATTAGACCAGAAAAGAAAATCCTCCTGCCACATAATAATCAAAACAGTAAGTATACAGAACAAAGAAAAAATACTAAATTCTGCAAGGGAAAAATGCCAAGTAACATATAATGGCAAACTCATCAAAATCTCACCTCAATTCTCAACAGAAACGATGAAAGCTGGAAGGGCCTGGACAGATATCATGCAGGCCCTAAGAGAACACAGATGTCAGCCCAGGCTACTCTATCCAGCAAAACCCTCAGTCCTCATAGACAGGGAAAACAAGATATTCAATGACAAAAACAAATTTCAAAAATACCTACACACAAATTCAGCGTTACAGAAGACACTAAAAGGAAAAATACAACCCAAGAAAACTAGGTACTTTCAAGAAAACAAAGGAAATAATCAACCTCACTACAGTAAAACCAAAAGCAACAAGGCACACAAACTTATGGCCACAGCCAACATCAAAATCAAAGGATCTAATAGCCACTGGTCATTAATCTCTCTCAATGTCAATGGACTGAATTCTCCAATAATAAGACACAGACTAACAGAATGGATGCATAAACAAGACCCAGCAATCTGTTGCTTACAAGAAACACACCTAAGTCACAATGATAAACATTACCTGAGGGTAAAGGGCTAGAAGATGGCTTTCCAAGAAAATGGACCCAAGAAGCAAGCAGGAGTAGACATTCTAATATCTGATAAAATAGACTTTCAACCAAAATTAATAAAAAGATATGGGGAAGGACCCTTCATACTCAACAAGGGAAAATTCCGCGAGGAAGACATCACAATCCTGAACATCTATGTCCTAAATACAAGGGCACCCACATTTGTAAAAGAAACATTGATAAAACTTAAACCAAACATAGATCCCCGCACATTAATAGTGGGAGACTTCAACACCCCACTCTCAACAAAGGACAGGTCAACAAAACAGAAATTAAACAAAGAAACAATGTCTCTGACAGAGGTCATGAATCAAATGGACCTAACAGACATTTACAGAAACTTACACCAGAACACAAAAGAATTTAACTTCTTATCAGCACTTCGAGACATCTTCTCTCAAATAGACCATATCTTTGGTCATAAAGCAAGCCTCAACAGATACAAGAAGATTGAAATAATCCCTTGTATCCTATCTGATCAACAGAGAATCAAGCTGGACCTCAACAACGACAGAAATAGCAAAAAGCATACACACACATGGAAACTGAAAAACTTGCTACTAAATGACAGCTGGGTCAGGGAAGAAATAAAGAAAGAAATTAAAGTGTTCCTAGAATTCAATGAAAATGAAGGCACAACATACCCAAACATCTGAGACACAATGAAAGCAGTGCTAAGAGGAAAGTGCATAGCACTAAATACCTTTAAGAAGAAATTTGAGACAGCTCATTCAAGCAACTTTATGGCTCACCTAAAAACACTAGAAAAAGAAGAAGCAGATACACCAAAAAAGGGAAGATGACTGGAAATAATCAAACTCAGGGCTGAAATCAATCAATTAGAAACAAATAAAACAATTCAAAAAAATCAATGAAATGAAGAGCTGGTTCTTTGTGAAAATCAACAAGATAGACAAACCCCTAGCCAAGGTAACTAAAAGGCAGAGAGACACCATCCAAATCAACAAAATCAGAAATGAAAAGGGGGACATAACTACAGACACTGAGGAAATCCAAACAATCACTAGGACTTACTTCAAAAGTCTTTATGCCACAAAATTTGAAAATCTAAATGAAATGGACAATTTTCTTGATCGATTTGACTTACCAAAGCTGAATCAGGACCAGGTAAATCAATTAAATAGTCCTATATCCCCCAAAGAAATAGAAGCAGTCATCAAAAGTCTCCCATCCAAAAAAAGCCCAGGACCACACCAGATGGTTTCAGTGTATAATTCTACCAGACTTTCAATGAAGCGTTAACTCCAGTTCTCTTCAAACCATTCCACAAAATAGAATCAGAAGGAACACTACCAAACTCATTCTATGAAGCCACAGTCATCTTGGTACCTAAACCTCACAAACACTCAACAAAGAAAGAGAATTTCAGGCCAATCTCCCTTATGAACATTGATGCAAAAATACTCAACAAAATACTTGCAAACTAAATACAAGAACACATTAAAGATATCATCCACTATGACCAAGTAGGCTTCATCCCAGGTATGCAGGGGTGGTTCAGTATACAGTAGTCCAACAATGTGATCCACCATATTAACAAACTGAAAGAAAAAGAAAAAAAAACACATGATAATCTTCCTAGATTCTGAAAAAGCATTTGAGAAAATCCAGCACCCATTCATGTTTAAAATAATGGAGAGATCAGGGATACAAAGCACATATCTAAACATAGTAAAGGCAATATAGAGCAAGCCTGTAGCCAACATCAAACTAAACGGAGAGAAACTTAAAGCGATCCCACTGAAATCAGGGACAAGACAAGGCTGCCCACTCTCTCCATATCTCTTCAACATAGTGCTGGAAGTCCTTGCTAGAGCAATAAGACAGTTGAAGGAGATCAAGGGGATACAAATTGGAAAGGAAGAAGTCAAATTATCACTATTTTCAGATGATATGATAGTATACCAGAGTGACCTGAAAAATTCTACCAGGGAACTCCTACAGCTGATAAACACCTTCAGCAAACTGGCCGAATACAAAATTTAACTCAGGAATCTACCACAGAGAGCCTCTGAAAGGCTCTGCCCTGCAGACTATCAAAGCAGATGCTGAGATTTATGGCCAAATGTTGGGCAGAGTGCATGGAAAGAGGACAGGAATCCCACAAGGAGAGGAACAGAACCAGAAAATTTGAACACAAGGGTCTTCCCAGAGACTCATAAACCAACCAGGTACCAGGCATGCAGATAACCTAGAACCCCTGCACAGATGTAGTCCATGGCAGTTTAGTGTCTAAGTGGGTCACATAGTAATGGGAAGAGGGACTGCCTCTGACATAAACTGATTGGCCTGCTCTTTGATCACCTCCCCCGAGAGAGGAGCAGCCTTTCCAGGCTACAGAAGATCACAATTCAGCCACTCCTGATGAGATCTGATAGACTAAGATCAGAAGGAAGGAGAGGGAGACCTCCCCTATCAGTGGACTTGGGGAGGGGCATGAGTGAAGAAGGGGGAAGGAAGGTTGGATTAGGAGGGGAGGAGGGAGGGGCTTATGGGGGGGGATAAAATTATCAGTAGCCCTCCTGTGTACTAAAGACAAAAGGGCTGAGAAAGAAATTAGGGAAACAAAACCCTTCACAATAGCCACAAAGAACATAAAGTATCTTGGTGTAACCCTAACTAAGCAAGTCAAAGACTTGTATGAAAAAAAAAAAAAATTCAAGACTCTGAAGAAAGAATTAAAAGAAGATATCAGAAGATAGAAAGATCTCTCATGCTCATGGCTTGGCAGGATTAACATAGTAAAAATGGCCATCTTACCAAACACAATCTACAAATTCAATGCAATTCCCATCACATTACCAACACAATTCTTGAAAGCCTTTGAAATAAAAATTCTCAACTTCATATTGAATAACCAGAAACCCAGAATTGATAAAACAATCTTGTACAATAAAAGATCTTCTGTAGGTATCTCCATCCTTGATCTCAAGGTGTACTATAAAACAACAATACTCAAAATTTTATGCTACTGGCATAGAAACAGAATGGTGAATCAATGGATTTGAATAGAAGACCCGGAAATATAACCACACACTTATGGACACCTGATCTTTGACAAAGATGCCAAAATCATTCAATGGAAAAAAGATAGCATCTTCATCAAATGGGGCTGGTCTAACTGGGTGTCTACACGTAGAAAAATTCAAATAGATCCATACTTATCACACTGAACAAAACTAAATTCCAAGTGGATCAAAGACCTCAATATAAAACCAGAGACACTAAACCTGTTAGAAGAAAAAATGGGGAAGAGCCTTGAACTCACTGACACAGGAGACAACTTTCTGAACAGAACAGCAACAGCACAGGCTCTAAGATCAACAGTCAATAAATGGGACCTCATGAAACTGAAAAGCTTCTGTAAAGCTAAGGACACTTTCATCAGAACAAAATGACTGCCTACAGACTGAGAAAGGGTCTTCAAAAATCCTATACCTGACAAAGGGCTGATATCCAGAATATATAGAACTCAAGAAGTTAAACAGCAACAAATCAAGTAATCCAATTAAAAAATGGAGTACAGAGCTAAACAGAGAATTCTCAATAGAGGAATATCAAATAGCAGAGAAACACTTAAAGAAATGTTCAATGTCCTTAGTCATCTGGGAAATGCAAATCAAAATGATCCTTGGATTTCACCTTACACCCATCAGAATGGCCAAGATCAAAAACTCAAGTGACAAGGCATGCTGGAGAGGTTGTGGAGAAAGGGGAACCCTCCTCCACTGCTGGTGGGAATGTAAACTTGTACAACTACTCTGAAAATCAATCTGCTGCTTTCTCAGATAATTAGGAATAGTGTTTCCTCAAGATCTAGCTATACCACTCCTAGGCACATATCTAAAATATGCTCAAGTACACAACAAGGACATTTGCTCAACCATGTTTATAGCAACTTTATTTGTGATTTCCAGAAACTGGAAACAACCTAGATGCCCCTCAGCTGAGGAATGGATACAGAAATTCTGGTACATCTATACAATGGAATATTACTCAGCAATTAAAAACAAGGAAATCATAAAATTTACAGGTAAATGGTGGGAACTGATAAAGATCATCCTGTGTGAAGCAGAATGACACACAGGATTTATAGTCACTCATAAGTGTATATTAGACCTATAATATAGAATAAACCTACTAAAATCTGTACAGCTAAAGAAAATAATGAAGAAGGAGGACCCTGGCTAAAATGCTCAATCCTCATTCAGAAAGGCAAAGAGGATAGACATCAGAAGAAGGAGAAAATAGGGAACAGGACAGGAGCCTGCCACAGAGGGCCTCTGAAACGCTCTACCCTGCATCAAAGCAGATGCTGAGACTTATGGCCAACTTTTGGGCAGAATGCAGGGAATCTTATAAAAGTAGTGGGAAATAGTAAGACCTGGAGAGGACAGGAGCTCCACAAAGAGAGCAACAGAACTAAAAAATCTGGGCACAGGGGTCTTTTCTGGGACTGATACTCCAATCAAGGACCATTGATGGAAATAACCTAGAACCCCTGCTCAGACGTAACCTATGGTAGCTCAGTGTCCAAGTGGGTTCCATACTAATGGGAACAGGGACTGTCTCTGACATGAACTGATTGGTCTGCTCTTTGAACACCTCCCCCTGACAGGGAGCAGCCTTCCTAGGCCACAGAGGAAGACAATGCAGCCACTCCTGATGAGACCTTATAGACTGGTTCAGAAGAAAGGGGAGGAAGGCCTCCCCTATCATTGGACTTGGGGAGGGGCATGTATCTCGGAGGAGGGGGAGGGAGGGTGGGATTTGTACGGATAGAGGGAGGGGACTATGGCTGGATACAAAGTGAATAAAGTGTAATTAATAAAAATTAAAATTAAAAATATTTTAAAAAAGAAAAATAATCATATCTACTCAAGCATGCAGTGTTCAAATATAATTGGTTAAGTCTTATATTTCCCCTATTAAATCCTTAGAAATATTAAAATTTAAAATGCTAAAAGCCTCACTTCATGATGCACTGTTTCAACTCACATTACTTACTAAAATAATAATAAAAAATATGCACACATCTTCTGCCTGCATGTATGTATGTGGACAATACACATTTTTGGTACACACAGATGCTAGAAGAGGGCTTTGGATCCCCTGGAACTGAAATATCTGTGAGTTGTTATGTGGGTACTGGGAAATAAAACCAAGCCCTCTGCAAACGCAGCAAGTGTTGAGTCATCTTTCCATGCTGAAAATGTAAGAAGCAAAGCACAGTAACTTATTCCCTCGTAAAGCTGTCAAAATTTTTATCTGCTTCTTCACAGAAACAGAAAAAATATCGTAAAATTAATGTAGAAACAAAGAAGACCCTAGACAGCTAACCATAACCAATCAAAAATGTAGAGCCTAGTCCCAATGAATGTGCTTAAAAACACTCCTACACCCAAAGTTGAAGAAACACTGCTGAAGAGGGAGAGGAATGGCTAAGAACCAGAGAATCAGGAAGTTTACTGTGAGACTGTGTCTTTTAGTAATGTCAGAAGCTCCAAAAATAAATACCAATATGACTACTGAAATATGTGCTGAATAAAGACAAACACAATAGACTTGTCAAATTGAATTGGAGAATGCTCTCGAGGTCTCAATTATGCACAAAGAACTACAGCAACTAAAAAATACTGAGAGTGGGAGACATAATCTTCTCATGAGCAAAAGCACATCAAATGATTATTCAATACCAAGTGGCCATCCCGAAAAGATACGTAGGAGTAGTATTACACAGAGTAAGTAGGTTATATTTAGAAATATGTATTTACAAATGACAACAACTAATAAAAAGGAGATTGAATTTCATAGATCAAAGAGGGGTATATGGGAGGATTTGGAGGGAGAATAGTAAGGGAGAAATGATGTATTTATAATCTCAAAAGCAAAAGAAAATAATTATTTAGGATTATGCAGATATTTAAATGGATAAAGACTCTACTATGCAAGCATTAGGACTGGAATTCAGATTGTGAGCATACAGACAATTGCAAATAGCTATAGAGAACTGGCTATAATCCTAGTACTTGGGTTGTATAGAGAGGATATCTCCAGAGAAAGCTGCTTGGTACATTACACAATTTTCCAAAATTTGGATTCAAGAAAGAGACCCAGCATCAATATAGAAGGTGGAGGGAGATGAACAAAATGGTAGCCTACAGACTGGGAAAAGCTCTTCAGCAACTCTTCATCAAACAGAGGGCTAATACTCATAATAAAGAAAGAACTTAAGAAATTAAACATCAAAAAATCAAATAATTTAAAAAATGAAGCACAAAGCTAAACTGAGAATTCACAACAGAGAAATCTTGAATGGCTGAGAAGCCCTTAAAGAAATGCTGAACTTCCTTAATCATCAGAGAAATGCAAATCAAAATGACTCTAAGGTTCCATCTTAGACCAGTCAGAATGGCTAACATCAAAAACTCAATTGACAACACATGTTGGTGAGCATCTGGAGAAAGAGGAACACTCTTCCATTGATGGTGGGAGTGCAGACTTGTATGACCTCCCTGGGAATAAATCTGGTGCTTTCTTAAAAAATTAAGAATAGTTCTACCTCAAGACCCAGCTATACCACTCCTGGCCATATACCCAAAAGACGTTTTACCATACAACAAGGACATTTGCTCAGTTGTGTTCTTAGCAGCTTTATTCATAATAGCCAGAAACTGGAAACAACCTAAATGTCCCTCAACAGAGGAATAAATAAAGAAATTGTGGTTCGTTTACACAATGGAATACTACTCAGCTGTTAAAAATAAGGAAATCATAAACTTTTCAGGCAAATGGATGGAACTAGAAAATATCATCCTGAGTGAGGTAACCCAGACTCAGAAAGACACACATGGTATGTATTCACTTCTAAACGTGTATTAGACCTATTGTAAATGATAACCATACTAAAAGCCACAGACCCAAAGAAGCTAAGTAACAAGGATGGTGCAAGGGAGAGTGTCAGATTGTCACTGAGAAGAAGAAATAGAAGAGACAGCAGAAGTAGATGGAGAGAGGGAACTGGACAGGAGATGGAATGGGGAGGGAAATATGAGTGGGGATCAGATGTGGAGAGAATAGGGTTGAGAGTTGAGAGGGCTGGGAAAAAAAAGGGAAACTGAACGAGGACATCTCTTTGTCAAGCTGGAAACCTGGGACAGGGTAGGCTCCTGGGAGGATATGGGTTTGACTCTACCTGAGACTGATAACGGGGGTGGAAGCATAAAGACTGAAGGGACTACCTCCTAGCCAGGCAGGACTAGTGGAGGGAGGGGAACAACAAATGATCAGCAAAACCTTTGATCAAAAAATTACCCTGCCTACAAGAAGTACAGGGATAAAGAGGGAACAAAGATTGAGGGAATGTCCAGCCAATGTTTGGCCCATTCTGAGACCCACCCAAAGGTAGAGAGCCAGCTCCTGACACTATTAATGATGCTCTTCTATGCTTGTTGACAGAAGCCTAACTTGACTGTCATCTGGGAGGCTCCACCTAATACCAAAATTGAGAAAAATGCTGGGACTTGCAGCCAAGCATGGTGCAGAACTTCAGGGATCTTGTAGAAGTGATAGGGGAAAAGATGGAAGAACCTGGAGGGGGACAGAAACCGCACAAGAAGACCAGTAGAGACAACTAACCCAGTCCCATGGGGGCTTTCAGAGACTGAGACATCAGCTAAGAAGCATGCAGTCTAGACCTAGGCTCCCTACACATATATGGCCAATGGACAGCTTGGTATTTATATGGGACTCCTGGAAAGTGTGGGGCTGGGGAAGGGGATTGTTTCAAGCATGGACTCTCTTGCCTGATTTTGGATTAATTCCCCTTGACAAGGCTGCCTTGCCTGGCCTCAGAGGACGAGGATGTGCTCAGTCCTGATGTGACTTGATGTTTTGGGGAGGGCTGATACAGGGGGAGGATACCTAACCTTTTCTGGGGGAAAGAGAGACAGGAAGGGGGAAGGAGGGGAGGACTGGGAGGCGAGGAGGGGGCACACTTGGAATGTAAAGTAAATAAACTTAAATAAAAAAATTAAAAGAAAGACATTTTATGTTTCTATAGCATTCATATACATAGTAACAGGCTCTCTCAACACATACACAGACAAAAGCACACACACTAGCATGCATGCATGCATACATATATACAGAAAAAATTAAAATAGGCAAATACTTAGAGAAAAAAATTGAGCCAAGCATGTGGCAGGTAGTGCAACTTATAATCCTAGCACTCAATTTGAATCAGAGTGATCACAAATTATTTTTAAGCCTGTGCTGCTCAGCCAGATCCTGTCTCAAAATCAATCAATCAATCAATGAATATACAAATAAATAAATAAAAGTTAATAAGTAACTAAAAATAAAAAGACAAAATTATTTATTTATAACTCAGCATTATATATGTGGGTATGTTAGAATGACTCTGGATTTAAGCCATACAAATTACACTTATCAAATGATAAAAAATAAAATTAGTCCCAGGCTTGTTAGAAAGCTCAACAGTTAGGGGCCCTTTCTCCCCTACCAAAGAAAGTAGGTTTGATTCCCAACACCCACACAGAGGATCACAACTGCCTGTAACTTCAGTTCAAAATATCTGAGATCTGACTTTTAATCCCAATTACTTGTTTTTCTTCTGTGATCATAATATAATTACATTATTTTCTCTTTCCTTTTCCTCCCTTCAAACCCTCCCATATACATCTTCTTATATACATACATTACTATTATCCTGACTAAACAGGCTATATGTAGGAATATGCATGCATGTAAAATTAATAAAGAGATCATGAATTTGATTCCCTTTCTGTGAGTGTCTTAGGGTAAGGGATGTTTTTTTTTAGAGGATCTACCCATTTTGCTCAGCGGGTCAAAGGACTGGACTTCTGGGAAAAACAGGAAACTGAAATAAAATTGGAGAAAAAATTGCAAGCACCAAGGAAGTGGAAGTGATGGGTGGAATCTGAGGGTTATAGAGACAGAGAATCTGAAAACACCAGCCCCAGAGAGAGGAATATGAGAGTAAAACTGGAAACTATTATGCTGACAGTGACTATTCAGGACACTGCAAAGAAATAAAGAACAGGATGAGGATAGGTACTCTGGACAGGAGCTTCCCTGAAAATAAAGAAAAATGAAGTCATAACACAAACAGCACCCAGGTTTTGGAAATTATGAATAAACACAAAAAAATAGTGCATTAAATGTGGATGAGAGTTCATAGGTTGCATACAAAAATCCAAATATATGGACCCTACCCTTTAGAAACATCAGCTTTTCATGAGGCAATTTCTTTTTATTCAAGGTCTAGGGCTGTAGACACTTTGTATAATCCTTACAATGACCATGTCTGACTGAGATCTAGGTGACTGCTGAAAGGATCTGTGTACAATTCACATGTCTAAAAACAGTTTTGCATGAGCTAAAATTGGTTAAAATATTCAAACTTATAAAAATGTATGCATGTGCCAGGCAGTGGTGGCACACACCTTTGATCCCAGCATTGGTGAGGCAGAAGAAGGTGGGCCTCTGAGTTTAAGTCCCGCTTGTTCTGCAGAAAGAGTTCCAGGACATCTAAATCTACAAAGAGAAACCCTGTCTCAAAAACAAAAACCCAAAAATGTGCACATGCAAGAAAAAAACAAATATTTATCCCATTTCAATCTCAGGAAATGAAATGCTGGCTTCAAAACAAGAGGCTGAAACAAATATTTTTTAATTTAATTTTATTTTATTAATTACACTTTATTCACTTTGTATTCCCCCATAAATCCCTCCCTCCTCCCCTCCCGGTCCCACCTTCCTTCCCCCTTCTTCACACATGCCCCTCCCCAAGTCCACTGATAGGGGAGGTCTTCCTCTCCTTCCTTCTGATCTTAATCTATCAGATCTCATCAAGAGTGGCTGCATTGTCATCTTCTGTGGCCTGGTAAGGCTGTTCCCCCCTCAGGGGGAGGTGATCAAAGAGCAGGCCAATCAGATTATGTCAGAGGCAGTCCCTCTTCCCATTACTATGGAACATTATTGGCCTATTGAGTGGTAAGCAAAGGCAACCTAAATAAGCTAGAAAAATAGAACAAGTGTTAGTTGCTATGATAAGCAAGAGATATGTTGGACTTAGTAGGAAAGAAAATATATCATGGAAGAAATGAGCATATTGTTGCTAAAATAGTCCTATAACAGTCAATGAACCTTTTGCTATAAAGGATAAGGAAGACTTGAGTATCTCTGTTTCAGAAAACAGTTACTTATACTATTTAGAGATTGCCAGTTCACACTCAAAGAAAGAAAAGCTGGTAATTTTGTAAATAGTGTTTCTTTCATTTAAGACAGTTTCTCTACAAACTTAACAAGAAAAATACCCCAAAATTCAACCCATCAATAATAAATGCAAGAATCATACACCTTCTCAGTGGAGACAATAGCAAATCATCAAATATCGTGAAACTGGGACCACAAAAAAGAAGATTTTAAGTTCCAATGTTTATCTCCAGCAATCTCAAACTGAGTTTATTAATCAAAGGGCCCATGGTTTCTCCCTGAAAAATAAGAGATAAAGAGTTTAATTAATAATTCACACAATGAACATTCCACTAGAAATATACAGATTTAGTGTTACATATGTTACTGGTTTTTATGTTCTGATAATCTGTTTTTGGAAACTGTTCAAATTTACCAGTAAGAATTTGCTGAATAAATTGTCATACCCATACATTGAAATACTATATAAAGTGAAAACAGTTTTAAAAATTACAAATGCCAAAATTGCTTTGAAGAGGGCAAGTTATATAAAAAGTTATATACTATGATTTGATTTTTGTAAATTTCTATATATAAAAATATACATGAACATGATTTATAGATGTACCTATAATATATACATATACACATGTATATTTTTTTTCTGTGTTTACACACACATGGGCATACACAATGGCTGATACTATACCTATAGAGTTTATGATTATTTGATGCCTGGGAATTGTATTGGAGTTTTCATTGTCTAATCTTGATTACAGTATTGATAGAATTCGTCTATGACACCTACTTATAAAGTAGGAAAAATGTTAACTCTTGTGTGATTGTCTTGTTCAAATCATAAAGCAAATCAAAACAGCATATATATCACAGGGAATATGGCAATTTTAATGTCTGAATGTGAAGTAAGGACACAGGAGGCAAGTCTTACACTGAATATGGAAGAGAAAGAAAAAAAAAAAAACTTCCAGTTTATGGTTGTTGAAGAATTTAGCTTGGTCTTCACATTGTAGAAAGTTGTGCTGTGGCTACTTCCAGTGGTTGGAAAGTAAACTACCAAAATCCAATCAAGGGGCAGCATAAAGAGAGAAAGACATTCTTGATAAGGGAACAGGGCAGGCTCACACATGGATAGTTAGTTGTAATGCTCTGGGAAGTATTTCCCCTCTTGCTTCTGGGCATCCTCCCAAGCCTCAATACTGTTTCAAAAACCTTGTCCTCAGTTTTATATAGTGTTGGCCTCACAGCAATCACCTATGGAAGACAATTCTTCCTACAAGAGATAATTTTGCAAGAATCAGCACCACCAGAAGAAACAGGAGCATACTAAAAGTGTACAGTAGAAAAAAACTTGATATTACTGGTTATTAGTACAAGTGAGGATAATAAAATCAAAGATAAATAATGGAAATCTGTATGAAAAGCCAAACCATTTTAGTTAACAGTATGCGCCTTATACACAGCTTAGTGTGGTGTATATAAGTGTGTGTGGAATATTGCAATAAGTTTTTCTCCAGCTAAACTACTCAGGCTTTCTCCGTCCTTCCTAATTCTGCACCTTTGGATGACACATTTGTTCCTATTTCCATTTTTCTCAAAATCATCAATAATTTTTATTATTTCTACACAGTAGAGTATAAACTTACTAAGTCATCACTGAAAGGCAAATGTGGATTACAACATTATATTGAACTCAACATATATGTCTACCCTCAGAAATGTCTGCCTTTGGTTATGTGAGATTTGCAGCCATAGTACAAAAAAAAAGAAAGAAAGAAAGAAAGAGAAAAAAAAAACAGTATATGTTGATAAATAAAAGTGACATTTTAAAGTTTGTCCTGCTGTTTTTGTTTGATTGGGTTTTGTTTTGTTTTTCATCAAAAGAACTTAGCCTGAATTCATTAGTAATATTGTCTCTTTCAAGGTCAATAAATCTAACAGTTAGAAAATTCTTCCAAAGTACAGCAAACCAATCACTAAGATACCTCAGATCATCACGATTCATTCAGTGAGAAAGATGATGTCTTCAGTTAGCTCCTTTCTTAACAGAGACACAAAAACACAATAAAAAGGAAAATGCAGAAACAAGACAAGCATCATGATTCTAGTCATATCGAGGCTGACAGAGGAGGAAAACAAGTGTGAGGTAGGTTTTGGATACATGCAAGGACTCTATGCTGTAAAAAGGAAAATCAGAGTTAAACAAAGTGAAGAGAAGAGAATAAGAAAAATACACAAAGCAATCAAACAAAACAAACAGCCACCATATGAGGCAACATTTATTTTATTGTTTTTTTTTTTCAGTTAGTGGTTTTTTAAACTGTAAAATATAATTCAGAGGATGTGAAATGGTAAATAATTAAGTAATTTGATTCCCTCTTTTTCTTGGAGATAAAAGAATTGTGGTAGCATTATGAGAAGATATTTGAAAGCAGGCACTGACCTGTCTAGTTTATAACAGGCCTTTTGATTTATATAATTTACACTTGCTGCCCAGGAGCTGGTTCTCTCACTTCCCTTTTAGCTATACTGAACCATGAATTTATTCCTGGATATTTATCTCATATCCAAAGTCCTCACAATAATGTCAAATATAATTAATTAAATTGCTTTGTCCGGTTGCCTGCACAGAATTCTAAGGCAGACATTATTAGAAATGCATTTATAGAAAAAATGCTCACTTTTCCAGTATCTACCTATAATTGTGAAGGATATGCTCATCTGCTCACTTCACATTGCTATTTCAGAGTACATGACAGAGGACTATTTATGCTGCTGTAGTTTGTAGGGTGAAAGCTCTGGCTCCTAGTGTTCCAATAGTTAGAATTTTACCCATTCAAGAGATAAAGAATGGTGAAAAGTTGGAGGAAGGGGAATTAAAAAGCATGGTCATAGTGGAAGGTAAAAATAAAGAGCTTCAATGATTCTCAAGTCCATAATTGAGCACTGGCAGAAACTTTAGGTTTATAAAAAAAGAAGCATTTGGTGTAGAGAGCAAGCAGTCTTGGTCCAAGTATGGTCTGGTTGATCATCATCTCAACTCTGATTTTGCAAGATGGTTTCAAGAGGTCCTTATTGCCTGAGGGTGCAACCTGATTTCCACGAAATAATTATCCTGATTCTGAGTGCAATCTCACCATCACAGATACTTGCTTTTGTTTGGGAAATTGCTTGGGCTTTTGAGATTCACCATTGTTTCTGTCCCTTATTACGAACTGTTTATTGATCCTGAAATCAAAGGGCACTGTGCATTTATGACAACGACAATAGATCTTCACTGTCTTAGGGGTCTGGAACAGGGCACTATAAAATGGACAATAAGGTGATAGAAAATAACAGTAGACATCCCTGACTTTTAGTTACCTTATGGACTCAAATGACTAGACAATGCTTTTCAACAAAAGCAATTTCTAAATGCCTACTATGTTAACAACCACACAAGTATTTTCACATTCTTGCACTGCCTAGATCCTCACCAAAGCCTATGAAGCAAATAAAGATTTTACCTGGTTAACTGACACCTAGACAACTACTCTGATGAGAAGTGTGGTATCAGTACTACATGAAAACGTTTAAAACACATAAAAACAGTATTATGTATTTGAGAGATATGTATATAATGAAAAAGAAGCACTAGTGGAAAGCTAGAACATCAGATGCAGTTCAAAGTCAAAGGGAAAAACAATGTAGGTATAAAGGCTACAGAATTTTATTTTATTTTTTTAATTATTTTTTTATTATTATTATTTTTATCAGTTACATTTTATTAACTCTGTATCCCAGCCATGTCCCGATCCCTCATTCCCTCCCAGTCCCTCCCTCCCTCCCTCATCTCCACCGTGCCCCTTTCCAAGTCCACTGATAGGGGGGGCCTCCTCCGCTCAATTGATTATCTTTTTTAGGTGTATAGATTTCATTATGTTTATCATATCTTATAGGTCTATATAAGTGAGTATATCCCATGTTTGTCTTTCTCCTTCTGGGATATTTGACTCAGAATGATCTTTTCTAGATCCCACCATTTGCCTGCAAATTTCATGATTTCCTCCTTTTTGATTGCTGAGTAGTATTCCATTGTATAAAAATACCACAATTTCTGTACCCATTCCTCCGTTGATGGACATCTGGGTTGTTTCCAGGTTCTGGCTATTACAAATAGAGCTGCTATAAACATGGTTGAGCAAGTGTCCCTTTTGTGTACTTGAACATACTTTGGGTATATACCTAGCAGTGGTATAGCTGGGTCTGGAGGAAGCACTATTCCTATTTGTCTTAGAAAGCTCCAGATAGCTTTCCAGAGTGGTTGTACCAGTTTACATTCCCACCAGCAGTGGAGCAGGGTTCCCCTTTCTCCACAACCTCTCCAGCTTGTGTTATCGCTTGAGTTTTTCATCTTGGCCATTCTGATGGGTGTAAGGTGATATCTCAGGGTCGTTTTGATTTGCATTTCCCTGATGGCTAATGAGGATGAGCATTTCTTTAAGTGTTTTTCTGCCATTTGATATTCCTCTGTCGAGAATTCTCTGTTTAGCTCTGTTCCCCATTTTTTAATTGGATTACTTGGATTGCTGCTTTTCAGCTTCTTTAGTTCTCTGTATATACTGGATATTAGTCCTCTGTCAGATAAAGGGTTAGTGAAGATTCTTTCCCAATCTGTAGGCAGTCGTTTTGTTTTGATGACGGTATCCTTTGCTTTACAGAAACTTTTCAGTTTCATGAGGTCCCATTTATTGATTGTTGCTCTTAGAGCCTGTGCTGTTGGTGTTCTGTTCAGGAAGTTGTCTCCAAGGCTACAGAATTTTAACCACATCTTATTTTCTTCTTTCAAAACCCAGAAAAGGCTCCTGTCCTATTCCCTGTTTTCTCCCTCCTCCGATGTCCATCCTCTTTGCCTTTCTGAATGAGGATTGAGTATTTTAGCCAGAGTCCTCCTTCTTGATTAGCTTCCTTAGGTGTACAGACTGGCCTCTGAAAGGCTCTACCCTGCAGGGTATCGAGGCAGATGCAGAGACTCTTAGCCAAACTTTGGGCAGAGTGCAGGGAATTTTTATGAAAGAAGTGGGAGATAGTGAGACCTGGAGAGCACAGGAGCTCCACAAGGAGAGTAACAGATCCAAAAAGTTTGGGCACAGGGGTCTTTTCTGAGACTGATACTCCAGCCAAGGACCATTCACAGAGCTGGCCTGTAACCCCTGCACAGAGGTAGCCCATAGCATTTCAGTGTCCAAGTTGGTTCCATAGAAATGGGGACAGGGACTGTCTGTGACAGGAACTGATTGGCCTGCTCTTTGATCACCTTCCCCTGAGGGGGGGGAGCCTTACCAGGCCACAGAGAAAGACAATGCAGCCACTCCTGATGAGTCCTGATAAACTAGGATCAGAGGGAAGGGGAGGAGGATCTCCCTTATCAGTGGACTGGGGAAGAGGGAGGAAGTGTGAGGTTGGGTGGAGGAGGGAGGAAGCTACAAGGGGGATCAAAGTGAATAAACTATAATTAATAAAAATAAAAATAAATTTAAAAAAACAGAAAAGGAAAAGAGGAAAAGTGACAATCACAGTAGGATTGTAGCCTTGTAGTGGACATGATGTTTTAAGCCCTGGCTCCTTACTATAACCTTTGTTACTTTCTCCTCCCTGAACTTGTTTCTTACTTGGTACAAATAAGGAGATGGACAAGATAATCTTTAAGCTCTGAAATTCTTTTGCTCTGTTCCCAGCCATAGGTCTTTGTCATATATATTAACACCTTTAATTTCTATGTACTCACTTAGCAATTTTCTACATCCAATTAAGAGTCTGGGATTTCCCCTAGTGTGTAATAAGAATGTGATGTGCAATTAGAGACAAAACAAAATTTGGAATGTATTTATTGTTATGATTTTGTTTGCAACTCACAGAAAAAGCAATATATTGCCTAAAAATATTAAGAACAAACAGAAGAGTCAAAGGGAATCTTTATATCTATAGATTTCAATAGTTAGGATAAAGAGTGTTTCATATCATTTTATGATTGATTTTCCCATGTGATGCCTTTTCATGTATGCTTCTTTTCCTCTAAAGGTAGCTATGTACAGATCTAGGTTTGTGCCACCATTAACATGCATGTAACTATCAGTAAATGGCCAGCATCTTGAATATCTCACCATAATAACTGCACTATCAGGGCAAGAAAATCAATATATGTATACTTATGCTGAGGGCATTCTTGATTTGGGATTCTTGATGCACAAAGTCTAGGCTCTGTTCTCAGGAACTGTAGAATGGAGCTCTAGTCTTAGAGGTAGCTGCTTAGAGTACCTGGGAAACCACACAGTTCCCAGTTTTTTTTTTTTCTTGCAAGAAAAGTGTTAAAGAGAACTAAAGTAGGTGGCAATAATTGGTCTGCAAAGGAAATCTGACACATAAATTCAGAAATGAGGATTATTATAATGAAAGGGTCTCAAGGCCATGGTCTGCCTCTGCGAGACCAGGAGGTAAACAGATACACCACACTCAGTAGGCAGACAGAAAAGAGAGGGGCAATATCTGGATAGTAAAGATGGCAAATTTCCACTATAGTCAGCTTCTTCCTCACCCTCCTGACTTGAGACCAAAGAGGGCAGCTTAAAAGAAAGGCTTTTAGGTTTCTGTCTCACACCAGCAGGCCTCTGCTGATGGACTGGCTCAACAAGTTCCAGTCTGGATCAGGGTGTATTACACAACAATTGTGGGGCAATCAACCATCTTACCATTTCTTGAAACTGATCATCTCTAAATCAGATGAAGAAAACTCTTCAGAGACTTAAAACCAGCCCTAAGGATGAGTCTGGATTTCTAGTTTCTCTGTGTGTCTGCTCCAGAGGTATCTTATGTGTTTCCTCAACTCTAATAAATGCCTTTCTTCAGCTTCTGGTTTTGTCTACTCCTATTTGTGGTGTTTGAGATTTCTCAGATGCTATTAGTGACACTCAAAAATTTTTCTGCCTTTTATTTATTCAATCGACAGGAGAAAAAAAATGAACCCAGCCAAGACCTCTAGACTGTATCACATGGGGTCAGAGAAAATATTAGACAGAAACAATACAATATATTAAGATACTGAAACACAAAGGGACCTTAAAGAGGAGAGGATTCCTTTTAAAGTCCAGAGATAAACTTCTTTAAAAGTGGGAATAATGAAGAGGAGGAATGTGAGAGAGTGAAAGTACCAAGAGAAAGTGGTAAAGAAGCTGCAAGTGGTTTGAGGAGCCTCTTCAGAGAGTAGCCTTCATCTCAGAACCAAATTTCTGGACAGTCTCCCTGAGTAGTCTTGGACCAATCCTCTCAACAAAGGAGATGTTTGGCATTTTTTATAACCACTTATGGGTGGCAGGAAGTTTTACATCATGTGATTTAGTCCAGCCAAATATGCGTGGCAAGAAGTGTTCAGGACCCAGGTACTATAACTTGAGAACTGTCAGACTGTGGCACACACTGCTTCTTAGCCTTCTGTCCAAGAAAGAGAACTACAGGGAGATGTGGCCTGATTCAGGCTGTAGGATTAATCCTCAAAGTACAGGGCGATGTTCTAACAAGAGAGGCAAACTTCTGACCTCACAGAAGGACTAGCAGTATTATCTAGGAGATTGTATATCAATTGAGTGATCTCCCTCCCTAGTGGTTCTGAGGACTATTATGAAGAATCCTTTTATTTTGTTTTTTAGAGGGAAAGACCCAGGACCAGTATGGCCTCTTTCATCTACCAGGTATTTAAAAACACTTTCTGAAGCCCTGGAGGAAAATGTGTTTCTACATGAAAGAAAGTGTCTAGATTATGGCAAGTAGTCAGATTACACAGCCATTACTACTGATGAACTATCAATTTGTGGGTAAAGTAGGACCTTGAATGATCAACAAATGCTATAACAGAGAAATGAAAGCCATGCAAGTTCAGAGGAGTGAATGAAAAGCTGACCTAGTTAGGGAGTTGAGTAGCCTTCAAAAATGAAATACACCTTGACAAGTGAAGCAAGGTTGTATACAAGAAATTCCATGTGAGGAAGAAAGTACATTCCAGCAGGAGATACAAGTACTAAAGCCAAGAGGCTAGGAAGTTAGATTTTGAAGGAAGTTTTCTGGAACTTAGGAGTGGGAAATAGCAGTAAACAGTATTTAAAAGGTTAACTAGTAAATGTGGAATAGGATAAAGGACCCATGTCATGAAGAACCAGGAAGAAAAGAGCATCTTTTCTTCTGGAACAGGTACTTTAGAAGCTGCCTTTGTTAAATAACATTGACACCTCATGCATGTTCAAACAGTACCTAAAAGCAACACGAGAGCCTGGAAACTTGCCCCTCTTTCTGTGTCTTATTCCCTGCTTTGACTCTTCCTACCTATCTAATTTATCTCCCCGTGCTTCAAATATAAAAGGAGAAGTCTCTTTCCTAACTTTTTTGTCACCTAGATCACAGCAACCACAAAACCTTGCAGTACAGGACAAATATTCCACCCAGATGAAAGCAATTATCAGTGAATGCAAAGTTGTAATTCCAGAGCAGAAAGTAGCATCCCCCTTGAGCCACTTCATCCCCTTAAGAAATGAAGACTTTTGGATCACCTTGCAAGAAGGGTGCTGAGAAAATGATCAAGGAGACCACACCTAGACCAGAACTGCTTAATTCTGCAGACATTTTGCCTCTTTCCCAATTCTTGCTCTATGCCTAAAGTTCGTGTCAGATGGACTTGGACCCCTTTATCTGTTTCTCTTTGAATGTAGCCATCTTGAATAAAATCCCTTTCTACTTCTCATCATTTCCCCTGTCTTTAATTTATATAATAGATTAGTCTTAAGGGTCTGCTGGGTTTGGCAAATTATGTAAAGTCAACATATACTTCATATAATCTATTTGTTGTACAAAATTACAAATTGCATTTCCTCCATTCTGTGAAATTGTGTACATTAGCAGGCATAATGAGATGAAACAATGACATGTTCAAATTCATTTCAATTACAGTTTTCAGCACAGTTACGTTGGTATATTTGTTCTTTCTCTCCCTTCAACTGGTGGTATTCTTGTGTACAGAGAACTCACATTTTAGTGACTGAAGGGAAGAAGAATAAGAGAAAAAGATTATGTTACTCTCCTTGTTAGAGTCAGAGCCTGAATTGGCAAGCCTGACAAGCTAGGCATGGCTACACTTCTTCAACAGCCCAATAAAACGTACAAGTAATAGAAAAAAATAGGGAAAAATGATCTAATGTGACCACAGTGGGAAGAGGCACAAAGAGTTCCAGTGAACACTACCTCCCAAGTCCATCTTCTGAGTCCTGACATGAGGTCTAGAGCTAAATAGAAGGCAAGAAGTATGCATAACTAAGCCGTCCTGATCAGTGTGTAGTCCCATCTATCATTTACCTATCATTGTCTCAGCCCCTGCAAAGTGATATGACAAGTTGTCAGAACTGTGTGAAATCTCTTCTTCCTCTGGCTAGCACCAGGCTTCAGACTTTCCTTTCCCTGGTATGAGGTTCCTGGGGAAATCTCAAATCATTGAAGCCTATTGTTTCAACAATCCGATAGCCAAAGAGGGACACAGCATCTCTTTAGAATATAATCATTCCTGCTTGAGCAGTTACAAAATGAGAAGTGAAAAAAATATGAAGACTTGTACCCTTGCCATAGTCATCTTTCTTCTAAAATTCAAATCTTTCATTTTACAACTATTTATTTTTTTACAATGTATTCATTTTATATCCCAATTGCATCCCCCTCCCTCATCTGCTCCCAGTCCCATCCTCCCTCTCTCTTCCCCCCTATTGCTTCCCCTAGTCTACTGAAAGGGGGAGTCCTCCTCTCTTGTCATCTGACCCTAGCCTATCAGGTCTCCTCAGTACTGCCTGGAACCTCTTCCCTTGTGGCTTAGTAAGGCAACCTCACCAGGGGCAACTGTTCAAAGAACAGGAAACGAAGTTCATGACAGAGGCAGGCCCTGCTTCCCTTACTCAGGAACCCACATGGAGACTGAGATGCCAATCTGAGCAGAGGGTCTGTCTAGTTATTCTCCATGCATGGTCCTTCGTTGGTGTATCAGTCTCTGAAGGAGCTCCCGGGCTCAGCATTTTTTAGCTTTGTTGGTGTCCTTGGGGAGCTCCTGTCCCATCCAGATCCTTCTATCCTTCCCTTCTTCCATAAGACTCCCTGTGCTCTGCCCAAAGTTTGGCTGTGAGTCTCAGCATCTGCTTCAATCCTCTGTTTGGTGGAGCTTTTCAGAGCACCTCTATGTTAGGTGCCCATACTCTCTTCTACCACTTCTGGTGTCTATTCTGTTTGCCGTTCTGAATGAGATTTAAGCATCCTCCCTCGGGTCCTCCTTTTTTGAACTTCAGATATTTCTCTTTTCATATGCAGAATAGAATCTCATAAGAAACAATCACAATTGTATGTAGAGGAACTAATAACATCTCGATATCTGAAGTTTTGGAAAGGAGTAAGCCTAAAGCTGTTTCAATGATTATATTGGCTAAATCTGGCAGTGTGTGTATTCTTGATTTTTCTTCTTTAGTCTTTAAACAAGGGAGACCTACAGACAATGACTACTTCTATGGGAACCAGCAAATATCCATCAAACAACAAACCAATAAATGTCCATGGAATCAATCAAGTATCAATGGGCATCAACAGTTTCAACAGACATGGGTGGCTTGGATGACCAAAGGCTCTGAAAACCCAGAATTATGCAGGAGTTGATTCCCTGCTGAAGCAAACTTCACCAGAAATAATGTGTTATATAACTAACCACTGGCAGAAGCAGCCTAATTATATTTCTCCCTTATCTTTTTATGCTACAGTGGTCTGTGCACCATCATCAGTTTGCTTTCATACACAGACACTCACTAGAATGAGCCCACAAATCCCATGGATCTAAATAAAACTTTTGTGCTAATCTCTTTATCTTCCCTACCTTGTAAAACTTTTATTATTCAAATATCTAGCTTTTCTATTACTTAGTAACACTTTTGTATAAACAAAAACCTTGCTGCATTCTCAGACCTTGAGTAAATTAAGTGGTTTGATCTTTCCTACTTTCCTTTGTGTAGATTCTTTTGGAAGATTTTGGAGTCAGAGTCCAGCTAACCAGAAAAAAAAAAAAAAAGTCAGTCACTACCTACATTAGAAAAAGAACTGTGGGAACTTCTAGTCTTGGTGTTTGGTCTTCTAGTTCTGTGAGTAGCACATCTTTCTGTCCAGAAGCAAAGTTGTTTGCCTTGTAGAGATATTTTATTTAAAGTGGCAATCTCTTTAGTTGGGACCACAAACTTATGTTTAAAGCTGATATACCCTGACTGTTTTTCTTGCTTCCATACTTTTCCTACTGTACCTGTACCCTTTACACAAAAGAAGAGAGGCATATTTTGAAAATGTAAATCAGGTCAGTTCTCTGTCCAAAATATGCAGTGACACTGAAGATGAGAAAAAAAAAAAAAAAACACACCCAAGTTCCCCTTCAATGAGGGATTTATTATTTTGCTTCATCTGTCACATCTATTAGACACTGGCTCAACTACAAAAAACTGCATAGTTATTTCTTATCATATAGCTATATAGCTATTCAGTGTAGGAGTTTAAAGGCATATGAGTTTTTCTTTTGTGAAGGGCCATTCTAGGTCAAGAGCTTCCTGTGAATGTGGCGGCTGTCAATGAGTCTTTTTAATAGCTTGATTTTGCACATAGTTCTGACTCACATTTCCTGTACAGGTATGTCATTCCTAATGAAATTTCAGCAGTGTTAACTTAGTTTCATGGTCTGTTTCTTGGGGATTCTAACCTGACAGGATTCCAGTTTCAAGCAGTAAAAATGCAAAAATCTCAACAATATTTTATGGGACCTTATAGATTTGGGCCCCTTATTTCTTTTTGACTTCTTTGTCACAGCCTCTTGCCCATCAGCTTCAGCTCAACTAGCTCCCTTATTTGTCTTTCGATACACCAAAGCTGTACCTATATAATACACTTTGCTTTAATTCCTTTTATCTGGAAAGTTGTTTTTCTACATATATGTTTTCTAGCTTTATAATTTCCTTATTTTTGTTAAAATATTTCTGTTAACTAATCTCCCTATTTACTAATGCTACTCATGAGTCCCGTACTTTCATATCCATGTCTAATTTACAGTTTTCCAAAAGTTAGGGATTTTTGACTGTCACCTTCACTTTGATTATAAACATCATGAGGACATATATCATTTACTCTGTGGTTACATGTCCTGGGTGTCTTGTTAAAGTGCCTGGTATAAAACAAATGTTAAACAAATGTACTGTACATTTGAATGAAGTATATACAACAGGAGGAACAAAGCAAGTGAAAGAGGATGAGAGAGGAAGAACAAGTTATAGGAAAAATCACAAATATTTCTTTGTTTATCTTCTTTGGTTTTTTTACCTTCTTTCTCATTTATTTATGTGAGTATTAAAAAGTAATAACTAGGGTATTGTTGCCAAGAGACCTAAGCCCATGTTTAACTCTCTTACTCTGTGACCCTGATTTACTTTTTCTTTGTGCAATGAGGTCATAAAAATTGCAAATTTCATGATTTCCTTATTTTTCATTGCTGAGTAATATTCCATTGTGTAGATTTACCACAATTTCTGCATCCATTCTTCAGTTGTGGGGCATCTGGGTTGTTTCCAGCTTCTGGCTATTACAAATAAAGCTGCTACAAACATGGTTGAGCAAATGTCCTTTTTGTGTACTTGAGCCTCTTTTGGATATATGCCCAGTAGTGGTATGGCTGGATCTTGAGGAAGCGCTATTCCTAGTTGTCTGAGAAAGCGCCAGATTGATTTCCAGAGTGGTTGTACAAGTTTACATTCCCACCAGCAGTGGAGAAGGGTTCCCCTTTCTCCACAACCTCTCCAGCATGTGTTGTCACTTGAGGAGCTACGACCAGGGCATTAGCCATGAGTCATACTGGGCAGACTGCTCAGACCCTGAATAATCATTTAGCCAATGTAGCTCATGCCTTAGTTGTACATAAAGGAATTAATGCTCAACTAAAAGGAAGCTTGATGGTGTTCAATCAGAGGATTGACCTCTTGCAGGAGCAAATTGATACCCTATGGCAAATCGCTCAACCTGGCTGTCAATGAAAATATGCTGGACTTTGTGTCACTAGCATACAACATGAGAATTTTTCCTGTGCTGCAAATCTGTCTAAACAATTGTCGAGCTATATTTTAGGTAATTGGACTGGAGAATTCGATACTACAATGGAGCAGCTGAGAGTGGCCATTGTCACAGTAAATTCTACCGGAGTGGACGCAGGACTAGCCACAGGATTATCAACATGGATTGCTGCAGCCATGAATCATCTGAAGGAATGGGCGGGCATGGGAGTGTTAGCAGGCCTTCTGGTGTTGGTCTCCTTGGTTTGCCTGTGGTATATATGCAAGATTAGAGTCTCACAACAGTGTGATGCAGCCATGATCATTCAGGCCTTTACAGCCATTGAAGCAGGACATTCTCCCCAAGCATGGTTGGATACCATAAAAAGCTAAAATGATATGCTCAGGATGCGAGGCTAAGCACTGCACTCAGGGTCAGCCGCTTTGGACCCAGAGAAGAGCATGTCTGATTGCATGCGGGTTGATGCCCCAGGTCCCGCCTCTGAGAAAAAGGTATCAGACGGGTCTGATGCTCTTTGGGTGGATGACACCTAAATGAACATCTGTACAAAGTCCCAATTTATTTCTAATATCAGAGATCAGACCTCTACTCTTGCCTGATGCGTCTAAAACAAAAAGGGGGAACTGTAGAGAGCTGCGGAATGCTATGCCTTAAAGATGGAGCTGGTTTCCGCCTTCCACCTTCCCGATGGTGAGTGCTCTCTGTCACGAACAACTCCACATCTGGCTAAGGCCGAGGATCTGGCTTGCTTCCATGTATGTGGACCTATCTGCATTGCCCCCGTGGCATGCCTGGGTTGGCTACCCAGAGGCTGTTTAAGCTGTGGGCTGGCTTTCCCCGGGGTCTGAGTATTGTTCAATGTTCCTGAATAAACTGCATTGAAAAAAAAATTGCTTTCAACATCCTCTGAAGGTTGAGATGCCGTCCATATTTGGTATTTGACATGTGCTTATTTGTCATCCAAAACCCTTATAGAGATAAATATGTTAGATGTCTTTTAGTGTATGCTTCAAAATATAGCCAGGGACATAAGTGTTGTGATATCCATGGGCTAGCTTTAATACATAGATATATGAGCTGTTTTATTAGGAATAAGGAAGGAAATATGTCCCATTTCCAATTATTATTTACCTCTAGTCTTCTCACTTCATATCTAAGGTCGGAATAACAACTGTATAACAATAATATTGCTTTTAGGTTTTGTTACTTCAATAAAACAAATACCAGAAAACAAAAACTTAGTTATAGTGAGGAGGATAAGTCTAGGATGTTATTGAGTTCATAGCTATGTATAAACAACTTTACTCTTCCCAGCTTTTTAGCTTATTTCTCTTTCTCAAATAGTTTTTCTCAACCTGTGGGTTGTTGATACCCACAGGGATCACATATCATATATTTACCTTACAATTCATAACAGTAGCAAAATTACACTTATGAAGTAGCAATGAAGATACTTTATGGTTGGAGAGTCACCATGACATAAAGAACTGTATTAAATGGTCACAGTATTAGAAAGGTGAGAACCAGTGGGCTAGAACATTTCTCTCTTAAATTATTATGTGGATTAACTTCTTATTATCCAGTTATTTACTCAAATATCCACTCAAACCCTACTCTGACAATCCCTCTTGGAATTCTACCCTTATTTTAGTTAATATCTATCTCTTTATTCAGCTATGACTTTCTAAAGTTCCATAAGTTGTCTATATCCTCTTTTCCTCTACCTTGGGAGAATCAAAGCTCCCTGAAAGTACAAATAATATTCTCTCTATCAGCACTGCCCAGATCCGTCAAAATGCAGTTAATAAAAAGGTGATCAAAGCTACAAAAAAGGTAGTATCTTGACTTCCTCATCACCCAAGAATGTTATGAAATGTATTAAGTTCTGGGAATAACATCTCTGTTCTTAGTAAAGAAGAAAAAGAACCATGTACAATCAAATAATTATTTTAACATTTCAGTAGTAGAATTTCTGGAACTATTTTCACAAGTTCAATGTCACTTGGACCATTGGTAAATATAAAAGATTAGCCAAAAGGGTATGAGCTCTACTCTCCTGACAACTGAAGAAAATCCATCTTTAGTGAGAATCTTATGATAATAATAGCTTTTGATTTAAATTTTATTTCATTATGTGTTGATATTACATAATCACATAATTGCCTCTTTTTCTTTACTTCCTCCAAACCCCTTAAAACATTTGATCTTTTTATTAATTGTTGATATATGTGTCAATTTCATTAATTGTTCATATGTGTGTGTGTCTGTCTATATGATGTTACTTGAATGTCTTCTTGGTTAACTGTTCCCTTGATCAGAATAAAGTGTCTTCCTCTATCTGATTAATTTTAGTTTGAAGTCTATTGAGTCACATATTGATAGTAATATCTGTGTCCTTCCTGATCACATTTGATTAATTTTTCCACTATTTTTTTGTATAATTTACCTGCAAAATAACCACTAAGTTCTGGATGTTTAGACAAATTTTAAGTACTGCTTTAATGTCATTGTCATTATGCAGTATGCAGATTTAGTTAGATTTTTAAAATTTGACTCAGTTTCACAAGTTATATGCATTCAGGATTGTTTCCATTTTTCCAGATTTTTACAGTTTAAAAGCATATAATTATTTACACTTACTTTTTATTATCATTACATTTCTATGGCAACAGTTGTCGTATTTCCTTTTTAATCTTTAATGCTATTCATTTGGATTTTCTCTTTTTTTCTCAACCTAACAAATGTCTGTCAATTTTCTAAATGTTTCTCAAAAACTTAAATTCATATTTTTTGCTCTCTAATTTTACTTTGTATATTTTTAAAACTTGGTGGTATATTGTTAGCTTTTATGTATGTACTTATAACTATGAATTGTTTCTTGCTATATTTTGCTTTCCCATTGCTACAATGTCATGCCGTGTTGTCATTTTCATTCATCTCTAGAAATTTTTTTATTTCTCTTTGGATTTTCTTCATTGGTCATTTAGGAGCATGTTGCTCAATTTTCATGTACTTGTGTAATTTATATTGCTTATTATTAATTTATATTTTTAATTCATTATTAAGTAATATGCTTTGATTTTTTAATTTTTATCTTTATTATCTACAGGATATTCACTTTATATCCCACCTGTATCTCTCTCCCTCTTCCCATCCCAATCCCAAACTTCCTCCTTCTTCTCCACCCATGACCCTCCCCCAGTCTTCTGATAAGGGAGGTCTTCCTCCCCTTCCATGTGATCCTAGTCTATCGGGTCTCATCAGGAGTGGCTGTGTTCCTGTGGCCTTATAAGGCTGCACCCCCCTGAGGGAGAGGTGATGAAAGAGCAGGACACTGAGTTCATGTCAGAGACAGTCCCTGTTCCCTTTACTACGGAGGCCACTTAGACACTGAGCTGCCATGGGCTACATCTGTTCAGGGGTTCTAGGTTATCTCCATGAATGGTTCTTAGTTGGACTATCAGTCACAGAAAACACCTCAGTGTCCAGATTTTTTTTTATTTTGTTGCTCTCCTTGTGGAGCTCCTGTTCCCTCCAGGTATTTCTATCTCCCGTTCTTTCATAAGATTTCTTGCACTCTACAAAAAGATTGGCTGTGAGTCTCAGCATCTGCTTTTATACCCTGCAGGGTAGGGTCTTTCAGAGGCCCTCTGTGGTAGGCTCCTTTCCTGTTCCCTGTTATCTCCCTTTTCTGATGTCCATCCTCTTTGCTTTTCTGAATGAGGATTAAGCATCTTACCCAAAGTCCTCCTTCTTGATTAGCTTCTTTAGGTATACAGATTTTAGTATGATTATCCTATATTATTATGTCTAGTATCCACTTATGAGTGATTATATATCCTGTGTGTCTTTCTGCTTCCGGGATACCTCACTCAGGGTGAGCTTTTCTAGTTCCCACCATTTGCCTTCAAATTTCATGACTTCCTTGTTTTTAATTGCTGAGTAGTATTCCCTTGTACCATAATTTTTCTATTCATTCCTCAACTGAGGGACATCTGGGTTGTTTTCAGCTTCTGGCTATTACAAATAAAGCTGCTACATACATGGTTGAGCAAATGCTCTTGTTGTGTACTTGAGCATCTTTTGGATATATGCCTAGGAGTGGTATAGCTGGATCTTGAGATAACACTATTTCTAATTGTCTGAGAAAGCACCAGATTGATTTCCAAAGTAGTTGTACAAGTTTACATTCCCACCAGCAATGGAGGAGGGATTTTTAAAATTTATTGAGACATAATTTGTGGATTTACTTATTAGCTACACTGAAGGATGTACCATTATTATTGATAATAATGTGTATTTGACTGTATTGGATGAAATAGTCTGCAACTGTGTCTTTGATTCATGTGTTCTACAGTGAGGTTCAACTAGATGTTCATTGATTTTTCTGCTTTTATTTTACATCCATACCATAATAGGTACTGCTTTTTTTCTGTTATAACTATAGCTCTAATGTACACACACACACACACACACATATACACAGAATTTTTCAATTAATTGAGCTTCTCATAAAATGCATATAGTTTGGGTCTTATTTATTTAGTGTATTCAGCCAAATCTATGTTTTGGATTTGTTAGTCTGACCTTTGGTCCACTGGTTGCTATTAATGAATGTGAACTTCTTATTTTTATCGCTTTGGTTTACTATGATTGCTTTGTGTAATTGTTTTTCCTTTTCCTCTCTTTTAGTATTTCCTTTTGTGATTAGGAAGTTCTTTGGCATGCTTTGTTGAATTTCCTCCCCATTCTTCTGTGTATTTATTTGCTTGATGAGTTCAGTGAATTTATTCTTGAGTTAAAGGTGGTACTTTTCCTTTAATTTGTAGCATACAAATCCCTTAGGTATTTGCTGTAGGACTGATCTAGTAGTGAAAATTGCATTTTAACTGTATGTATGAAGTCGTGTATTTTGAAGATACCTTTGTTTGTTTACTATTACTATGACAAAACTGTGACCAAAAGTAACTTGGGGGAGAACACTGTGTCTGAGGAGCAGGACAGCATTTTCAGAAAAACGACCAAGAGACTGAACTCTGGGCCCTAAAACAACAGCGATCTTGTTTCCCAGGTGAGAGGAAACCCCCACGGTGTGGGAATCAGTCGGGTCCACTCTCAGGTCACACAGCTAGAACCCAAAAGAGATCCCGGGTCACGCAGGCACTAGGTCACCAGACTAGAGCCACACGCCTGCCTTTCCTGATCACCTTCTTAGACTGAAGGTGGGCATAGAAAACCAGAGACTGAGAGTCCCAGTCATGAGAAAAACCTACAAGGAAGGAAGGCAGTGGGACTGGCCACATGTCACCCAGTCTTTACCTAGAAAAAGTCTCACAGACCTGCAGGTACAAGCCGCCATCACTGAACTGGGCTCATGCTGCCAGCACGGACAGTAGCTGCATGCCCAGCTCTCTGACACAGATGGAGCTGTGCACCCCAGTGCAACAGAGACTGAGAGTCCCTGTTGGGAGAGGGCCCCACAGGGAAGGAAGGAAACAGTGATGACTTGGGCCACCCAGGCTTTGCTTGTGGAAGGTCTAGCAGACCCACAGGTACGAGTTGCCATCGCTGAACTGGGCCCAAGCCAGGAGTATAGAGAGTTGTTAGACGCCCAGCTTTCCAGCACAGACAGGGCAACAGAGACTGGGAGTCCCTGTTGGGAGTAAACCCCACAGGGAAGGAAGGAAACGGGAACGCTAATTAGGTCATCCAGTATATCCCTGGAAAAGGTTCCAAAGACTAGCAGGCAGGCACTCACCGCCAGCCCAAAGACATTCTTTGTACCAACTATTACTCACAGTCAGAACTGTACACCCCAGGACACCAGAGACTTGGAGTCAAGGTCAGGAGAAATCCTCACAGGGAACGAAGCAAAGAGGATGGATTTAGGCCACCCAGTATATCCCTGGAAAAGGTCCCACAGACTGGCCCCACCCAGGGACCTAATGTGCACCAGAGAGCCTGCTGTTACCACAGGAGCAGTACTCACTCACTAAAGATTATTGCTTGGGTACTGGGGCAAAGAGCCCCTACCTCAGACCTACAAAAGCCTGGGATCCCTGAGATCAACCTCCAGATACTGCTCCAAGGGGCAACCAGTTATCCCTAACAAAACTGACCAAACCAAGGGACACACAGGTTACAGCAGCAACTCACTAAATTTACAGCAAGAAACCCAGAAGCAGGGCAGCTGTCTCCAGGACTTCTCTGGGTAAAAGGAGAGCCCTCTCGACTAACAGGGACCACAGTTACCACTCAGGTCTCTATGCCTGAGGTGAGCTGTGGCAACTCCTGAAAAACACCAGCCATACAGTGACTATACCCAAAAAGCTGAGAAGGCTTCCTTCAGGACAAAACATCTTCCTGCCAAGGGGATTCTCTCCAACACAGGGTTCCAGGAACCACCAGAAATTAACTCCAAACACCTAAGATAACTCAATGGGTAGAGGCCAGTGTAAAAGGTCAACCAACAAAAGACAGAGCAATATGGCATCTCCAGAACCCAGTTAACCAGGGGAAAGTAGCCCTGGACACCTCAGCATAAATGAAATTCAAGAAGATAACCTAACATCTATGCTCATGAAGAGGATAACAGAAGAAACAAATAAAATGCGTAAAGACCTAGAGGAAGATAAACTCAAACAGATTATGGTCATCCGTAAAGAAATAGAAGAAGATAAAGAAAAGCAGATAATGGCCATCCATGAAGAAATACAGGAAGTTGCAGCCAAAGAGTTTGTGGCCTTTAGAGAGGAAATACTTAAATCACTAAAAGGAATTAAAGAAACAGAGTATTGTTCAAAGAAATAGCTGAAGGAATTGAAGGAAAAACAGGAAAATACATTCAGACAGCTGAAGGATATCAACAAAATGGCTCAAGACCTGAAAATAGAATTGGAAAAATTAAAGAAAACACAAATAAAGGAAATGATGAAGAGAAAGAACCTAGGGAAGAAAGCAGAAACTACAGAGGTAAGCATAACCAATAGACTACAAGAGATGGAAGAAAGAATCTCAGGTGTGGAAGATACAATGGAAGAAATTGATGTATCTGTCAAAGAAAATGTTAAATCTAAAAAATTCATGACACAGACAACCCAAGAAATCCAAGACAACATGAAAAGACAAAAGCTAAGAATAATAGGACTAGAAGAAAAAGAAGATTCCCTCCTCCAAGGCCCAGAAAATATTTTCAACAAAATCATTGAAGAAAATTTCTCCAACTTAAAGGAGAGGCCATTAAGAATACAAGAGGACTACAGAACACCCAATAAATTAGACCAGAAAAGAAAATCCTCTGCCACATAAAAATCAAAACAGTAAGTATACAGAACAAAGAAAAAATACTAAATTCTGCAAGGGAAAAATGCCAAATAACGTATAATGGCAAACCCATTAGAATCACACCTGCCTTTTCAACAGAGATTATGAAAGCCAGAAAAGCCTGGACGGATATCATGCAGACCCTAAGAGAACAAAGATGTCAACACAGGCTACTACACAAAGCAAAACTCTCAGTCCTCATAGACAAAGAAAACAAGATACTCAATGACAAAAACAAATTTCAACAATAGCTACACACAAATCCAGCATTACAGAAGGGAAAATACAACCCAAGAAAACTTGGTACTTTCAAGAAAATACAAGAAATAATTAACCTCACTACAGTAAAACCAAAAGCAACAAGGCACACAAACTTATGGCCACAGCAAACATCAAAATCAAAGGATCTAACAGCCATTGGTCATTAATCTCCCTCAACATCAATGGACTCAATTCTCCAATAAAAAGACACAGACTAACAGAATGGATGCATAAACAAGACCCAGCAAACTGTTGCATACAAGAAACACACTTAAGTCACAAAGATAGACATTACCTGAGGAGAAAAGGTTGGAAGACAGCTTTCCAAGCAAATGGACCCAAGAAGCATGCAGGAGTAGCCATTCTAATACTGATAAAATAGACTTTTAACCAAAATTAATAAAAAGAGATGGGGAAGGACACTTCATACTCATCAAGGGAAAATTCTACCAGGAACATGTCACAATCCTGAACATATATATGCCCCAAATACAAGGGCACCCACATTTGTGAAAGAAACATTGATAAAACTTAAACCACACATAGATCCCCACACATTAATAGTGAGAGAATTCAACACCCCACTCTCAACAAAGGACAGGTCAAGAAAACAGAAATTAAACAAAGAAACAATATCTCTAACAGAGGTCATGAATCAAATGGACCTAACAGACATTTACGGAACCTTAGACCCAAACACAAAAGAATTTTTCTTCCCAGCACCTCATGGAACCTTCTCCAAAATAGACCATATAGGGGGTCACAAAGCGAGCCTCAACAGATACAAGAAGATTGAAAAATTTCCTTGTATCCTATCTGATCACCATGGAATAAAGCTGGACCTCAACAACAACAGAAACAGCAAAAAGCGTACACACACATGGAAACTGAACAACTTGCTACTAAATGACAGCTGGGTCAGGGAAGAAATAAAGAAAGAAATTAAAGTCTTTCTAAAAATCAATGAAAATGAAGACACAACATACCCAAACTTGTGGGACACAATGAAAGCAGTGCTAAGAGGACAGTTCATAGCACTAAAGTGCCTTCAAGAAGAAATTTGAGACAGCTCATTAAAGCAACTTAATGGCTCACCTGAAAACCCTACAAAAAGAAAAAGTAGCCACAGCAAAAAGGAGTAGACAACAGGAAATAATCAAACTTGGGGCTGAAATCAATCAATTAGAAACAAATAAAACAATTCAAAGAATCAATGAAACCAAGAGCTGCTTCTTTGAGAAATTCAAGAAGAGAGACAAACCCTTAGCCAAGCTAACTAAAAGGCAGAGAGACACCATCCAAATCAACCAAATCAGAAATGAAAAGGGGGACATAACTACAGACACTGAGGAAATCCAAACAATCATTATGACTTACTTCAAAAGTCTATATGCCACAAAATTTGAAAATCTAAATAAATGGAGAGTTTTCTTGACTGATTCCACTTACCAAAGCTGAATCAAGAGCAGGTAAATCAATTAAATATTCCTATGTCCCCAAAGGAAATAGAAGCGGTCATCGAAAGTCTCCCATCCAAAAAAAAAAAAAAAAAAAAAAAAAAAAAAAAAGAAACAGGAACAGGAACAGGTGGTATCAGCACAAAATTCTACCAGACCTTCAAAGAAGAGCTAACTCCAGTTCCCTTCAAACTATTCCACAAAACAGAAACAGAAGGAACACTACCAAACTCATTCTATGAAGTCACAGTCGCCTTGGTACCTAAACCTCACAAAGACCCAACAAAGAAAGAGAATTTCAGGCCAATCTCCCTTATGAACATTGATGCAGAAATACTCAACAAAATACTTGTAAACCTAGTAAAAGATCACATTAAAGATATCATCCACTATGACCGAGTAGGCTTCATCCCAGGTATACAGGGATGGTTCAATGTATGGATATCCATCAATGTGATCCACCATATTAAGAAAATGAAGGAAAAAAAAAACACATGATAATCTCCTTAGATGCTGAAAAAGCATTTGACTACATCCAACATCCATTCATGTTTAAAATAATAGAGAGATCAGGGATACAAGGCACATATGTAAACATAGTAAAGGCAATAGACAGCAAGCCTATAGCCAACATCAAACTAAATGGAGAAAAACATAAAGAAATACCACTGAAATCAGGGACAAGGCAAGACTGACCACAGTCTCCACATCTCTTCATCATAGTGCTGGAAGTCCTTGCTAGAGCAATAAGACAGTTGAAGGAAAGGGGATACAAATTGGAAAGGAAGAAGTCAAAGTATCACTATTTGCAGATGATGTGATAGTATACCTGAGTGACTCCAAAAGTTCTACCAGGGAACTCCTACAGCTGAAAAACACCTTCATAAAAGTGGCTGGATACAAAATTAACTAAAAAAAAAAAAAATCAGTAGCCCTCGTGTACAGAAAAGGCAAAAGGGCTGAGAAATAAATTAAGGAAACAACACCCTTCACAATAGCCACAAATGACATAAAGTACCTTGGTGTAACCCTAACCAAGCAAGTCAAAGACTTGTATGAAAAAAAAATTTTAAGTCTCCGAAGATGGAATTAGAAGAAGATATCAGAAGATGGAAAGATCTCCCATGCTCATGGCTTGGCAGGATTAACATAGTAAAAATGGCCATCTTAACAAAAGCAATCTACAGATTCAATGCAATGCCCATCAAATTACCAACACAGTTCTTTACAGACCTGGAAAGAAAAATTCTCAACTTCATATGGAATAACAAGAAACCCAGAATTGCTAAAACAATCCTCTACAATAAAAGATCTTCTGGAGGTATCTCCATCCCTGATCTTAAGTTGTACTATAGAGCAACAGTTTTAAAAACTACATGGTACTGGCATAGAAACAGAATGGTGGATCAATGGAACAGAACAGAGGATCCAGAAATAAACCCACACACTTATGGACACCTGATCTTTGACAAAGACGCCAAAACCATACAATGGAAAAAAGATAGCATCTTCAACAAATGGTGCTGGTCTAACTGGATGTCTACATGTAGAAAAATGAAAATAGATCCATACTTGTCACCCTGAACAAAACTGAAGTCCAAGTGGATCAAAGACCTCAACATAAAACCAGACACATTAAATCGCCTTGAAAAAAAAGTGGGAAATACCCTAGAACTCATTGGTACCGGGGAAAACTTCCTGAACAGAACACCAACAGCACAGGCTCTAAGCAACAGTCAATAAATGGGACCTCATGAAACTGAAAAGCTTCTGTAAAGCAAAGGACACCGTCATCAAAACAAAGCGACCGCCTACAGATTGGGAAAGAATCTTCACCAACCCTTTATCTGACAGAGGACTCATATCCAGTATATATAAAGAACTAAAGAAGCTGAAAAGCAGCAAACCAAGTAATCCACTTAAAAAATGGGGAACAGAGCTAAACAGAGAATTCTCTGTAGAGGAATACCGAATGGCAGAGAAGCAATTAAAAAAATGTTCAACCTCACTAGCCATTAGGGAAATGAAAATCAAAACAACCCTGAGATTCCACCTTACACCCATGAGAATGGCCAAGATCAAAAACTCAAGTGACAACACATGCTGGAGAGGTTGTGGAGAAAGGGGATCTCTTCTCCACTGCTGGTGGGAATGTAAACTTGTACAACCACTCTGGAAATCAATCTGGCACTTTCTCAGACAACTAGGAATAGCGCTTCCTCAAGATCCAGCCATACCACTACTGGGCATATATCCAAAAGAGGCTCAAGTACACAAAAAGGACATTTGCTCAACCATGTTTGTAGCAGCTTTATTTGTAATAGCCAGAATCTGGAAACAACCCAGATGCCCCTCAACTGAAGAATGGATGCAGAAATTGTGGTACATCTACACAATGGAATATTACTCAGCAATGAAAAATAAGGAAATCATGAAATTTGCAGGTAAATGGTGGGATCTGGAAAGGATCATCCTGAGTGAGTTGTCCCAGAAGCAAAAAGACACACATGGTATTTACTCACTCATAGACATACAACATAGGACAAACCCACTAAAACCTGTGCATCTAAAGAAACTAAGCAAGAGAGAGGACCCTAACTAAAATGTCCAATCCCCATCCGGAAAGGCAAAGAGGATGGACATCAGAAGAAGAAGAAAACAGGAAACAACCTAGGAACCTACCACAGAGGGCCTCTGAAAGCCTCTGCCCTTCAGACTATCAAAGCAGATGCTGAGCCTGATGGGCAACTGTTGGGCAGATGAACGGAATTTTAGGTAAGAACTGGGAAATAGTAAGAGCTGGAGAGGACAGGGTCTCCACAAGGAGAGCAACAGAACAAGAAAATTTGAACACAGGGAACTTCCCAGAGACTCATACTCCAACCAAGGACTATTCATGGAGATAACCCAGAACCCCTGCACAGATGTAGCCCAGGGCAGTTCAGAGTCCAATTGGGTTACAAAGTAATGTGAAGAGGGACTGCCTCTGACATAATCTGATTGGCCTGCTCTTTGATCACCTCCCTCTGGGGGGAAGCAGCCTTACCAGGCCATAGTAGAGGACAATGCAGCCACTTTTGATGTGAACTGACAGACTAAGATCAGAAAGGAGAGGAGAACCTCCCCTATTAGTGGACTTGGGGAGTGGCATGCAAGCAGAGGGAGGAGGAAGGGTGGGATTGGGAGGGGAGGAGGGAGGGGCTTATGGGGGGATGCAGAATGAATAAAGTGTAATTGATGAAAAATTTTTAAAAAAAGGGAAAAAAATAATTTAAGAACCTTAAATGACTTTCAAAAGTGGAGGAAAACATGGAGTTAGTCAATTGGCATGGAGCACGTCTTGCCCCTGGGGTCAATGGTCTCCTGAACCTACTCAGACCTCGGACACCACCACTGCTACTTCTAGAACTGATGCAGGATGTTCCAACGAGGGGGTTAAGGCTTCTCATAATATTTCCTATAAGCCCACACCTGTTTGTCTATATCCCCCATTTTTATTCATTATTAGCCAGATAGAGCCAAGTAATTGTGGTAATGATACTTGCTTTTTTTGCCCAATGCTGGAATGCTAGTAAATTTAGGTATGCCCTGGTTACTCGCATGCCTCGCTGGGTGCCTGTGCCCGTTGATGCCCCTCATGCTATGACTCTCTTCAGACAGAAAAGGGATCTTGGAATTACAGCAGCCATTGTTACTGCCATCTCATTGGCAGCTGTTGGAGCTACCACCGGGGCATTAGCCATGAGTCATACTGGGCAGACTGCTCAGACCCTGAATAATCATTTAGCCAATGTAGCTCATGCCTTAGTTGTACATAAAGGAATTAATGCTCAACTAAAAGGAAGCTTGATGGTGTTCAATCAGAGGATTGACCTCTTGCAGGAGCAAATTGATACCCTATGGCAAATCGCTCAACTTGGCTGTCAATGAAAATATGCTGGACTTTGAGTCACTAGCATATAACATGAGAATTTTTCCTGTGCTGCAAATCTGTCTAAACAATTGTCGAGCTATATTTTAGGTAATTGGACTGGAGAATTCGATACTACAATGGAGCAGCTGAGAGTGGCCATTGTCACAGTAAATTCTTACCAGAGTGGACACAGGACTAGCCACAGGATTATCATCATGGATTGCTGCAGCCATGAATCATCTGAAGGAATGGGCGGGCATGGGAGTGTTAGCAGGCCTTCTGGTGTTGGTCTCCTTGGTTTGCCTGTGGTATATATGCATGATTAGAGTCTCACAACAGTGTGATGCAGCCATGATCATTCAGGCCTTTACAGCCATTGAAGCAGGACATTCTCCCCAAGCATGGTTGGATACCATAAAAAGCTAAAATGTTACGCTTAGGATGCGAGGCTAAGCACTGCACTCAGGGTCAGCCGCTTTGGACCCAGAGAAGAGCATGTCTGATTGCATGCGGGTTGATACTCCAGGTCTGAGTAAAAGGTATCCGCCTCAGAGAAAAAGGTATCAGACGGGTCTGATGCTCTTTGGGTGGATGACACCTAAATGAACATCGGTACAAAGTCCCAATTTATTTCTAATATCAGAGATCAGACCTCTACTCTTGCCTGATACGTCTAAAAAAAGGGGGAACTGTAGAGAGCTGCGGAATGCTATGCCTTAAAGATGGAGCTGGTTTCTGCCTTCCACCTTCCCGATGGTGAGTGCTCTCTGTCACGAACAATTCCACATTTGGCTAAGGCTGAGGATCTGGCTTGCTTCCATGTATGTGGACCTATCTGCATTGCCCACGTGGCACGCCTGGGTTGGCTACCCAGAGACTATTTAAGCTGTGGGCTGGCTTTCCCCAGGGTCAGATGATTGTTCAAGGTTCCTGAATAAACTGCATTGAAAAATAATAATAATAATAATAAAATAAAAAAATAAAAATAAAAATAAATAAATAAATAAACTGCTAGCTTCAAACTGATTACTCAACAAAGCCTCTGATCCCCTGGAGTTGCCAAGCAACATGTTAGAATAGGGTCTCTGCCTTTAAAAAAAACAACTCAGGGCCACACTTAGATCCTTCAACATGTATCTATAATTCCAGCCAGATAGAATAAAGACTTTCAGTTGGATATATAATGTGTCTGAGTACTCATCTCTGATGAGCTCCAAGTAACAACAAAGGTCTGATTCTTTTAGATATGATATTTCATTCAGCTTTTTTCATCGGGATGTTACAATCATTAAATGTTTAGGTTTTACGCCATTATTTCATAAAATAAGTTTTTATTACCTTTCCTGTGTTATTTTCCTTCTGGAATGACCACAGCTTCTGTAATTTCTCCTCTTACTGCCATGCTAATTATAGTGGCTTTTTTCATCCCTTTAATTTTTCTGTGTTTGTTTTTTCTTGTTATTTTTGTACTGTGTTAGTTCTAGACTTGTCTTTAAGTATAGAAACTCTTTCCCCACAATCTAATATGCTTTAGAAGCTCTCTATTGTAAGTTCATATACTGCACGTTTTAGTAACAATATTTTTATTGGTTCCTTCTTGTGGTTTCTGTCTCTTTTATGTATTTCACATTCATATCCTGCATTTATCTCATTCATTTGCATTATATATAATATCTTACATATTACATATACATATTATCCTACATATCACTGAGTTTCTCTAGGATCAATATTTTAGATGGGTTTTTTTTCTGAACATCTCATAGTTAATTTCAAATTGGAGTCTAATTGTTGAAATATTGTCATTTCCCTTTGGAGGTTTCATGTTTTTATTTGTATTTATTGTTGCCATGGTTTGGCACATCAGTATCTGGTTTGACAATAATTCCTTCTGGTTTTCTGGAATGGATTCTTGAAATTGAAGAATATGAATGGGTCCTTCTTCTACAGTTCAGACAAGCCACTCTTCCATACTGGTAGATTTGTGTCAAAATTACTACCATGTACCCAAATACACAGTTTCTTTCTCTCTTTCCCTCCCTCTCTCCTTCTCTCTGTCAGGCCATCCAGTGTTCTGGTACAGAAAATAAGTTCTTAAGGCCTGGACATAAATGATTGCAAGGACTTCTTGTTGTTGTTGCTGCTGTTGTTTGAGTCATTCTCACTATGTGTTCCTGACTGGCCTGCAATTCCCTGTGTTAACCTGGCATTCCTCAAATTTTCAGTGATCCTCTCACCTCTGCCTCATGGTGTTTTGAACTTTTTACACATGCACCTTCATTCCTGGTTGAGAGTGCAAGTGTGGTGATGCATGTCTGTAATCCCAGCACTTGGGGAGACAGAGGCAGGAGAAGCTCTGTGCTTTTGTGGCCAGCTTGGTCTTACAAAGCAAGTCCAGGACAGGCAAGCCTATACAGAGAAACATTGTTTCAAAAAATGAGAGTGAGAGAGAGAGGATGATCTCTAATTCTGAGAGCTGTACACTCAGGCAATATGATCCTCTTTAAGTAGTTACCAATAATTTCACCAGTGGGCATTGTGTAAATCTCTAGCACCACTCACTCTCTGAAATACAGATTTACTACTGTGGAAATCTTCCTCAGAGCTGACATGGCCACAGGTGTCTTGAAGCCAGAACACCTGTATTACCCACCTGCATGAGACCCTTTTTATATGAGAAAACACTAACATGTTCTTGTGGAAATGGGAGAGGGCTTACAATGTGCTACGGCACCCACAGAATGCATAGGACTACAATAATATATACACAGTTAAGCAGTACTGGGGCATTTTCTTTAGTTGTGTAGATGCCCCTAAGTTCTCCACACTCAAATAAGCAGCCAATTCACTCATGCTCATGTAAATAACCCCAGCCAAGCTCATTGATAACTAAAGTTAGACTTGTAATGAGTTGTTTCTTTGTTCCATCATTGGTGTTCTTTATGTGGTGAACACATGAACATCTGTTCACATCTCCCCAGGAAAACATTACACAATATTTGATGCGTTAACATAGACCCTACAAAAACAAATATGAGTTTGGCTGTAGCTACACTATCCCTGTTGTGTCTGATATGTATGCAAGTGAAGCTAAGTTGTGAAGCATCACAGAAAGTTACCTCACTGTGGCATTCTTCTACACGCCATGGAATGGCGTGCTTTGGGGCTGTAGAATCAGTTGCAATGCTATTGCTATGAGTGATAATACATGTTTGAGATTAAGCTATCTGACCAGAGGAAAGTAGGGGTGTAAATCTTACAGGTAATATCTCCATCTTATGGGATGATGTCATATACTAAGGAAATATTATGATACTTCAAAAATCACCAAAAGACCAGAAACTACATGGCAGTCCCTGAAAGTAGCACATACAGAGCAAGATTATAAGCAAGTTGCACAGAAATTGGATTGATTCTGCTTTGGGTGATAAGACATATAACTGAAGTTCAGCTGTCTGGCCAGAAAGTGCTTGTATGTATAATGGTGAAATTGTGAGATAAAAACATATCAATGCCATCTCCATGCTAGATTTGGATAAGTAAGGGCAGTATAGGAGACAATGAGATGGAGGTCCTGGCCTGCTATTTCTTGTGCTTAAGAGAAGGATAGATGAGAGAGAGAAAAAAGAAGGATCTATGCTTAATAGCCCCTCTCAGGATCCAAAATCTTAGGACTTGTTGGAGAAGCAAACAGTGTCAATGGGAACAATGAAATAAAAATGATAGTGAGGGAACTGGATATGATAGAAGTGTTGTGAGATGCTGAGTTCATCAAGTCAGTTGGACTGTATATACTAGAGAGATGAGAAGGAAGATGATTCATCAGTGCCCTCAGTCCTGTTATGGAAATTTAGTAGCTTTGATGAGAACCATGGTAGGACATGACCTTTATGATGAAGTAAGGGCTCTGAAGGATCAGAGTGACTTAGACTGGAATGCAAATTGGATTCATAAAACGTTTAAGAAATAAGAGGAAGTGAGGAAATTAAAAAGAAAGAGGCCTGCTTCATTTCAGTCAAAAGCAAACGTGGCACAATTTGTGTCATGCTGGTGTTCCTTGCAGGAGCTTGGGATGTCACGAAGCCAGATGTTGTAGTTGTGAGCTTCTGTAAGGCTGGAGCCTTTTCACTTCTCCAAAGGGAAAGAGGAGGCTCAGGTTATTACCTTTTCCTGGCTGTTTTGTAGGGGGAAGATCTCATGTGAAGGGAATTACCTCAGTTGTTTTCCTAACAGGCTGGTTGATATTACATACAGGTAAGAGCTATGCAGGGCAACTAAAAATCACATGTTGAATTATACAATTATTAGTCCTCTTCCAATGCACAGAATATTTGGGATTCTTTATATGTTGGAACCATGTGTGCTTTGGTCCCATATTGGCCCCTGAAATAGTTGGGACAATGGTCGTTAGCAGATAGACATGGAAATAGAATAGTGTGGGTCAAAGGTTTAAGCTTCTCCTCCTCCTGATTATGGGCAGTTATCCCTCGAAAGTTATATATGTTATAATAACTTTGTCTCCTGAAGAAAAAAGAAGTTTTGCTCAGTTATGAGTCCTTTCAGTGCCCAGATATCCCCAGTGGAAAGGCAGTGGTTGACCACAGTGCAGGTTCAGAGCCTGCCTGATCCAGGAAGCTGGAATATGTGCATCAGGAAAGAGCATGGTCCCACTCCCTCATTGTTCCAAGCCTAGAGAAGCAGCATGATCCAAAATCATTGATGTCTTCACAATTAGATAAATGGGTGGTTGTGCCATGGAAGTACTTCAGGATTTGAATTAAAGGTATCCAGTGAGAAATTACTGGGGATTATAGAGAAGCAAATAAAATAGTACCTTGTAGCCATACTGCTATACTCAACATTGCTTTTTGAGGAAACAAGTAACAGAAGTGATAGGATCTTTTAATGCTTTCCTGGGCTTTCATAATGTTTTGTTTGTTTTTAGTACACTCTTAGCTAGTAAATGTCAAAATCATTTGACACCACTTGCTTGGAGCAGATGGTGGTAGGTCATCATAACTGCTGGCCATCATTTGCAAAGCAGTTTCAGTATATAATGCTAGATTCTTAGGATCTTATAGACTTAGTAAAGCATCTAAAAGTTATGCAAGTTGTAGTTTACAGAGACGTATAAGGGACAGTTTATGTTTAGACAGTATGGCAATTATATGGATATCTGGCATGGGCCAAGATGCCTAATGCCAGCTATCTGGGAAACTGTGTGTCACCACACAGTAGCCAGCACTTGGTGTCCAGAGAACCCAAAAGTAAGCAAAGCTAAAGGTTGTTATTTAACTATTTCTGATAAAATACCACTTTTGTGTGATTTTTGTATAAATATGACCTAGAGATCAGAAGCCTGGGTGTTTGCCATTCTGAGCCTACCTATGTGTGTACCTTTAGTCCTGTGTGCCAAATTCTGTGCAACCTGTGTGGTGGTCTGCATGCATGCCTGTGCCTGCTTGTGTGCTGTCCATGTGTTCTGGTGTGTGCCTGGGTAACTGCCAGTGTCTACCTGCTTAGAAGCCTGAGTGACAGGAAATAAAGTCTGTTTTGTTTGTCTGTGACTCCTTGCATTCTCTTTAGCCTCTTGGCCTCCTGTAACCCTCCTCCATTCCTGGAACTGGAGCTTGGAGTTTACCCAAGTGCATCTAAGGGAGTGCAGGTCAGAAATAAGTCTGCACAGGGCACAAGGGTAAGGCACAACTGTGAAAGTCTTGGAAGATTTACAGTTGGCTGATACCCAAAAAGATAACTGAAACATCTCACAACTGCGTATGCCTATAAGCATAAAGACATCATTTAGGGGTTAGATAGAGAAATCACTCTGCATGAATGGGAAAAGACACTTCCAGAAGCTATATGGTTATTAAGTAAAATTCTGTCAAAGCTGAATCACCGAGGGCAAGTGATCAAAGAGCAGACAACTGAATTCATAACAGAGGCAGGCCTTGCCCGCCCACCTTACTGAGGAACCCACATGGAGACTGAGCTGCAAACTGGCTACATGTGAGCCAGGGGAGCTAGGTCCTTTCTATGCATTGTCCTTGGTTGGTGCATCAGTCTCTGAAGGACCCCCTTGGCTCAGAATTTTTTAGCTTTGTTGGTCTCCTTGTGGAGCTCCTGTGCCCTCTGCATCCTTCTATCCTCCCCTTCTTCCATAAGACTCCCTGCATGCTGCCCAAAGTTTGGCTGTGAGTCTCAGCATCTGCTTTAATCCTCTGCTCATTGGAGCTTTTCAGAGGACCTCTATGTTAGGCTCCCATCCTGGTCCCTCTCTTCCACCACTTCTGCTCTCTATCTTGTTTGCCATTCTGAATGAGATTTGAGCATTTAAGGGTCCCCCTTAGTGTTTGGCTTCTTTAGGTCTGTAGATGGCTATCCTATATTATACAGCTAATATCTAATTATAAGACAGTGTATACCATGCCTGTCTTTCTGTTTCCAAGTTACTTCACTCAGAATGATTGTTTCTAGTTGCAGGTATGCAGGGGTGTGTGCCAGGGAAGTTATAAGGGTAAACTCCTGACTGGATTGCATCCTCATAGTCAGTGGGCTGCATTCCTGAAGATAAGACTGTCCCACCCTGAGATAAGATATCTTCCCATTTTTTGTGGTTACCTTGAGGCTATTCCTTGGGTAGGTATTTTTATGATCCTGTTTCTGGAATAGGTGACCTACTGCCTACTTCCTGGGACTGATGGCTTTTGGCGGGAAGAGTGGTCAGGCCTGGTCCTCTCTGTATAAGGAATTACAACAGAATAGTTTGTATAGAAGGACATAAAAGTTTTTACTGAATATGACATTGCTTAGTAGTCCCATTATAATTTGGTTTCATGGGCAGCTTAAACCAACTTGCCTATGTTTACAGTGTATGCTGGGATTCGTGAGTGAAGACTATCTTAGGATACAAATTTGCCTTAAGCCTATATCCTACTGAGGTATCTGGTGGTCCATAAAGGTATTTATTACAGCAAAAATTTCTAAAGGTGTATAAGAAGTTCCTTTTAAATTGTTTGAATCAAATCAGGAATTACATAATCAGGAATTAATTCATCTGAACAGCAGAAAGTGATGATTCACACCATACCAGATTATAAACAGATGAAGCAGTGCACAAAAAAAAAAAAATGAGTGTCAGAGACTAGAAGCAATTCTGTACCATGATACAGATTTTGCAAAATGCCAGATCCCCTTCCAAAAGGCTCATCTGCCTAATGACAGTTCCTTTAACAGAATGGTTCTTGACAGCTCCTGTTATGCTAGTTTCGTAGGCATGCATAAGACACAATTTTTGAAGTCATGGAAGCTTCCAAAGGAAAGTAGAAAGATAGGCAATGACTGGTAGAGTTGGAGTTTTCAAAAGCAACTCTTGAAAGTACAGTGCATAGAGAGGTAAAAATAAAACCAAAGGAATAGTGTAGACCCCCTGAGAAGAACCAGCCAGAATTAATATAATAGCTCAACATTTTAAGGCCTAAACAGAGAACAGGAGAAGCCAGAACAAAAGACATTTTAAAACATCTGAATTAAAGTACTTCAGAATATTTTTGTTTCATTCTTTTTAAATTTTATCTTAGGAGGACCTGACTCTTTCTTTTTGAGACTGTGTCCAAAGCTGGGCCATAAGTTCTTGCCACCCTTCCCTGTTTCGTGCTTGATAGGTTCCTGTAAACCACAGGAGATGGAAAAACAATCACCAACTGCCTAATATCCAGCTAAAAACTATACATAAATAACTAAATATAGATATATTAAATTGAAACAATTGTAGACCTATCTCTCTAGATTGTAGGTAGGTGCTGCATTGTTGAAAGTAAGCCAATTCACAATTTAAAGTTCTGGCCATTCTTTACATGTATAAGTCTTCATTTATTGTCAACCAAGACCCAAGACTAGAACAAGAGGTGTTTCAAATGGTAATTAACCTGACTTTGGGAGCATGTAAATTGAAAGCCCATTCAGAGCCTCTGACTTGTGGCAGTGTCTGACATCAACTCCAATAATTTTTCTCCTATCAAGTTACTGACACTTGTAACTCAAATATGGATCATGTGCTTTCTGAGAAGGGGCTGAGAACTCTTAAGGGGCACCTTGCTAAGACAGTAGTCATTCTGTTAGCCTGGTAGATGGGTATCAAGATTCTCATATGAGGAACCTGAGAGTTACTCCAGTGAGATAGTACCACAAGTCTCTAGGATTGTTAGTCGTTGCAGGAGGAAGCACAGCAAGTTTGGTAATCATCTTTCCTGAAATGAGACACCATGGACCTTCTGGGTTTGTGCTCACGAATTTTACCTCTGTTGAAGTCTATATCTCACCTTCACTTCTAAAAAATACCATTACTGTGTCCAGCTTTATCAATTGACATGTTTTTTCCCTTTTAGTTATTATGAAACTGTCATCCTACTATACTCTTATCTGTCATGCTTCTGCTGTGAGGTGAGATATACCATTATATACCCTTTCCTTGTTTATTTGGATACTTTAAGAATTTCCTCCTATACATTAACCTTTGAGAGCTTGAGTATAAGATAATTTTCAATAGGTTTGATTGAATCCCATATAACATGTTAAATTTGATCTTCTTGTGTTTGAATAATTGCATCATTCTCTAAGTTTGGACATTTTTCTCTTATGTCTCCAGCTAAGCTCTTTATCCCCTTTGGCATTTTCAGGTTGTTTTTGAGCCCCCTAAACAGAAATACTTGCTATTTCAAATGAAGCCCCCAAATTCCTATAAGCTTTCTTCATTCTTACTTATTCTTTTTATTTGTTTCTCTTCAGCTATACCTTTTCCACTTTAAGGAGTATTTCCACTTCTCTTTAATAAATGAAGCTTAATTTTTTTGTCTTTTTATTAAAATGAAAAAAAAGAACTTTGAAAACAGAGATATACACGTGAAATGATGTGGCTAGTTGTTATTTTATATTTTGAAGTTACATTTCAAATAAATTTAAAATGAACATCAAATTTCAGATTTTTCTTTGGGTTTTCTCTTTTATTTTCCATTAAAAAAGCCTCAGAGGAGCTCAGAAGTTTGCTGGAGCTTGACTGGCAAGTTGGATTTTCAATATGGTGCCTTAAGGGACACTGCTGCTGGCCAGAAATTTCGTGTGGAAGTCATCTTTCATGGGAGGGAAGAGCTCTGATCAGAAGTAAATGGGAGTCAGAAAAGGATACACACAGTGGACATGAGCTTAACTGGACAGAGCATTCTCTCGGTGGTGGAGTGTCAGTGAAGCTAGAAGGGAACATACATTTTAGAAAAGTAAAATTTCCAGTCTTGCTTTGATTCATTATTTTCTCACTATACCTTCTTTTCTCCTGTTTGAAAGGAGAAAAAAGGAAAGCATATTCTGTGCCATTTGTATGATGGATATGTTGTGATCTGCTTTTTATTTTTTATTTTATAGAAGGATACGGTTAAGAGATTGCTATGAATCTCAGAAGAGACACTGAACTTTGGACTTTCAAACAGAAACTCTTATACCCTTTAAGACTGACAAAATTGGACTGAATGTATTTCTGCATTACAAGCTTATGGGGACCAGGGAGTGGAATGTGATGGTTTAAATATGAATGGCCCATATATGTCTATATATTTGAATGCTTAGGGAGCAGCACTACTTGAAAGGATTGGAGGTGTGTCCTTTTTGGAGGAAATGTGTCACTGGGAATTTTAAAAAAACCCAAGCCAGGGGATACAAAGTGAATAAACTGTAATTAATAAAAATAAAACAAAAATTAAAAAAAAGATCTACTTTCAGGATGTGCCTTTCTAGAGAGCCTGTGATTTATAGAAATATAATATTGGGGGGGGGGGGGCGGTAGAAGACTGTAGAGAATCTAACTTGCTAGGTATTTCTCTTGTCAATTTGTCTATTTTAACTAAAATCAGTTGAGAATGTTATACATTCTGAGACTATTAGTTAGTCTTTTATATCTGAATGAAGGAATCATACTGCTTTCATTTATATTTACCCATGGTTGAATTTCAGAGTTGAAGCTATCAACTATTTCTCTGAACTTACATCACCTCCTAGGCCTATTAACTCTGTAAAGTTTTTCCGATAGGAAATCAACCAAGTCCAACATCCAAAATCCACCTCACGCACTAAACAGAAGCAGAGAAAAAGTGACTACTTGATCACAAGGCAAGTTTAATCCACCTTAAAAGGATCTGTATCAGCTAAGGATGCCTCAAAACCAAGTCCTCAGTGCAAATGAGATTTATTTGCCCCAAAAGGACAGAGGATAGGGAATAAGACATGAGATAGAGGGTTAGGGAGAAGGGAAAGGGAGAGGAGAAGAGGTATTTGTCCCAGAAAGTGTAGGGGGAGTACTGTCTCCGGATAGAGAACAAACAGATGTGGTTCATAGGCAAAAGGTACAAGGGAGAAACCCGTGTTAGGATGAGGTGTTTAATTTTGATTGAACAGGTTGATTAGGGCAACCAAAAGGGGCTTTTGAATGCAGGACTTCAACACTTTTATACTTTTATAGCTGAACTTCAGGAGGAAGAAGTGGTGAAATAAGGGAATAAATCTTCGTGTCTAGCTTTATGAAAGTAATATAATGGTTTTCAGTAAGGCAGAGGAAATGGGGGGAAAGGTAAGGCCTAACAGAGCCATATTTGCCATGCTTGAGCTGTCCAGAATCCGTTCACACCTACTATGTATGGTTCCTCTTAAGTTAAGGCCTTCTGCAGTACTGCCTCAAAATTAATTCAGATGGATATATTTCTATAAATAAGCCAAAGCCATGAGACCAAAACCTGATTTTACTCATTGAAAAGGTTTTAAACCCATGAACATGGTCTACTTATACTAAATGGATTCCCTGACATTACTCATCTGTCTATGGGGAAACATTTCCTGTTCAAATTGTAACAGATCGTCAGTGAGCAACAGTTTACAAAAGGATGTACAAAATGTCAAAGGCAATGCTAGAATCATAGAAGATGGAATGGTCTACTAAAGTGAGATGAATAGTTTTAATTGAAAAACAGATTTTTTCCTATTCTCTTGAAGCTATCCCCGCAAAAGGAACAGTTTCCTAGCATGGGCACTTCTAGACTGAGGGTGGATCAGAGCCCAGTGGGCACTAATGACACCACGAAGTCTGTTGTCACAAAGGCATTTTCTGATCATGAGCAGCAGATAGGACACTTGGAGGCTGTAAAAGCTGAAATCTTGAGAGACCCAGGTTAATAGATAGACTGCACAGTCAAATAAATCAAGCACAATGGAGGAGAAAAAATGAAAGGGGTACATATCCCGCTGTGCAAGAGTTGAGCTGAGATTTCCAGTTAGCCATGTGAGCAGGAAACTACTCCCAATGCCTGAGCTCTTCTGCACTGTCTTTCTCACTGGTGTGCTCGAATGTTTGACTGTCAACATCCTTGAATTGACAAGCAAGGAGGCCCACAACCAGGGAAAGAAGAACATAATTTCAGAGGACACAATCCAAGCAATACAAAAAAATGAAGAGTACCATCAGTTTTTCAAAGACAAAAAAAAAAAAAAAAAGAAAAGAAAAAAGAAAAAAAAATTGAGATTGAGACACCAGAATCTGATGAAAACTTACAATACCTAGGTCTCAGCAGTTGGAGGTCCATCCTTAAATTTCAAATCAACCCCAACGTCCTCCTTGCTGGGGAGCTAATCAGATATTTTATTAAAGTGTCTAAACCATTACTAGTGGTTCTGATTCATTTCAGTCTGTCATTTTGAGCAAGAGGAAGGTGGTCATGAAACACTCAGGAGTATTGGGTGTGGGATGGGGTGGGGGTGAGGTGGGGGTTGATACAGAAACAGTGCTCAGCATGGGGCTGATTACTGGGAGGAAGTTTTTTTCTGTTTTTATTTTATTTTTTAAATTTATTTATTTCTATAAATTACAGTTTATTCAATTTGTATCCCTGGTGTATCCCCCTCCCTCTTCCTCCTCGCCAAGTCCACTGATAGGAGAGTTCCTCCTCCCCTTCCCTCTGACCCTAGCCTATCAAGTCTCATCAAGAGTAGCTGCATTGTCTTCCTCCGTGGCCTGGTAAGGCTGCTCCCCCATCAGGGTGATCAAAGAGCCAGCCACTGAGTGCCTGTCAGAGATAGTCTCTGTTCCTCTGACTAGAGAAACCACATAAAGAATGAGCTGCCATACATCTGTGCAGGGGTTCTAGGTTATCTCCATGTATGGTCCTTGTTTGGAGTATCAGTCTCAGAAAAGACCACTGGGCACAGATTTTTTAGTTCTGTTGCTCTCCTTGTGGAGCTCCTGTCCCCTGGGAGAAAGTTTTTAATGGGGCGGTGTGAGCTGAGCAAGAGTGTAAGTGTTGCAGCTCCAAAGAGAAAGGCTTCCCCTATAGAAGTGTTACAGCTCTGCTTAGACTGCTGGGGCCAAACCAAGTGTAACAATTCTGCTCTCACAAGGAATGGTTTCTTCAATGAAAGTGTTACAGCTCTGCTCTGGCTGGGGGACCATTTCCCCCAGTGAAAGTGTAACAGCTGCTCTGCTCCCGCACAGAAATGTTACATCTCTGTTCATGCAAAAGTGTTACTGCTCTGCTCCTAGAGGGATCCTGGCAATCCAGAGTGCCAAAGAATACCACAAAGTCACACTACACAGCAAACTTGACAGGAGAGATTTATTGGGAGGGAAAAAGCCAGGAGGATGACTGCCTCTGCTCAGGAAAGAAGCAGCAGGAAACTTAGCAGAAGGCGGGGTTTCTATGGGGTTTCTTGGGAGAGGCCTTACAGAGTGGAGGTTTCCAGGGTGGAGGATTGGTTGAATCTCAATTCTGGGCTTGGGTGAGATCAGAGATTGGTGGGTTTTCTTGTTCGGGGATTGATTTTTGTGTTCAGGGACTGGTGGGTTTCTGTGGAAGGCTCAGGGGTTGGTGGGATTCTGTTTCTTCGCCCTGGTCTTGAGCTTGGGGTCAAGTCAGAGTCGGGCTTTCTCAGAAAATTGGGAATAGCTCTATTTCAAGACCCAGCTATATCACTCTTGGGTATATATCCAAAATACACTTCACCATACAACAAGGACATTTTTTCAACTATGTTCATAGCAGCTTTATTCATAATAGCCAGAAACTGGAAACAAACTAGATGTCCCTCAACTGAATAATGAATACAGAAATTATAGCACATTTACACAGTGGAATACTATTCAGCTGTAAAACACAAGGAATTCATGCAATTTGCAAGCAAATAGATAGAACTAGAAAGTATTATCCTAAGTGAGGTAACCCAGACCCAGAAAGACATGTGTGACATGTACTCACTTATAAACAGATATTAGCCATATAGTACAGGATAACTGAACTACAATCCACAGACCCAAAGAAGCTAGTAACTAAGAGGACCCAAGGGAGGATACTTAAATCTCACTGACAAGGTGAAATAAAATAGAAAGCAGAAGTGGCTGAAGAGAGGGAACAGGATAGGAGAAGGAGTTCAGAGGGAAGTGAGAGTAGGAATCAGATGAGGGGAGAATGGGGATGGGAGGAAAAAGGGCTTACAGAGAGAAAAGAAACTGACAGTGAGGGATGTCTGAGACAATCTGAAAACCTAAGACAGGGTAGGGTTCTGGAAGGGTATGGGAGTGACTGTAGCTGAACTCCTAGTAGCAAGGGTCATGGATTCTGATGAGACACCCTCTAACTAGATAGGACTCCTCGTGGAGAGAGGGGAAAAATAATCTATCCACAAAACTACAAGATGTGCAGGAATAAAGATAGAGCAGAGATTGGGGAAATGTCCAACCAATGCCTGGCCTAATCTGAGACCCACCCCATGGAAGAGAGTCAACCCCTATAACTATTAATGACATTCTCCTATGCTCACAGACAGGAGTCAAGCAGAGCTCTCCTCTGAAAAGCTCCACCCGGTGACTGATCAAAAGAGATGTTGAGACTCACAGCCAAATATTACATGAAGTGTAGGAAGTCTTGTGGAAAAGTAGGGGGAAGGATAGTAGGACCTGGAGGTGACAGGAGCTCTACAAGAAGACCAACAGAGCCAGGGTCCAGAGGGACTTGTAGATGCTGAAGCATCAACCAAGGACTATGCACAGACTGGACGTAGGCTTTATGTGGGTTTCCTAGTAATGGGAGCAGGGTCTCTCTCTGACATGGACTATGTTGCTGCTTTTTGATCACTTCCCCTGGCAGGGCTCTTTCCAGGCCACAGGAGTAGAGGATGTGCTCAGCCCTTATTCAGTTTGATGAGCTGGGATAAGTGGGTGGATGGGAACTCCCTTTTTCTGAGGAACAAGGGATTGGGAAAGTGGTAAGGGGAAGGGAGGGGGGCTGGGAGGAGAGGAGAGAGGGGGCTATGGTCAGGATATAAAGTGAATAAATAGTAATTAGTTAAAAGAAAAAATAATACTTTTTTGCTTTTGATGTAAGAATTGGGTTTTTCAGGCAAGACCATGATTTGAAGGGGTTTGAAACCCAGTACAAAACTGTGGACCTAGAGTTTGTCATGCCTATAGGATGTACTTGGATAGGAGCCTAACATAACAGTCATCAGATAGACTTCATTCAGCTACTAATGGGTGCAGATGCAGAGTCCCACAGTGAAATATTAGGCTTGGGTGTCCTAGGGAGGGTGGAGAAAAAGAATTGGGCTTTTGTTATCTTTACATGAGGACATTTATAATTTTGAAATAGGGTATTAAATTTCAAATTATGGACTTTTATAATTGAGGTGAGGTATCAATTTTCATATATACACACATTTATGTATGGCTGACATCTAAGTCTGTATTATAGAAAGACTAAATTAAAAAATTGGAGAGAGTGAGCAGCATTGCCTTGTCCCTGATTTCAGTGGGATTGATTTAAGTTTCTCTATGTTTAGTATTATGTTGGCTATAGTCTTGCTGTATATTGTTTTTACTAGGTTTAGGTATGTGCCTTGTATTCCTGATCTCTCCAGGACTTTAAATATAAATGAATGTTGGATTTTATCAAATACCTAGCATCTAAGGAGATTATCATGTGTTTTTTTTCTTTTTTTTTTTTTTTTTTTTTTTTTTTGTTTATATGGTGGATTACATTGATGGATTTCCGTATATTGACACACCTTTGCATACCTGGGGTGAAGCCTACTTGGTCATCATGGATGATATCTTTTGTGTGTTCTTGGATTTGGTTTGCAAGTATTTTGCTGAGTACTTTTGAATCAATGTTCATAAGGAAGATTGGCCTGAAATATTATTTCTTTGTTGGACCATTGTGATGTTTGGGAACCAAGGTGACTGTAGCTTCACAGAATGAGTTTGGTAGGGTTTCTTCTGTTTCTATTTTGTGGAATAGTTTGAAGAGTTTGGGTGTTAGCTCTTCTTTGAAAGTCTGGTAGATTTCTGTGCTGAAACCATGTGGCCTTGGGCTTTTATTGGATGGGAGACTTTTGATGATGGCTTCTATTTCCTTAGGGGATATAGGACTATTTAATTTATTTACCTGGTCTTGATTCAACTTTGCCATGTAGAATCTGTCAAGAAAATTGTCCATTTCATTTAGATTTTAAAAATTTGTGGCATATAAGCTTTTGAAGTAAGACCTAATGATTGCTTGGATTTCATCAGTGTTTGTTTTTATATCCCCTTTTCATTTCTGATTTTGTTGATTTGGATAGTTTCTCTCTGCCTTTTAGTTAGTTTGGCTAAGGAATTGTCTATCTTGATTTTCTCAAAGAACCAACTCTTGGTTTCATTGATTCTTTGAATTGTTTTATTTGTTTCTCATTTATTGCTTTCAGCAGTGAGTAAAATCTGGACACAGGGATGTTTTCTGAGGCTGATACTCCAACCAAGGACCATTCATGGAGATAACCTAGAACCTCTGCACAGATGTAGCCATGGTAGCTCAGTGTCCAAGCAGGGTCCATAGTAATGGGAACAGGGACTGTCTCTGACATGAACTCAGTGGCCTCCTGTTTGATCACCTTCCCCTCAGGGGGTGCAGCTTTACCAGGCTACAGAGGAAGACAATGCAGCCACTCCTTTAAAAAAATTAATTAATTACAGTTTATTCACTTTGCATCCCAGCTGTAGCCCCATCCCCCATTCCCTCCCACTCCCACCCTCTCTCCCAAGTCCACAGATAGGGGAGGTCCTCCTTCCTTTCCATCTGACCTTAGGCAGCCAATCCTGATAGACTGTAATTAATAAAACTGTAATTAATAAAATAAAAAAGTTAAAATGTTAGAAGAAAAAATAAAAATTAAAAATTAAATACAGAAAGATTTGATATTATCAATTAAATGGTTTAAATATTTAATTGTCAGAGATCACAGGCAGCCATCTGTAGTGTGTGTGTGTGTGTGTGTGTGTGTGTGTGTGTGTGTGTTATGGTTACTAACAGACAATTCCATATAAAGCAGATAGATTTTTTTCTTTTTTAATTCTTTATTAATTACACTTTATTCACTTTGTATCCCCCCTATGGTTCCCTCCCTCCTCCAGTCCCAATCTCTCCCTTCCTCCACCCTCTTCATGAATGCTCCTCCCCAAGTCCACTGATAGGGGAGGTCTTCTTTTCCTTCCTTCTGATCCTAGTCAATTAGGTCTCATCAGGAGTGACTGCATTGTCTTCTTCTGTGGCCTGGTAATGCTGCTTCCCCCTCTGGGGGAAGTAATTTAAAAGAGAGGATGGGAACTCCACAAAGAGAGCAACAGAACCAAAAAACCTGAGCACAGGGGTCTTTCCTGAGACTGATACTCCAATCAAGGACTATGCATGGAGATAACCTAAGACCCCTGCGCAGATGTAGCCCATGGCAGTTCAGTATTCAAGTGGGTTCCAATGTAATAGAAACAGGGACTGCCTCTGAAAAATCAGATAGATTTTTTTACACAACCTCTAGATGCATTTGTTATACAGTTAAGAGTGAAGCAGGACTATCTTATGTGAGGTGACTGTAAACAAGAGATTAAATCTAGACACTACTAGTTTCCAGGTCCAGAGATTAATAACATCTTTAGGAGTATTATAATAGATATAATCTCAAAAAAGTGCATCAATACACTTTTGATATTTATTTCTAGTTGTGACAAAAGGAAAGATGAGGCTACAAGTTGTTTCTAGGTCCACTAACACTACAACTGATGAATGTAAGTCCAAGACACTCTCAAAGCAAAAGAAAAAACACAAGTTAGTGAAGATAAACATCATTTCCAGCAATATTTTTTTTCCTTTAAAAAAATATTCACCCCCTCTTTTAGAAAGAATTTACCTACAGCTCACCCTACACCGGAATGAACACATGGGATACAACAGAAGGAAGAGAACACAATGTCAGTGTTTCGAAGTCACACAACAGTCTGCACAGACTAGATGAAAACCAACAAGTTTTCAATCAACAAGAAATAAGTCGCAATCAACCAAGAAACTATAACTATTTTAACAAGAGAAAAAAAATGGGAAATATATTTAGGCAAGAATAGAGAAGGGAGGGCTGAAGATAGGAACAAGAGATATAAAATGCTCAGGCAGTTGAGAGACAGGGTCCTCAATTTTTGTTTTTGCCCAGAAGACTGAAACATTCTTAGTTTTGTCCTGGCTGAGGTCTGAATTGTCAGAGGTGCTACAATCTAAGCATCTAGCAGGGTTGGCTTGATGGCCCTGTAAGGCCTCAAACAGCAAGAGTATAGACCTCAATTTTTTATGCCCCAATTTTACCCCCTCTGTGCAATTACTTTAAGGTTTCAAGTCTTGGTGAAATAGTGTTTCAGAGATTCGTGGTTTAGAATATTATCTACAATAGACACTTCCCTCAAGGTCAGCTTTGAATCCCTCCTCCAGTTTCCTTTTTAACACTAAAAATTGAAACATCCCGTCTGCCTTTCTATGGATTTAAAATTCCATACTAATTGTGGATGGAGATAATAGGGCTTTCTTGAAGCCCATTAAATGAAAACTACTTCCTCCTTATGAAATGAATGAAGTCTGACTTCAATGAAGTCTGGCCCTGGACAAAAAAGCATGACAGTCTCATCTGATTCAAAGAGAAGAACATTCGATTATAATGGTCATTCTCTAAAGATTTAATTCATCAGGCAGAAGAGAATTTTCAATGGCTAAGTGTGCTTGTTGTTCCAGAGGACTAAAATTTGTTTCTCAGAATCTTCATCATCAGGCTCACAATTGTCTGGAACTCCACTTACAGGGATCTGACATGCTTTTCTGGACTACAAAGGTAGTTTTACCTAAACTCATATGCATACTACCTTCTTCTGGCCTCAGCAAGCACCTGAATTCTCATACCCACCTCCCAGTTCTGCCCTGTGAAGGCACCTGAACTTACATTCCCACTGCATCTTTCTGACCTTTTCAGGAATTGGCAATATCATACCCAGTGTACTTCCCCTAACTCCACCTCATCTGGCCTCTGCATGCATCTGCACTGACATGCTTATTGCATCTCTCTAGAATCTGCAAGAACCTACATTCACATACCCAGCTGGACTGTGCAAACTCTTGCAATCCCATGCCTAGTGCTGCCCTAGTCCCTGTAGGAACCTGCACTTACATGTACAGCCCCAAACTATCCTTTGTTGGATCCTGAACTCACATGCCCAAGTACTCCCACCTCTGGACTCTCTATGAACCTGCACTCACAGATTCTCTGCGTGCCAGGCCTCTCCAGAGCCCACTAGTTAGGGGAGTGGTGGAGACTGCTAACAAAGACTATGTTGCCTGCTTTTTGATAACTTCTCCCTGGTGGTGCAATTTCATGATCAATGATTGATGTGGGAAGACAGAACTCACTGTGGGTATCTTCATCCCTGGTCTGGTGGTACTGGGTAAATTTTTTTAAATAAATAAGTAATTAATTAGAAAATAAAACAGGCTGCTATAGCTGACATCAAACTAAACACAGAGAAACTTAAATCAATCCCACTGAAATCAGGGACAAGGCAAGGCTGGCCACTCTCTCCATACCTCTTCAACATAGTACTTGAAGTCCTAGCCAGAGCAATAAGACAACTAAAGGAGATCAAGGGGATACAAATCAGAAATGAAGACGTAAACGTATCACTATTTGCAGATGATATGATAGTATACATGAGTGACCTCAAAATATTCAACCAGGGAACTCCTACAGCTGATAGACACCTTCAGAAAAGTGGCTGAATACAAAATTATCGCAAAAAAATCAGTAGCCCTCCTGTATACAAAAGACAAAAGGGCTGAGAATGAAGTCAGGGAGACAAAACCCTTCACAATAGCCACTAATAACATAAAGTACTTTGGTGTAAGTCTAACCAAGCATGTGAAAGACATGTGTTGTAAATATATATATATTAATATTCGCTGTTGCTATATCTTTTAGTAAACCTGCTGTTAATCCTAAACAGCTGTATACTCAAATCACCACACAGAGGCTGGGATTTCTTTAGTTAACTTAGATCACAGTGCTGGGCAATAGTGGTTCCATCCTAAACCTCCAAGCCCACGTAGTTTCTACCATCCAGATTTCCCACCTTATACTTGCTTCTAATGCTATATTAGGTCTAGTCCATCTCTCCACTTCCTTCCAAGCCCTCTCCTCCAGCCTCTGCTCTCCCGCTTCTGTCCTCTGACTCCTCCCCTCTCCTGCCTACTCCTTCCTCTCCATTGCTCAACATTGTGGCTGGTTGTTTCATTTTGGCATGTTTACACAAAGTTGAGTCAAGTGATGCTTAGAATAAGTATCACAAAGAAATGTTTAGATTGAAACCAGAGAGTGGGGGAGAGAAATCAACATTTGAATGAACAAGGGTAAGGTGTATATGTTTCAAAAGAACATTATACCAACAGACCTATTTGAGAAAACCTTCAAGTCTCTGAAGAAAGAAATTGAAGAAGATATGAAAAGATGGAAAGATTCCCCCATGCTCATGGATTGGTAAGATTAACATAGTAAAAATAGCCATCCTGCCAAAAGTAATCTACATATTCAATGCAATTATGATCAAAATGCCAACACACTTCCTTACATACCTTGAAAGAATAGTTTTCAATATCATGTGGAAAAATAAAAACCCAGAATGGCTAAAACAATCCTGTACAACAACAGATGGTCAGGAGGTATCTCCATCCCTGATCTCAAACTGTACTATAGAGCAACAGTAATAACAACTGCATGCTACTGGCATAGAAACAAAATGGTGGATCTATGGAATCAAATAGGAGACTCAGAAATAAACCCACACACCTATGGATACTTGATTTTTGACAAAGAAGCCAAAACCATACAGTGGCTGGTTCTTTGAGAAAATCAACAAGATAGAGAAACCCTTAGCCAAACTAACTAAAAGGTAGAGAGAAGCTATCCAAATCAACAAAATCAGAAACGAAAAGGGGGACATAACCACAGACACTGAAGAAATCCAAACAATAATTAGGCCTAACTTCCAAAGTTTATAAGCCACAAAATTTGAAACTCTAAATGAAATAGACAATTTTCTTGACCGATTCTACATGCCAAAGCCAAATCAAGACCAGGTAAACCAAGTAAATAGTCCTATATCCCCTAAGGAAATAGAAGCTGTCATCAAAAGTCTACCATGCAAAAAAAGCCCAGGACCAGATTGTTTCAGCACAGAATTCTACCAGACCTTCAAAGAAGAGCTAACACCAATACTTTTCAAACTATTTCACAAAATAGAAACAGAAGGAGCACTACCAAACTCATTCTATGAAGCCACAATCACCTTGGTACCTAAACTGCACAAAGACCCAACAAGGAAAGAGAATTTCAGGCCAATCTCCCTCATGAACATCGATGCAAAGATACTCACCAAAATACTTGCAAACCGAATCCAAGAACACATTAAAGATATCATCCACTACAACCAAGTAGGCTTCATCCTAGGTATGCAGATGTGGTTCAATATATGGAAATCCATCAATGTGATCCACCACATAAACAAACTGAAGGAGAAAAACCACATGATCATCTTCTTGGATGCTGAAAAGGCATTTAACAAAATCCAATATCCATTCATGTTTAAAGTATTGGAGAGATCAGGGATACAATGCACATGCCTGAACATAGTAAAGGCAATATACAGCAAGCTTATAGCCAACATCAAACCAAATGGAGAGAAACTTAAATCATTCCCACTGAAATCAGGGACAAGGCAAGGCTGCCTACTCTCTCCATATCTCTTCAACATTGTTCTTGAATTCCTTGCTAGAGTAATAGGACAATTCAAGGAGATCAAGGGGATACAAATTGGAAAGGAAGAAGTCAAAGTATCACTATTTTCAGGTATATATGATAGTATACCTGAGTGACTCCAAAAACTCTACCAGGGAACTCCTACAGCTGATAAACACCTTCAGCAAAGTGGCCGGATACAAAATTAGCTCAAAAAATCTGCAGCCCTCCTGTATACAAAAGAAAAAAGGGCTGAGAAAGAAATTAGAGAAACAACACTGCCGGGAGCCAGGGAGAGGTTGAAAACCAATTATGAAACCAACTTTCCTCTTGTTATCTCTGTCTTTTTCTCCTCTCTAAGCCCTCTCTAACTTTAGCCATGCTGTCATTCACACCCCAGAATAGTCCATGTAAGAACAACATTCTTCCTTGAGAACAGCACATAGCAGTCATCTTGACTGGCTGGGTTTTTTGACATCATTATCATTGTCAGGAGAAAACTCCTCATCCACTTGTCGCACCAGGCTTTCCAGTAGCCATCAAGCTGCATCATTTTCCTGCGGAAAAAAACACAGACAGCTTCTTGTGCCCATATGAATATAGGGTCAGGTCCATGCCACTGATTTGTTAAAAGATTCCTCCATTTTATTTTAGCAAAAGTTTTTTGTTTGTTTGTTTGTTTGTTTGTTTGTTTGTGTATGCCAAAATCTATCTGCTGCAGGTTTACCATGCTTATCCAAATTTTAAAAATTTAGATCTAATTTTCTTTTTAAATTTAGGTGGCCAGGGGAGTGGCTCCCCCTTCTTTGTTTTTTGCAAGTAAATCTTAATTGTTTAGTGGGCACGCTCTAGCATGCCTTGTATTTTAGGATTGTAAGATATTCTAGTTATATGAGAAACTTGAAACTGTTGACAAAATCTTTTAAAAGATTTGTTATTATATCTTGCTTTATTGTCAGTTTTTAAATTGCTTAGGAACTCTTAGGACATTGAAAGCCTGTAGACAATGAGCAACAGCATTTTTTGCAGCTTTTCCTGGTTGAAGAGTGGCAAAAATAAATCCAGAATAGGTATCTATGCAAACATGTACATTTTTTTAAATTTTCCAAATTTAGGAATATGAGTAATATCCATTTGCCAAATCTGATTTGGAACCAGTCCTTTAGGATTGACTCCCAAACGAGGAAGAGGCTGAAACTGAGGACAAGTACTGAAAGCGTTGACTATAGTATGGGCCTATTCTTTAGTCAACCATATTTAAGTCTCAAAGTTTGACTATTAAGACTTATGATGCATGTTATGGGCATCTTGGGCTCTTTTTAACTGTGAACGATAAACTTTGGTGGCTTTATCTGCCAATAATTTTTTTTCAGACAGGGGTCCTGGCAAATTAGAATGAGCCCTCAAATGTCCTATGAAAAGGGAAAGTTTCTTTCTTGTATCAAGTTTTGAATTTGTAAAAATAAAATTCCAGCAGGAGAAACTATCTGGATTTGACCTGCAGTCTCTAACCTAGGCAAATACTGAGCTACATATACACTATCTGTAAAAATGTTTAAAGACTGCTTATTAAAAATTTGAAACATAGCCAATACTGCAGATAACTCTGTTATTTGCGCATTGTTTTTCTTTTCATAAGTACAGGCAGCAACACCAGATAATGAATCATCAGTAAATACCGTTAAAGTATCAACAATTGGAATAACTTTTATTTAAAATGGAAAAACTATAAGTTGTACCTTTAAAAACTGAATTAATTTATATTCTTGTGGCTCAACAGGTTGGACTCTGTCATAATAGGCTTACATATGTTAAAATGTCATATTTTTCAGATCTTTGACAAGTCTGAGAGCTAGCATATTTGAGTTACTCTTTTTCTACCTTTATCATCTGCTCTAAACTGCATCCTATAAAACAGGATGTTATAATCTCTAATTTTGGCATATATTTTAAATGTATGTTTTAGAACCAAATATTAGGTAGATCTATATAGGCAAACTTTATGGTTACCCATTATAATAGGAACCTCTAAAAAAAAAAAACCTAAACAAAGAGATTAAGTAAAATTTAATCTTGTACTCAACTATAATCTTTAGCATAACTTTAAATCTGTTTTTTTAAACTAAAATCAAAGCAAAACTTTTAATTAAACATAATTTATAAAGGGTAGCAAATCTTATTAATCCTATCATATTGTATTAAAACTTAACAGCAAAAATTAAAGGACAAAAGTTTTATTTATCATTAAACAGAGAACCAAACTTGGCCTTTAGCAAAAATGAACTATCCTGGCCATACCAAATCTATAGGCCAGAAAGAAACAGCACTAAAACATTTATTTAGGTACTAGCAGCCAGGCATATATTTTATACAATGGTTAACAATGATCTGAATATTACCCTGTATAACATTGGGCTAACATAGAACTGTAGTCCTTTATGTCCTGTAAAAGAACTTAAGCAAACATTTTGCATTGAAGAATCTCCAGCATTTTTAAATGAAGAACAACATATTTTATAGGTTTTTTTTTACATGATATAATAACTGCAGTTTTTGTTTAATTGGCTTAAACAACATGACTTGATTTTACCTTGTAAAATTAATAAAATAAATACCAAGGTCTTTTGATCTCCCCCAAAGGGTTGAGAAACTGTATTTAAGTTTTTTGTTAGACTGTCCAAGGATTATTATTTTAAAATACCTGATAAATTTTAAAATGTTTTATAGAGTTTAACTCTGATGGTCCAGGACCAAACTCAGAGGTGTTGATTTAAACTGTCTCATGTCCAAAAATATTAATATCGTCAGTCAGATTTTAAAATATCGTCATTTTAAGTCCACATATAAACACATACACACATAGATTCCAGAGGAGCAGAGCCCCCATGGCCCTTTCCCTGGGATCTGGGACGTCCCCCAGGCTCCCTTGATCAGATTGGAAACTCTTCAAGTTTTTTAGACCTCGATAGCAAACTGAAACCAAAAATAAAAACAGACAGCCGACAGACTAAAACAAAACACAGAGACAAAGACAAGAACATGGTACCTGCTTTTTAAACATTTAAATATTTTTTAAAACCCCGTTTTTGTAATATTAAAACAAACCATTCTCTTTAGGAGTGAGTTTATAGAGCATAACCATGATTTCAAAAGTCAGAACTAGATTTAAAACTCAGAATTTATCAGTGCACACAATTTAATCTTTGAAACTAGAAGTGGCTCCATCCCTCTGGCCCCTGTCCAAGAGCCAACACTGACTGACGCCTATGGGAGGAGGGATGAGCAAAGGAAGGGGGCAAGGTGATGCTGCTCAGCTCAGCAGCCAATTCTGAGGGTGTGAGTGTTCCCTTCCACCATCCTTCTGCGAAAGCCATGAAGCCAGGCCTGCTGTAGGGGAGGGGAAGAAGAAGTGCATTGCCCCCGTTTCTCTGCTCACTGAGCTACCTATGAGCTTGGGCCCCTGCTCTGAGCTTTCTACCCCGCCAGCCTGGAGGTCTTTTTGTTGTTGTTTGGGTTAGAGGGAGGCAGGTGAAGGAGGCCAGTCTGAATTATGAGACTTGGCGGTTCCTTCCTCTGACTGTTTTATATTCATTATCTAGAGCTTGTCTCCTAAACCATTTTTTGCTTTTAAATTACACAAATCTGAGCTCCTTTATGAATATTGGAAAGAACCTTAGAAATACTTTTTTTTCCCCTGTTTGGCTGCTCTAATCTTTCAAGCAACTCTTTAGCTTGTGATTTTCCTTTTTGTTTATCCTTACTCCTCCTGTCTTGAAGGACTCCTTGAGACCCTGAAAGAATAAGTCATGCTTACTCAAATTGTCCCATAATTCGTCATTCTGACTTACCTCTCAGGATCAGACTCACATACAGGTGGCTCTGTGGAGATCTCTTATGGAGGATCTTCACTCACTTCCCCTGTAGAAGCGGCGATCCTATGAAATTGTGTGGGCTCAAAAAGAACAACGTTCAATTCAATCCCTGTGCCTCAGCCCCACGTTTGGCGCCAATTATGTCCCATCCAGCGGGAGTTCAACGAGTTCCTAAGGAGGGGCGAAAATAATGAAATAGAGACAAGGAGACACAAAGAATGAGAGCAAGTCTATAATCTGATCTCACTCTCGTTTATTTGAAAAATTTCACACAACTTTATAGGGAGAAGGCAGGAAGGGAAAATGTGTCAGCAATATAGTTTACAAACCATAACAGGGTGATTAATGATGATGCAGAACACCGTAAGAATGTTTACTAAAAGAGATACTACAAGAATGTCAGCTAAGATATCTCAAAATGTCTAGCTTGACGCACAGATGTCTCTCTCATAGGTTCCGGAAACGTAAATCTCTCACCTACGACCTTGTTGTAACTTTCCACTAGCTGGCCTTGGCTCCTGGCACAACACCCTTCACATTAGCCACAAAAGATATAAAGTACCTTGGTGTGAACCTAACGAAGCAAATCAAAGACTTGTATGAAAAAAAAATTCCATTCTCTGAAGAAAGAAGATATGAGAAGATGGAAAGATCTCCCATGCTCATGGCTTGGCAGTATTAATATAGTAAAAATGGCCATCTTACCAAAAGCAATCTACAGATTCAATGCAATTCGCATCAAATTACCAACACAATTTTTTGCAGACCTTGAAAGAAAAATTCTCAACTTCACATGGAATAACAAGAAACCAAGAATTACTAAAACAATCCTCTACAATAAAAGGTATCTCCATCCCTGATCTCAAGCTGTACTATAGAGCAACAATACTAAAAACTGCATGGTACTGGCAGAGAAATAGACTGGTGGATCAATGGAACCGAATAGAAGATCCTGATATAAATCCACACACTTATGGACACCTGATTTTTGACAAAGATGCCAAATCCATTCAATGGAAAAAAGACCGCATCTTCAACAAATGGTGCTTGTCTAACTGGATGTCTACATGTAAAAAAATGAAAATAGATCCATACTTATCACCCTGCACAAAACTAAAGTCCAAGTGGATCAAAGACCTCAACATAAAACCAGACACACTAAACCACTTAGAAGAAAAAGTGGGGAAGAGCCTTGAACTCATTGGCACAGGAGACAACTTCTTGAACAGAACACCAACAGAACAGGCTCTAAGAGCATCAATCAATAAATGGGACCTCATGAAACTGAAAAGCTTCTGTAAAGCAAAGGGCACTGTCGTCAGGGCAAAACGACAGTTTACAGATTGGGAAACAATCTTCACCAGCCCTATATCTGAGAGGGATAATATCCAGTATATATAAAGAAATAAAGAAGTTAAACAGCAAAAAAATCAAGTAATCCAATGTAAAAATGGGGGTACAGAGCTAAACAGAGAATTCTCTGCAGAGGAATATCGAATTGCAGAGAAACACTTAAAGAAATGCTCAACCTCATTAGCCATCAGAAAAATGCAAATCAAAACAACCCTGAGATTTCACCTTACACCCATCAGAATGGCTAAGATAAAAAACTCAAGTGACAACACATGCTGGAGAGGTTGTGGAGAAAGGGGAACCCTCCTCCACTGCTGGTGTGAATGTAAACTTGTACAACCACTCTGGAAATCAATCTGGTGCTTTCTCAGACAACTAGAAATAGTGCTTCCACAAGATCCAGCTATATCACTGCTAGGCATATACCCAAAAGTGTCTCAAGTACACAATAAGGACATCTGCTCAACCATGTTTGTAGCAGCCTTATGTGTAATAGCTGGAAGCTGGAAACAGCCCAGATGCTCCTCAGTGGAAGAATGGATGCACAAATTGTGGTATATCTACACAATGGAATATTACTCAGCAGTAAAAAAAAACAAGGAAATCATGGAATTTGCAGGTAAGTGATGGGATCTGGAAAAGATCTTCCTGAGTGAGCTATCCCAGAAGCAAAAGGATGCACACCGTATATACTCACTCATAAAGACATATAATATAAGATAAACCCATGAAAATCTGTACACCTAAAGAAACTAATCAAGAGGGGGGACTCTAGCTAAAATGCTCAATTCCTGTCCAGAAAGGCAAAGAGGATGCACATCAGAAGGAGAAAAGAGGGAATAAGTCAGGATCCTGACACAAAAGACCTCTGAAAGGCTCTGCCCTGCAGACTATCAGTGCAGATGCTGAGACTTGTGGGTAACCTTTCAGGAGTGCAGGGAATCTTAGGAAAGAGGTGAGAAACAATAAAATCTGGAGAGGACAGGAACTCTACAAGGAGAGCAACAGAACCAAAATATCTGATCACAGAGGTCTTTCCTGAGACTGATACTCCAAGCAAGGTCTATGCATGGAGATATCCTAAGACCCCTGCACAGATGTAGCCCATGGCAGTTCAATATCCAAGTGGGTTCCATTGTAATAAGAACAGGGATTGTCTCTTTCATGAACTGATTGGCCTGCTCTTTGATTACCTCTCCCTGAGGGGGAAGCAGCATTACCAGGCCACAGAAGAAGACAATGCAGCCACTCCTGATGAGACTTAATTGACTAGGGTCAGAAGGAAGGAAAAGAAGTCCTCCCTTTTTAGTGGACTTGGGGAGGGGCATGCATGCAGAGGGTGGAAGAAGGGAGGGATTGGGATGGGAGGAAGGAGGGAACCGCAGGGGGAGGATACAAAGTGAATAAAGTGTAATTAATAAAGAATTTTTTAAAAAACAAGAATAATAGGAACAGACTAAAAATAAGATTCCAGGCTCCACATTCCAAAAAATATTTTCTAGAAAATCATAGAAGATAATTTTCCCAACTTAAAGAAAGAGATGTCCATAAACATATAAGAGGTCTACGGAACACCAAATACACTAGACTAGAAAAGAAACTCCTCATATCACATAAAAGTCAAAACACCAAATCTATAGAACAAAGAAAAAATATTGAAAACAACAAAGGGATAAGGGAAAGTAACATATAAAGGGAGACCTATCAGAATCACTCCAGAATTCTCAACAGGAACTATGAAAGCCAGAAGGGCCTGGACAGATGTCATGCAGATTCTAAGGGACTACAGATGCCAAGCCAGACTACTATACCCAACAAAGCTTTCAAACAACTTAGATGGAGAATAAAAATCATTCCATGAGAAAACTGAATTGAAACACTATCTACACAGCAACACAGCCCTACACAGGATACTAGAAGGAAAATTCCATTAGAACAAAATAAATATACAAAAGAAAACACAAGATATAGTTAACTTCACAACAAAAAAATTAAGGAAATCAAGCATAGAAACATAGTAATACCACCAACTCCACTATATAAAAAAACAAAACAACAACAACAAAAAACTAAGATCCATTGGTCACTATTACCTATCAACATCAATGGACTCAACTCTCCAATAAAAAGACACAGACCTTTGGGCAGAATGCAGGGAATCTTATGAAAGGAATGGGAAATAGTAAGATCTGGAGAGATCAGAAGCCCCACAAGGAGAGCAACAGAACCAAAAAATCACAGCACAGGGATCTTCCCTGAGACTGATACTCCAACCAAGGACCATTGATGAAGATAACCTAGAACCCTTGCACAGATGTAGCCCATGGCAGTTCAGTGTCGAAGTGCGTTCCATAGTAATGGAAACAGGGACTGTTTCTGACATGAACTAATTAGCCTGCTCTTTGATCACCTCCCCTTGAGGGGGGAGCAACCTTACCAGGCCACAGAGGAAGACAATGCAGCCACTCCTGATGAGACCTAAGAGACTAGGATCAGAAGGAAGGAAAAGAAGACCTCCCCTACCAGTGGACTTGGGGTGAGGCATGCATGGAGAATGGGGAGGAAGGGAGGGATTGGGAGGGGAGGAAGGAGGGCATTACAGGGGAGATACAAAGTAAACAAAGTGTAATTAATAAAAAAAAAATTTAAAAGACACAGAATGACAGAATGGATGTAGAAGCTGGATCCAACATTCTGCTGCATCCAAGAAACACACCTCTGCAACAAATATAAACACCACCTCAGAGTAAATGGTTGGAAAAATATTTTTCATGCAAATCTACCCAGAAAAGAAGCTGGGGTAGCTATCCTAATACATAGTAAAATATTTTTTTTAGGTGTGCAGATTTTAGTAGGTTTCTCCTATATCGTATGTTTATATGAGTGAGTATATACCATGTGTGTCTTTCTGCTTCTGGGATAGCTTACTCAGGATGATCTTTTCCATTTCCCACCATTTACCTGCAAATTTCATGATTTCCTTGTTTTTTAATGCTGAGTAGTATTCCATTGTGTAGATGTACCAAATTTCTGTATCCATTCCTCCACTGAGGGGCATCTGGTCTGTTTCCAGCTTCTGGCTATTACAAATAAAGCTGCTACAAACATGGTTGAACAAATGTCCTAATTGTGTACTTGAGCTTTTTTTGGATATATGCCTAGGCATGGTATAGCTGGATCTTGAGGAAGCGCTATTCCTAGCTGTCTGAGAAAGTGCCAGGTTGATTTCCAGAGTGGTTGTACAAGTTTACATTCACACCAGCAGTGGAGGAGGGTTCCCCTTTCTCCACAACCTCTCCAGCATGTGTTGTCACTTGAGATTTTTATCTCAGCCATTCTGATGGGTGTAAGGTGAAATCTCAGGGTCATTTTGATTTGTATCTCCCTGATGGCTAATGAGGTTGAGCATTTCTTTAAGTGTTTCTCTGCCATTCCATATTCCTCTATTGAGAATGCTCTGTTTAGCTCTTTTCCCCTAAAGAAACTAATCAAGAGGGAGGACTCTGGCTAAAATGCGCAATCCCCATCCAGAAAGGGAAAGAGGATGGACATCAGAAGAAGTAAAAGTCAGGGAACAAATCAGGAGGATGGACATCAGAAGAAGTAAAAATCAGGGAACAAATCAGGAGCCTGCCACAGAGGGCCTCTGAGAGGCTCTAGCCTGCAGTCTATCAAAGCAGATGCTGAGACTTATGGCCAACCTTTGGGCAGAGTGCAGGGAATCTTACGAATGATGTGGGAAATAGTAAGATCTGGAGAGGACAGGAGCTCCTCAAGGAGAGCAACAGAACCAAGAAATCTGAACACAGGGGTCTTTCCTGAGACTCATACTCCAACCAAGTACCATGCATGGAGATAACCTAGAACCCCTGCACAGATGTAGCTCATAGCAGCTGTTCAGTGTCCAGATGGGTTCCATAGTAATGGAACATAGTAATGGGAACAGGGACTGTCTTTGACATGAACTGATTTGCCTGCTCTTTGATAACCTCCCCCAGAGAGGCGAGCAGCCTTACCAGGCCACAGAAGAAGAAAATGCAGTCACTCCTGATGAGACCTAAGAGACTAGGATCAGAAGGAAGGAAAATAAGACCTCCCTTATCAGTGGACTTGGGGAGGGGCATGCGTGAAGAAAAAGGAGGAAGGAAGGGATTGGGAGGGAAGGAGGGAGGGAGATACTGGGGGGTATACAAAGTGAATAAAGTGTAACTAATAAAACTTAAAACAAAACAAAATAAAAACAAAAATATATATAATAAAATAGACTTTCAATAAAAATTGATCAAAAAATGAGGAGGGGCACTTCATTCTCATCAAAGGAAAAATATTCCAGGAAGACATAACAATCCTGAATATCTATGCCTCAAATAAAAGAGCACCTGCATTCATAAATGAAACATTATTTAAACTTAAATCACACATCAGTCCCAACACCTTAATAGTGGGAGACTTAAACACTCCACTCTCACCAAGGGACAGATCATCTAGATAGAACCTAAAAGGGAAATGAGAAAATTTACAGAGGTCCTAAATCAAATGGACCTAGTAGATGTTTTCCGAACTTTTCACCCAAACTTAATAGAGTATAACTTGTTTTCCGCACCTTACAGAACCTTCTCAAAAACTCACCATATACTCAGGCACATAGTAAGCCTCTATAGACACAAGAAGATCCAAATAATCCCTTTTATCATATCAGACATCCATAGCCTAAAACTAGACCTCAAAAACAACAGAAACAACAAAAAGGCTACATACACATGGAAACTGAACAACTCTCTACTCAATGACGGCTTGGTCAGGGAAATGAAAAAATAGAGATTTCCTAAAATTCAATGAAAATGAAGGCACACCTTACCCAAATTTATGGGACACAATGAAAGCAGTGCTAAGAGGAAAGTTCATAACACTAAGCGCCTCCAGAAATAAGTTTGAAGCATCTCATACAAGCAACTTAATGTTACACATAAAATCCTTAGACAAAAAATTAGACACACCCAAGAGGAGTAGATGACTGGAAATAATCAAATTCAGAGCTGAAATCAATGAATTAGAAACAAAGAAAACGATTGAAAGAATCAATGAAACCAAGAGCTGGTTCTTTGAGAAAATCAACAAGATAGACAAACCCTTAGCCAAATCAACTAAAAGGCAGAGAGAAACTATCCAAACGAGCAAAATCAGAATGAAAAGGGGGACATAACTACAGACACTGAAGAATTCCAAAGAAACATTAGGTCTTACTATAAAAGGCTATATGCCACTAAATTTGAAAATCTAAAGTGAAATGGAGAATTTTCTTGATTGAGTCTATTTACTAAAATTAAATAGAGATCAGGTAAATAGATTAAAAAGTCCTATATACCCAAAGAAAATAGAAGCAATCATCAAAAGTCCCCCTTCCAAAAACAAAAACAAACAAAAACAAAAACAACAACAACAAAAACAACCATAGCCAGCCCAGGATTTCAGTGTAGAATTCTACCAGACCTTCAAGAAGAGCTACCTCCAATTCTCTTCAAACTATTCCACAAAAGAGAAACAGAAGGAACATTACCAAACTCATTTTATGAAGCCACAGTCACCTTGATACCTAAACCACACAAAGACCCAACAAAGAAAGAGTATTTCAGGCCAATGACCCTTTTAAACATTGTTGGAAAAATACTCAACCAAATACTCGCAAAACAATGAGAGACCCAGGAAATATGGGGAAAATCTGCATGTGTAACATAGTTTATGAAATTTCATCTGGTAAAGAGTTTCAATTATTATGACATGGGAACAGGACTGCTTTAATTTTTATGGATTTAGAGAATTATGTAATGGATCATACTAGTATGTTCCTTCATTATTTAACTTCAGCAACTGTTATTAAAATCCAGACCTCATAAGAGTAAGTGGAATAGTTTTTATTTAATGAAAATCCATAAGCCAGTCAATGAACTACTGAAGCAACCAAAACAGAAAATATAATAGGAGATCCACTTGTCCTCCTTGGGCACAGTTTTGAATCTCAAAATTAGGTAGGTATCTGTAGAATAATTGTGATGATTCTTTGTAATTTTAGATTTTCATATCTATGTAAGTTGGAAGTTTGCTTTTAAATGTTAGAATGCACTTCGTAATGTGGGAAGGAGTATAAGAAAGGGCAATTATGCTACTTACAATAAAAAGAAGAAAAGAGAGGTGGCCATTGCCAGTGCAGTGGCAACATTCTGGGTATCTGGGAATGTGAGTGTGTGGAGATGTTGGGGGAAGGCAATCCTGGACCTGAAAATGATGGATAAAATAATTGTACAAGATGGAAAGGAAGACAAAGCTGCCAGCAATGATGTTTGGAATCCCTGGAATTAAGAATGGATTTTCGTTGGCTTTCTTCTGGAGTCTCCCTGAGTACAATTTCCAAAGAGCAATGATGGTAGAGAATATGGTCACAAAGCCTAGAAAGGTGGAGAAAAGGAGCAGGTGTTGGACAACTCGAATATCCAAAGGGATGCAGGTGTCCCTGTAGGTGTATTGGTAACACAGTCTAACAGTGCTGGAATTGCTTTCCTGGTGGTAAACACAGGTTCTCCATATGCCCAATAAGGTCATGCTGGGATTGGAATCCAGGGGCTCTTGAAAGTACCACATTCGCCACTGAGGGAGGCTGGTAGAGACACTACAAAGGATCCATGCTAGGGTGGCAGCATCAAAACCACCTAGCTGTTGATTGGCATAGCTCTTGACCATTATCATGGTGACAGTGAACACTTGGCAACTGTAAAGAAACACAGAACATCATGAGGATAGGCTCTTCAAGCCTTGGATTTTGTCTCCTCTTGGAGTAGTACCAGGAGATAAGGGTTATGTTGAGCAAGTGGGCTTTTGACTAGGATATCTGCATTGGGGGTATATTTTTATCAAAGTCAGAAGAAGGCCAGTTCTGTGGCAACATTAATTTGCAGGTTGATAATCCATACACCATCTAAGATTTTCTTTTTTCCTCTGTCTAGAGGATCACAGTGAAGTCTGGCCCCAAGTATTTAGCCAAACAGATGGTCATCATAGCATAAAATTTCATACTGAAAATAGGAAGCAACTTCAAACACAATAATTGAATAATTTATTCAATATCCATACCATGGAGCTATATGATAACCTTAAAGATAGAAGGATTGTCACAAATTAAAGCTGTGATATTTTGGCTCAGTACATTTAACTATTTTTGTGACATATGACCACATGTACATTACATGGCTAAGGCTGACCTAGAAATATGTCCTCAGGTTTGCCCTCAGCTGTAAGCAATCTTGCTGCCTCTACTTCTCAGCTGATACCATTAGAGGCAGCGGCCATCACATCAGTTTACTAATGTCACATTTTCAAAATCCATTAGTGCTTCAGCCAGGGTGAAGATTGTCAACTTTCATGCTGACTAGTTTCTCACACTTTCTCTGCTAGTTTCTATCTGGATTAATGCCAAACTTTACCTATCATGAATAGTGTCTTGTACATTATATGTGAGCATATCAATCGCTCACTCAGATAGATAGCTAGAGAGACAGACAGACAGATAGATAGATGAGCATATATATATATATATATATATAACTTATATTAATATAAATTCTCATTTCTCTTTTTTATCAAAAGAGAAAACTGGATTTGTGTAATTTGATTTCTAGTGTGTATTTTAGAATTCACTAAATTGAAGATAAAAATAAGTATAAAAATATACAATAGAAAGAAAGCAAATGAAGGCACAGTGATTGAAACAATTTATAAATCAGAATACAAATATCAAAACTACAAAATTACTGCAGCTAACAGCACTTTCCAATAATAATTTTAAGGACCAGTGGTCTCTACTTCCAATCAAAAGACTCAAGCTTTTTTTTTTTTTAAGAATTATTTTTTTTAATTTTATTCACAGGTCATTCACTTGTATCCCAGCCATAGCCCCTCCCTCTTTCCTTCCCAATACCACCCTCCCTCCCTCATCTCCTCACTGCCCCCTACCAAGTCCACTGATAGGGGAGGTCCTCCTCCCCTTCCATCTGACCCTAGCTTATCAGGTATCTTCAGGACTGGCTGCAATGTCCTTATCTGTGGTCTAGCAAGGCTGCTCCTCCCTCGGGGGGGAGGGGAAGCCCAATGAGCCAGCCATTGAGTTCATGTCAAAAATAATCCTTGTCCCCCTTACTAGGGAACCCACTTGGATACTGAGCTACTATGAGCTACATCCAAACAGGAGTTTTAGGTTATATCCATGCATAGTCCTTTGTTGGAGAAACAGTCTCATATAAGACCCCTGTGGCCTGATATATTTGCTACTTGTGGGGCTCCTTTCCCCTCTAGGTCATACTAACTCCCCTTTCTTTCATAAGATTCCCTGCACTCTGCCCACAATTTGGTTATGAGTCTCAGCATCTGCTTTGATACACTGCTATGTAGAGTCTTTCAGGTGCTCTCTGTGGTAGGTTCCTGTCCTGTTACTTGTTTTCTCCTACTTCCAATGTTGATCCCCTTTGTCTTTCTAGGTGAGGAATGATCATCTTACCTTTGGTCCTCTTTCTTTTTTATCTTCTTTAGGTGTACAGATTTTAGTATGTTTATCCTATTTTATATAGTTCTCCTATCTTATAGGTCTAGGTCTTATAAGTGAGTATATACTGTGTGTGTCTTTCTGCTCCTAGGATACCTCACTCAGGATGATCTTTTCTAGATACCACCATTTGCCTACAAAATTCATGATTTCCTTTATTTTTTTTAAAATTGCTGAGTAGTATTCCATTGTGTAAAAGTACCACAATTTCTGTATCCATTCCTCAACTGAGGGACATCTGGGTTGTTTCCAGGTTCTGGCTATTAAGAATAAAACTGGTACAAGCATGGTTGAGCAAATGTCTTTGTTGTGTACTTGAGCATTTTTGAATATATGCCTAGGAGTGATATAGCTGGATCTTGAGGAAGCAGTATTTCTGATTGTCTGAGAAAGTGCCAGATTGATTTCCCAAGTGGTTGTACAAGTTTACATTCCCACCAGCAGTGGAGGAGGGTTCCCCTTTCTCCACAACCTCTCCAGCATGTGTTGTCACTTGAGTTTTTGATCTTAGCCATTCTGATGAGTGTAAGATGAAATCTTAGGGTCATTTTGATTTGCATATCTCTGATGGCTAAGGATGTTGAGCATCTCTATAATTGTTTCTCTGCCAATCTGTATTCTTCTACAGAGAATTCTGTTTAGCTCCATACCCCATTTTTTAATTAGATTGCTTGAATTATTGCCTTTTAACTTCTTCAGTTCTTTATATATTCTGGATATCAGTCCTCTGTCAGATGTGGGGTTGGTGAAGATCCTTTCACAGTCTGTAGGCTGTCATTTTGTTCTGACAACAGTGTCCTTTGTTGTATAGAGCTTTTCAGCTTCATGAGGTCCCATTTATTGATTGTTGCTCTTAGAGCCTGTGCTGTTGGTGTTCTGTTCAGGAAGTTGTTTCCTGTGTGGATGAGTTCTAGGCTCTTCCCCACTTTTTCTTCTAACCGATTTAATGTATCTGGTTTTATATTGAGGTCTTTGATTAACTTGGATTTTGGTTTTGTGCAGGGTGATAAATGTGAATCTATTTTCATTTTTCTGCATGTAAACATCCAGTTGGACCAGCACCAGTTGTTGAAGATGCTGTCTTTTTTTCATTGAATGGTTTTGGCTTCTTTGTCAAAAATCAAATACCCATAAGTGTGTGGGTTTATTTCTGGGTCTTTTATTCAATTCCATTGATCCATCATTCTGCTTCTATGCCAATATCATGCAGTTTTTAGTACATCTTGAGATCAGGGATGGAGATACCTCCAGACAATACTGTTGTACAGGATCATTTTGGCAATTCTGAGTTTTTTGTTTCTCCATATGAAGTTGAGAATTTTTCTTTCAAGGTCTGAAAAGAATTGTGTTGGTATTTTGATGAGAATTGCATTGAATCTGTAAATTGCTTTTGGCAGAATGGCCATTTTCACTATCTTAATTCTACAGATCCACGATCATGGGAGATCTTTCCATCTTCTGCTATCGCTTTTTAAGAAACAATATCTATCTCGGTGTATTCTACAAAGAGCTCGAGTTACCTTCAAAGTTAGGAGGTACATTAAATTGAAAGGATAAAAAAAAAATCCTAAGCCTCCTGATGACATGATAGACTAGGAGGGAAGGGTAGGAGGACCTCCCTTATCAGTGGACTGGGGGAGGGACAGGGGTAGGGAAGAGAGTGGGTGGGATTGGGAGGGGAATAAGGAGGGAGGTACAGGGGGGATACAAAGCAAATAAACTGTAATTAATAAAAATAATAATAATTAGAAAGTCCTAAGCAAAAAGGAACAACAAATAAGTATTTTTGTCCTAAAAGGAGGCATAATAGACTTCAAATAAAATAAATAAAAAGGACAAAGGCTTCTTTGTCACACATTATCCAACCTCTCTACCCAGCCAGATCTCACATTCTAACCCAGTAGGTCTCCATGATCCTCCCCTGATACATAGACTTCCCAACTACCACATTTATCTCTGAGACTCACATCCATAATCAGGCCTAGTCTAAGCACCACTGCCTGCACCTCAACAAACTTTAGGCTTCTGCCAGGAGCCAGCCTGCTGCCCCCAACCTGATAGACTCCTCTCACACAACGAATTCCACTTCCAACCTTCCTAGCTAGTCAGACCTAATTCTACCCTTAAGGTTTGGACCAGGAAGCACATCTTATATGCCAGCCCAGTCCACTGTTTCCAGTAGTTGTCATTCATCCCTAGCCATTTCCAACCTCTAAGTCCAACATGTCCATACATCCTCTCTTCTGACCCAATATGCTCTGTGGATATAAGGCAAAAAACTAATAAACATGAGTCCATATGCCCAGATCTCATTGCAGAACTACATTCAATATGAAAGATCAAGCCACAGTTTTCTCTCCAAAACTTACCAGACCTGTAAAAGTTCTTGGCAATGAGAACTATATAGAGCAACCACAGGACCAGGAAACATAATTTAAAAGAAAAATCATCAACCTCAGTAAACACTTCAAGGAATATAAGACAGAAAGAAAAAAAAACTCATTAAAGTTAAGGAAAATGAACTGAAGAGAAATAAATTCTTGAGTGATTCCCAAGAACACACAAACACAAGGGTAATAGTAAGGACAAAGACAGCCCTGAACCTGAAAACAGAATTCAATCAGGAGACAGAAATATTGAAGAGGATTTGAGCTGAAATTAAAGCCCAACAACTAAAGTAGAAAACTCAGAGGAAAGCCTTATATTTAGAATGACTCTACAATAAAGTAGAGGACCTAGAC